>NC_141537.1:31386500-31697500 GCF_021556685.1 Rattus norvegicus | reverse complement strand
TCCCAATCTGTTGGTTGTCATTTTGTCCTAACAACAGTGTCCTTTGCCTTACAGAAGCTTTGCAGTTTTATGAGATCCCATCGGACGATTCTTGATCTTAGAGCATAGGCCATTGGTGTTTTGTTCAGGAATATTTCTCCAGTACCCATGTGTTCGGGATGATTCCCCAATTTTTCTTCTATTAGTTTGAGTGTATCTGGTTTGATGTGGAGGTCCTTGATCCACTTGGACTTAAGCTTTGTACAGCATAATAAGCATGTATGGATCAGCATTCTTCTACATGCTGACCTCCAGTTGAACCAGAACCACTTGCTGAAAATGCTATCTTTTTTCCATTGGATGGTTTTGGCTCCTTTGTCAAAAATAAAGTGCCCATAGGTGTGTGGGTTCATTTCTGGGTCTTCAATTCTATTCCACTGGTCTGTCTGCCTGTCTCTGTACCAATACCATGCAGTTTTTATCACGATTGCTCTGTAATATTGCTTGAGTTCAGGGATAGTGATTTCCCCAGAAGTCGTTTTATTGTTGAGGACAGTTTTAGCTATCCTGGGTTTTTTGTTATTCCAGATGAATTTGCAAATTGTTCTGTCTCACTCTCTGAAGAATTGGATTGGTATTTTGATGGGGATTACATTGAATCTGTAGATCACTTTTGGTAAAATGGCCATTTTTACTATATTAATCCTGCCAATCCATGAGCATGGGAGATCTTTCCATCTTCTGAGATCTTCTTCAATTTCTTTCTTCAGAGGCTTGAATTTCTTATCATACAGATCTTTCACTTGCTTGGTTAAACTCACACAGAGGTATTTTATATTATTTGGGACTATTATGAAGGGTGTCATTTCCCTAATTTCTTTCTCAGCTTGTTTCTCTTTTGTGTAGAGGAAGGCTACTGATTTATTTGAGTTAATTTTATACCCAGCCACTTTGCTGAAGGTGTTTATCAGGTTTAGTAGTTCTCTGGTGGAACTTTTGGGATCACTTGAATATACTATCATATCATCTGCAAATAGTGATAATTGACTTCTTCTTTTCCAATCTGTATCCATTTGATCTCCTTTTGTTGTCTAATTGCTCTGGCTAGAACTTCAAGAACTATATTGAATAGGTAGGGAGAGCATGGGCAGCCTTGTGTAGTCCCTGATTTTAGTGGGATTGCTTCAAGTTTCTCTCCTTTTAGTTTAATGTTAGCTACTGGTTTGCTGTACATGTTTTTTACTGTGTTTAGGTATGGGCCTTGAATTCCTATTCTTTCCAGGACTTTTATCATGAAGGGGTGTTGAATTTTGTCAAATGCTTTCTCAGCATCTAATGAAATGATCATGTGGTTTTTATCTTTCAGTTTGTTTATATAATGAATTACGTTGATGGTTTTCCATATATTAAACCATCCCTGCATGCCTGGGATGAAGCCTACTTGATAATGGTGGATGATTGTTTTGATGTGCTCTTGGATTCGGTTTGCAAGAATTTTATTGAGTATTTTTGCGTCGATATTCATAAGGGAAATTGGTCTGAAGCTCTCTTTGTTTGTTGGGTCTCTGTGTGATTTAGGTATAAGAGAAATTGTGGCTTCATAGAAGGTATTCGGTAGTGATCCATCTGTTTCAATTTGGTGGAATAGTTTGGATTGTATTGGTAAGAGGTCTTCTATGAAGGTCTGATAGAATTCTGCACTGAACCCATCTGGACCCGGGCTCTTTTTGGTTCGGAGACCTTTAATGACTGCTTCTATTTCCTTAGGAGTTATGGGGTTGTTTAAATGGTTTATCTGTTCCTGATTTAACTTCGGTACCTGGTATCTGTCTAGGAAACTGTCCATTTCCTGCAGAGTTTCAAGTTTTGTTGAATATAGGCTTTTGTAGTAGGATTTGAGGATATTTTGAATATCCTCTGATTCTGTAGTTATGTCTCCCTTTTCATTTCTGACTTTGTTAATTTGGAAAGACTCTCTGTTTCCTCTTATTAGTTTGGCTAAGGGTTTATCTATCTTATTGATTTTCTCAAAGATCCAGCTGTTGGTTTTGTTGATTCTTTGTATGGTCCTTTTTGTTTCTACTTGGTTGATTTCAGCTCTGAGTTTGATTATTTCCTGCCTTCTACTCCTCCTGGGTGTATTTGCTTCTTTTGTTCTAGAGCTTTTAGGTGTGCTGTCAAGCTGCTGACATATGCTCTTTCCTGTTTCTTTCTGCAGGCACTCAGCGCTATGAGTTTTCCTCTTAGCACAGCTTTCATTGTGTCCCATAAGTTTGGGTATGTTGTACCTTCATTTTCATTAAATTCTAAGAAGTCTTTAATTTCTTTATTTATTTCTTCCTTGACCAGGTTATCATTGAGTAGAGCATTGTTCAACTTGCACGTATATGTGGGCATTCTTCCCTTATTATTGTTGAAGACCAGCTTTAGCCCGTAGTGGTCTGATAGGATGCATGGGATTATTTCTATCTTTCTGTATCTATTGAGGCCTGTTTAATGACCAATTATATGGCCAATTTTGGAGAAAGTACCATGAGGTGGTGAGAAGAAAGTATATCTTTTTGTTATAGGATAGAATGTTCTATAAATATCTGTTAAGTCCATTTGGTTCATGACTTCTCTTAGTCTGTCTACATCTCTGTTTAATTTCTGTTTCCATGATCTGCCCATTGATGAGAGTGAGGTATTGAAATCTCCTACTATTATTGTGTGAGGTGCAATGTGTGTTTTGAGCTTTAGTAAGGTTTCTTTTATGTATGTAGGTGCCCTTGTATTTGGGGCATAGATATTTAGGATTGAGAGTTCATTTTGGCGGATTTTTCCTTTGATGAATATGCAGTGTCCTTCCTTATCTTTTTTGATGACTTTCAGTTGAAAATTGATTTTATTCAATATTTGAATGGCTACTCCAGCTTGCTTCTTCCGACCATTTGCTTGGAAAGTTGTTTTCCAGCCTTTCACTCTGAGGTAGTGTCTGTCTTTGTCTCTGATGTGTGTTTCCTGTAGGCAGTAGAATCCTTAATGCGTATCCAGTTTGTTAATCTATGTCTTTTTATTGGGGAGTTGAGTCCATTGATGTTGAGAGATATTAAGGAATAGTGATTGTTGCTTCCTGTTATATTCATATTTGGATGTGATATTATGTTTGTGTGCTTTTCTTCTCTTTGTTTTGTTGCCAAGACAATTAGTTTCTTGCTTTTTCTAGGGTGTAGCTTGCCTCCTTATGTTGGGCTTCACCATTTATTATCCTTTGTACGGCTGGATTTGTAGAAAGATATTGTGTAAATTTCGTTTTGTCGTGGAATATCTTGGTTTCTCCATCTATGTTAATTGAGAGTTTTGCTGGATACAATATTGTGTAAACTTGGTTTTGTCATGGAATATCTTGGTTTCTCCATGTATGTTAATTAAGAGTTTTGCTGGATATAGTAACCTGGTCTAGCATTTGTGTTCTCTTAGGGTCTGTATGACATCGGTCCAGGATCTTCTGGCTTTCATAGTCTCTGGTGAGAAGTCCGGTGTGATTTTCATAGTCTGCCTTTATATGTTACTTGACCTTTTTCCCTTACTGCTTTTAATATTCTTTCTTTATTTTGTGCATTTGGTGTTTTGACTATTATGTGACGGAAGGAGTTCATTTTCTGATCCAATCTATTTGGAGTTCTGTAGGCTTCTTGTATGTTTATGGGCATCTCTTTCTTTGGGTTAGGGAAGTTTTCTTCTATGATTTTGTTGAAGATATTGACTGGTCCTTTGAGCTGGGAGTCTTCACTCTCTTCTATACCTATTATCCTTAGGTTTGATATTCTCATTGAGTCCTGGATTTCCTGTATGTTTTGGGCCAGTGGCTTTTTCCGTTTTACTTTATGTTTGACCATTCTGTCAATGATTTCTATGGAATCTTCTGCTCCTGAGATTCTCTCTTCTATCTCTTGTATTCTGTTTGTGATGCTTGTATCTACGGCTCCTTGTTTCTTCCTTCGGTTTTCTATATCCAGGGTTTCTGCTTTCTTTATTGCTTCTATTTCCATTTTTAATTCCTTCACCCATTTGGTTGTGTTTTCCTGGAATTCTTTCAGGCATTTTTGTGATTCCTCTCTATAGTCTTCTACTTGTTTATTTATGTTTTCCTGCGTTTCTCAAAGGGGGTTCTTTATGACTTTCTTGAAGACCTCCATCATCATGATCAAATGTAGTTTAAAATCTAGATCTTGCTTCTCTGGTGTGTTTGGATAGTCAGTGTTTTCTTTGGTGGGAGAATTGGGCTCCCATGATGCCATGTAGTCTTGGTTTCTGTTGCTTGGGTTCCTGCGCCTTGCCTCTCGCCATCAGGTTGTCTCTGGTGTTTCCTTGTTCTGCTATTTCTGACAGTGGCTAGACTGTCCTATAGGCCTGTGTGTCAGGAGTGCTGTAGAATTGTTTTCCTGTTTTCTTTCAGCCAGTTATGGGAACAGAGTGTTCTGCTTTCGGGTGTGTAGTCTTTCCTGTCTACTGGTCTTCAGCTGTTCCTGTGGGCCTGTGTCCTGCGTCCACCAGGCAGGTCGCTTGGAGCAGAAAATTTGGTCTTACCTGTGGTCCCACGGCTGAAGTTGCACGATGAGGCTGCTTTTGAGCTCTCCATGAGGGTGGCAACCAGGAGGGCCTGTGCCTGCCCGGGTGCACCAGGGTCCCAGATGGCATTAGGTGTTTTCCTCTGGCGTCAGAAATGTGGGCAGAGTATAGTCTCTTCTGGCTTCCCAGGCATGTCTGCTCCTCTGAAGGTTTAGCTCTCCCTCCCTTGGGATTTGGGTGCAGGGAGCTTTTGATTGAGTCCCTTCAGATCCGGGTGGTGTCTGGACTGCAGGGGACCTGCCGCTTGAGTGTCCCTATCTTCCGGTTCCCAGAGGCCCTATACAATTTCCTCTTGTGCCTGGGATGTGGGCAGGGGTGGGCAGTATTGGTGATCTCTCCCACTGTGCAATCTCAGGTGTGCCCACCTGTCCAGGCAGTGAGCTCTCTCTCCCAAGGGGTTTGGGAGCAGGGAATGTGTCCAGTAGTATTAATACTCCCTCCAAACATCATGTCCTCTATGGGTCTTGCCTCATTGGTTGTCTTCTCTCAGCACATATGCCTGTCTCAGCTGACATCGCTCTGTCAATCAGCCCAAGTCCACAAAATCGACAAGAAGCAACATACCACCAGAAGTTTTTTGGTGTGGTTCATTCTATAGAGTCCAGACAAATGAAGCTCAACTTCACAATGTAATATGAACCAATACTTGTGTATCCTTAACAAAAAATCCTTCATCATGTGTCCTTTCATGTCTTTACTTAAACAGAACATCTTTTCACCTGTGTCTGCTTCAGCAAAACACTCCTTCATGTGTCTGCCCCAGCAAAACACATGACTTCAAAAAACAGACTGACATTCTAAAGATCCCTTGACTTCACCTGCATCTCTGAAATGAAGCCTGCTTGTTCGTGGTGGATGATGTTTTTGATGTGTTTTTGAATTTGCTTTGTGAGTGTTTTATTGAGTATTTTTACATCAATATTCATGAAGGATATTGATCTCTAATTCTTTCTTTGTGGTTTGTGTATCAGGGTAATTGTGCCCTCATAAGATAAATTTGGCAACATTCCTTCTGTTTCTATTTTGTGAAATAATTTGAGGAATATTGATATTAGATCATCTTTGAAAGTCTGATAAAGGGGTTGGGGATTTAGCTCAGTGGTAGAGCGCTTGCCTAGGAAGTGCAAGGCCCTGGGTTCGGTCCCCAGCTCCAAAAAAAGAACCAAAAAAAAAAAAAGGCTGATAAAATTCTGCACAAAAACCATGTGGCCCTGGGCTTTTTTCCCCCCCTTTGGAGAGTGCGAATGTCTGCTTCTATTTCCTTAGAGTTATAGCTCTGTTTAAGTTGTTAATCTGATCTTGATTTAACTTTGGTAAATGGTTATCTATTGAAAAAATTGTCCATTTCTTTTACATTTCCAATTTTGCGGAATACAGGGTTTTCAAGTATGACCTAATGATTCTTTTGATTTTTTAAGTGTATGTTGTCTGGTCCCCACTTTAGTTTCTGATTTTGTTAATTTAGATATTCTCCGTCTTTTAGTTAGTTTGGACAGATGTTTGTCTATCCTATTGGTTTTCTCAAAGAACTAACGCTTCGTTTTATTCTTCGTATTGACCCATCGATTCTATTTTATCAGTTTAAACCTTCAGTTTATTTTCTGCCAGCTACTCCTCTTGGGTGTGTTCTTATTTGGTTCTAGGGATTTCCATGTGCTGTTGAGTTACTAATATGAAATCTCTCCCACTTCTTTATGAAGGCACTTAGTGCTATGAACTTTCCTCCTTATACTGTTTTCATTGTGTTTCAGAAATCTGAGTATGTTGTGCCTTCATTTTCATTGAATTCTAGGAACTCTTTAATTCCTTTCTTTATTTCTGCCTTGACTCAGTAGTCATTCAGTATGAAGTTTTTCATTTTCCAATGAGTGTGCAGACTTTCTGGTATTTCTGCTGTTGTTGAAGCCCAGTTTTTATCCATGTGGTCTGTTAAGATATAAGGTATTATTTCAATTTTCTCGTATCTGTTGAGTCTTGCCTTTTGACAGACCATATGGTCAACTTTAGAGAAGAATCCTTGAGGTGCTGAGAAGAATGTATATTCTTTCACGTTTAGGTGAAATATTCCATAGATGTCTGTTAGGTCCATTTGATTCATAATGTCTGTTAGTTTCATGATTTCTATTTAGTTTTTGTCTGGATGACCTACCCATTGGGATATTGAAGATGCTCACTATTAATGTGTGAGGTTTGATGTGCAATTTAAGCTTCAGCAATGTTTCTTTTACAGATGTGGTTGCTCTTGCATTTGAAGCATAGTTATTAAGAACTACTGAAACATCATATTGATGGATTTTTTCCCCTTTGGTGAATATGAAGTGTCCTTTCCATTCACTTGTCATTAACCTTAGTTTAAAGTTTATTTTGTTAGGTATTAAAATGGCTATACCAGCTTGCTTCTTGAGTCTGTTTGGAAAATCTTTTTCAAACCATTATTTTGAGATAATGTCATGTCTATCATTAAGGTTGAGGTATGTTTATAGTATACAGCAGAATGATGGATCGTGTTTTTATATTCATTCTATTAGCCTGGTCTTTTTATTGGGGAACTGAGTCCATTGTGGGTGTGTGTGGGGGGGGGGGGGTTGCAGGTATGAAATTACTTATTTCCTTTGTTTTCATGGGTATGGATCACCTCTTTGAGTTGGATTCTCCTTCTAGTAACTTCTGAAGTGTTGGATTTGTGGCTAGATACTATTTAAATTTGAGTTTGTTATGAAAGATCTTGTTTTTATCTATGATGATTGAAAGTTTTGCTGGGTATCATAGTCTGGGCTGGTATCCATGGTCTCAGAATCTGAAAAACATCTGTCTAGGCTTTTCTGGCTTTTAGAGTTTCTGTTGAGAAGTAATTCTAATAAATTTGCCTTTATATGTTTCTGGGACATATGTTTTCCCTTGCATCTTTTACTATTCTTTCTTTACTCTGTATTTTTAGTATTTTGATTATTATATGGTTCGTTCCTTTTCGGTCCAATCTATTTGATGGTCTGTAAGCTTCTTTTACCTTTATAGGCATGTCCTTCTTTAGGTTAGAAAATTTTTCTTCTATGATTTTCTTAAATATATTTTCTGGCTTTTTGAAGTAGAAGAAAATATATTTTTTCTTCTACTCCTTAGATTATACTTCTTAGGTTTGGTCTTTTCATAGTGTCCCAGACTTCCTGGATCTTTTATGGGAGGAATTTCCTTTGGATTGGTCGTTGATACAGCAGGGATCCTCTGTTCTTGTTCTTCTGTTGTGACCTACACCTGCTCTTCTGCCTATTGTGACCTGCAGGTGAGCAGCAGAAGTTATCAGGATTTGGGTGCTAGGGGAAGGCAGTGGGACAGGCAGTGATGAAATGTGCCTATGAACACTGAGTGTAGGGAGTAGACAGTTCTGCTTGCAGGCAGGCCACTCACCTGTTCTGACTCAGGCTTAATTTTCTTACTATTTTGTTTTAAGTAATATAGCTTTTTACTTAAACCATATTACGTTTATATTTTAACATATAATAGTTTTATTATTTCAGTGACTTAATATTTATGACTTCACCCATTTCAATTCCATTAGGCTGAATATGCAAATGAAAGCCACACAAATAAAAACATTTAATATTTTTTAAGTCCTGTGGCTAGAATTTTGAAAACATTGATCAATTGATTCAAAACAGTACCAATCGTGTCCTCAGAGGGCTTTTCTCTTGAGTTTACTTGTACATTGGGCATGGGAAAGCTATGTATACACTGTGTGGAATTGAAAGATTATCAAGAATCCTCAAAAGGGAGCTGGAGAGGTGGCTCGGGGATTAAGAGGGCCAGGGTTCAGTTCCCAGCACCTTCATGGCAGTTCCCACCTGCCTGTAACTCCAATTCCAGAGAATATAACACCTGTCACACACACACATACATACAGGTAAACAAATGGGCATAAAATAAAAATAAATTATTTTTAAAATACGCAAAAGAACTGGGGTTATTAGCTACCAAGATGATGTTTAAAACTATAGTAAAGGGGTTGGGGACTTAGCTCAGTGGTAGAGCGCTTGCCTAGGAAGCGCAAGGCCCTGGGTTCAGTCCCCAGCTCCGAAAAAAAAAAAAGAACCAAAAAAAAAAAAACTATACTAAAAAAAAATCAGACCGAGAGTAGACTATCCTTTTGGATAGTAGACTAGTAATGGACTCCAGGTGTTCTGTTCCCAAATTCTGATTAATGCAATGAAGTGGCCTCGGGAAGAGAGGCCTTTGCGATCAACTTTGCTGTGTTTGTTTTGCATGCTTGTCAGTCCCTGAGGTTGGTGGTGCTTTTGATTTTAGTGAGAAAAACACTCAGACACATTGAGTAAATTAGTAAATATAAGATTGCACTTCTCTCCCAGCATCTGACATTGGACATCTCATATTTTATTGTCCATCTACATATCCTTGTTGATAAAGTGTTTGTCTAGCTCTTTTAATGACTTTGTAACTGGGCTGTTTGTTTTCTTATTGAACTGAAAGCATTCTTCATATATTTAAGATTCATGTCTTCTTGGTTATGTGTTTTGCAAACATTTTCTCCTAGTCTGGCTTGACTTTTAGGGGGAAAAAATTTTAAAAGTACTTTTTAAAAAGTCTTAAATAGGGGCTGGAGAGATGAGACAGTGATTAAAAACACACCAGGTTTTATTCCCAGCACCTCTATGGCAGTTCACAATCATCTATAACTCCTGTTCTAGGGGATCTGAAGCTCTCTTATTACCTCCTCAGGTACTAAACACACACATGGTCCACAGACATACATGTGAGAAAAACTCAGATGCATATAATAAATAAATCTTCTATTTTAAAACGTCATAATAAGGCATTGTCCGATGTTCTTTTCTGGGTGTTTTATTGATTTTTCATTTTTGTCCATCTGGAATACATTTTTCTATGTGGAATGAGTCAGATCAAGCTTCACATGTTTCTCCATGAAGATTCCCTCATCCATTGCTGGTAGGAATACAGAATGGTGCTACCACTTTTAAAATGAAACTTACTACAAAGCCAAATGCTTTCTAACCATAGGATTCAGGAATGAATTCACAAGTGTTTGTCCAAATGAGCCAAAAGATTACGTCTTCAGGAACGCCTACACATGAATGCTTACAGCAGCTGGATTCCTAATCACCCCAACTGAGAGACACCTTGTGAGTTCAATAGGAAAATGTACTATGAAAAGGAAATGGAACAACCTTTAGTAATAAGAAGAAATGAGCCAAATATAGATGACCTGAGACATAATGTCAAGGGAAAGAAGGCAGCCTGAAAAGATTGCCTATTATGCCATCCTCCTTAGAAGAAACAAAAAAACTAGAGGGACAATTAGAACTCAAAGGTTGATAGATTACATAGTTTTCCAGAGGAAGGAAATGGTAAGATACAAGAGATTTATTATGGTGATGGGCTCACACATTTATGGAGACTGAGAAAGCCCAAGATATAATTACTACCTCCAAGCCTGAAAATGAAGGAAGCCAATAGTATATACCTCAATGTGAACTGTGAGGCCCAAGAACTGCCATGGCTACTGGGTGAGAGTCCCAGTATTTGACAGCCATAAAATAAGGAATTCCGATATTGAAGGGCAGAGGAAAATTGATATCTTGGGCCCAAGAAGAAAGTGAAGAATTGGCCCTTGTCCATCGTTGGTTCTGTGTGGCACCTCCACAGACTGGCTGATGCAGTCCACATCAATCAAGCTGATCTTCATTGCTAAGTCTACTGACTAAAATGCCAATCATTTCATCAAAACCCTCAGAAATAATGTGGAACCAGCCATCCGAGTTTCCTTTAACGCCAAGTGACCCATAAAGTTAGCCGCATCATAGGGGTTTAGGGTAGCAATGAAAAAAAATAGAGCATGCAGAAATTTTAGGTCAATCAAACTACTGTGTGCTACTGTGATGATAGTGAACGCACAGCGTCACGCGGTTTATGACATATGAGTCATAGAGCCTAATGCAAGCTTTGGACTTTGGTTAACACAACATACTAATACTGTTTCCTCATCAGAACAAACCTACCACATCAAAGCTTGATGTCAATGATAGCCAAAACTGCAGGATGCAAGTATACGGAGATGTGATATTTATGTCTCCTCAGTTCTTCTATAAACCTTGTACTGTTTTGTGAAAGAATTTTATTAATTAAAGTAAGAGGTATTAATCATAAAACGAATGATCAGCTGACCTCAGTAAAGTTTAGAACTTCTGCCCAGAGGCCTACCTGGACCAGGGACACCAGACAGGTGCCCACCATAACTGTGTTCTGAGAGGCTTCACTCAGCAAATAATGAAAATAGATACAGAGACCCACAGCCAAACAGTAAGTGGAGCTTGGGGAATGCTATGGAAGATGGGGAGGAAGGATTGAAGGAGCCAGAGGGGTCAAGGACACCACAGGAAAACCTAGACTCAACTAACCCTGGGCCCTTGGAGGCTCACAGAGACTGAATCAGACCTAAGCTGTCTGCACATATGTAACCGTTGTACAGTTGAGTCTTCATATGGGACTCCTAAAGAAGGAGCTGTCTCTGACTCTGTTGCCTGCCTTTGGATCTCTTTCCGCTAACTGGAATGACTTGTCTAGACACAGTAGAAGATACACCTAGGCTTATTGCAGCTTGATATGCCACGGCTCCCCTCTTCTGAGGAGGAAGGACGGGGACATAGGGGGAGGGGAGAGGAGAGGAGGGACCTGGCAGGAGAGGACGGAGGGGAAGATGTGATTGCAATTTAAAAAATTAGAACTTCTATCAAAACATATTGAGAATAAATAGTAGGTCCAGTGAGATGGCTCAGAGGTGAACGTGCTTGCCACCAAGTCTGACAATGTAAGTGTAACCCTTCAATGCCTGGAATCCTCATGGTGGAAGAAGAGAACCGACTCTAAAAAGCTATCTGTCTCCTGACTTCTATTTGTGCTTGCACACAAAATAAAAAAAAATGTAATAAAAATGTTAAGGGAACAAAACAATCAAGATGTAACTGGGCATGGTGACACAGAGCTTTAATCCCAGCACTCAGGAGACAGAAGCAGGCAGACCTCTCAGTTCGAGGCCAGCAAGTTCCAGGACAGACAGGGGTACACAGAGAAACTCTGTCTCAAAACAAAATCATAAAAACAAACAAACAAAAAACAAAAAATGTACAGTGGAAGAAGACAGCAGGCATACTTAAGCCACACAAAGAATTGAACTCTAGACTTCTGTCTTAGTCACTGTTCTATTGCTATGAAGAGATACTATGACTAGGCAGCTGTTATGACAGAAACCCTTCATCTTAATTCACAGGCAGAGAGAGCAAGAGACTGAGCCCCCAGTGATACACTTCCTCCAACAAGGCCAGAACTCCTAATCCTTCTAATCCTATCAAACAGTTTCACTCCTGGGTGACTAAGTATTCAAATATTTGAGCCTAAGGTGATAGGCATTCTTAGTCCAACCACAACTAAATGAATATGGAAGGACAGACTCCTTACTTGAAGAGGTTTAGCACAAAAGAGACTCAAATTTAAATGGCCAAGAAACATGAAAAATGTTCAGTATCATTAGTTACCAGAAAATATTGCTAATTAGAAACACAATCGGCAATCTCACATACTCTAGAATGGTTACCCCCTGGGGAAAATGATAATATCAAATGTTGATGAAGAAACGGAACAACAGAAGCCACAAAAGGCCAGTAGGAATGAATATAAACTGGCAAAGTCATTGTTACATAACTAGACATGAACGAATGTTTATTCACCACAGATAGGGCACAGCCAACAGATCAAAGTGACAAATCAAGAAAGTGGCATCCCTGGAGCTTCCATTGCAAACTCTGTCCTCAGCAAATATTACTATTGTGAATCCTGTAAACTTCATAAGCATCCTGAGCCTTGTAAGTTTCACTTATGTCCTGAGTTTTATGAGCCTCTTCCCTCCCTCAAGGAGAAAATATTTCAATTAACTATCAATGTCATTTTGGAAATATTTTTGCTTGACCCATGTTTAAGCAACTCAACCCATTTGTGCAAGTGGAACAGAAATGCACAAGTGTGTATACAAGAATAAGAGAATATTCTTAGAATATTTTTTAAATCCACAAAGTAGAACCAATGCAAAGTTCATCCACAAAAGGATGGAGTTGTGGTGTATATGAAATGGAGCACCACACAGCAAAACAGATACTGATTTCTATGTATGACAAGACAGGTGATAGCATTTAGCAAGACAAGCACCATCTCCTTTCATTTATACGAACTTTGCAGAAGCCATGCTAATTTATGGCCAGAGAAAGGAACCAGGCACTGTATCTTTTCCTATACATATGTTAAATCCAAATGAAGCAAAATAGAAGATTCAGAGCTGCTTGAACCAAACAAGCATAAATTACATGAAAGAGACAGAAAAATAAATCCTATGTCACCTTTGATTGATTCATTGCACTAAAATATACTTGAATATTGAGGCTAAGATATGATGATCTCTAATTTTCAAACTACTGCTCCTAATCTAAGAACAAACAGAGATGTCCTCCTGATACCAAGATTTACTTTCCTAGGTTCAAACATGGACAGGGTGGGGGATGGGGAAATAATGAGTTGGGGGACGCTTAACCAAAATGAAGGCTATATAAGAAAGCTACACTCCAGCCTTGCTGTGCCTTCTGCAGTGCTGTTCAGTTCTCACTGTACAAATTATGTCATGGGTGCATGATTCATGCTCTGAGACAGAAAGTGGCAGTAAACATGCACTTACAAAATCACAAGTCTGGGGTGGCGAGAAGAGATTAGAGCCTAGTAACCTTAGCAGCAAAACTTAGGTGACCAAGAACTCCAGCTGGCTGCCTCCAAGCTCACAGAGGCAGCTTACCTTAAGGATCAAATGAGCCCAACCGCAAGCATGCTCAACAATACTTCAGGCTACATGTCACTTGTCAGGGCACTGCTTGCATGACCTAGAGAGGAGTCATATGGCAGACTGGGCTTCTAAAAATCACAGGGAGCTTTAATGAAGTCAGGCAGGCAAGACTCGCTAGGACAGCTCATCCAAGAACCGTAACTGTGCCATGTGGGGCCATGTAGCAGACTGTATGCTGACTCAGACGAGCAAGGAAGGGGCACTTCTGAATCATCGTGACCACATCCTGCCTCTCCCTCAGCTGTTCCCTAGAAACTCTGTCAATCTTCTGGGTGAGTTCTCCATCTGAAGTCCAGGTATGTTCAGTGCAATGAACGCCTGTGAACCCAGCTCCCTCTTGCAGCAACGTATCGGCTCTGATTCTTTCGATGTAAAGGTTGTGTGATGCTCTCACTCTAAGTGTGAAACTGAAATCTGTGCATGCAGACATGGGGCTGGATTTGGGGGTACTTTTCACATTGTGCTTTGATGGGTACAAAACCAGTATCTACCTCTTCTTATACGAACCCCTAAAAGATGCCTTTAATGGATTTAAGTCAGAAAGAATTGTTGAATAGTACTAACCAGAAAACAACTTGGAAGAAATGTGTTCTTTCTGAGAACTGTAAGACACATATTCATTACTGATAGAGACTAAGCGAGCCTCATCCTCTCCTGACTCACTAGGGAAGAATGTGTGGCAGGCAAGTCAAGTATCCTCCCAGATACCTTCAGATGCAGAATAAGACGAAAAGTCAAACGTTTTTCCTCGGGAAAGGCAATTTCATAACATTAGTACTTGCTGGGTATCCTGGGATTGGGATTTGAAATATTGGGCACAATATTCAGGAGAATTTGAAAATCAGACAAGCCTGATCATTGTTTCAAAGGCAAGAAATAATTTATAAAGGTTTTTTTTTTTTACCTAATAAAATGCTTTCGACTTTTAAACGGGATAGATTCACATGCTGTGAGATAATGCTGACAGAAAATTCTAAATACTCCAGTATAGACTAAAGTTACTTTGGCTATTCCATGCAGCTTATGGGTCCATTCAAGCGTTGGTTTGTTTGCTTTTGTGTTGTCTTCTGTTTTGTGGAAAACATTTTGCCATTTTGACAGGAACTGCCTTCTCTTGGGACTGCTTTCAACAGTGTGGCCATACTAATAGCATGAAACCTTCTGATGAAAGTTATCTTCCAATCCATTAACACAAGTGTGTTTCCATCGAATTGTACATTCCTTACTGTTATACACTTTTCAGTTTACACCTGAACCTGAATGGTATCATGCACCTAATTTCTTTTTCTGGGTGGCTCGATATTAACATGCACCATCACTAGTGATTTTTACATATTGATTTTTCTGGCCTACAACTTTCTAACAGTATTTTGGTGGGGTCTTGAGGTTTTGGGTAATTATAATTTTGTTGTCAGTAGACATAACCTCACTTTTCCCTTTTCTGTTGGGATGCTTTTAATTTCTTTCTCTTGCCACATTGCACTTGCAAGCTTTTACTATGAAAATAACCCATGAGAGGAGGAACCCTTGCCTCCTTTCTGTCCTCAAAGGAGGAGTTTCGCTATTGGCAACCACATCAGTCATGAGCATGGCACGCAGAATCTTTCCTAGGTTGAGTACGGCCCTTCTGGACCTAACTTATTCTGTTTTAATCAAACAGACCTTAAATTTTGTCACTTTCTCCTGAGTCTAATGATATGATCATAAAATGTTATGGTTTGAATCTGAAGTGTGCCTCTCTGGCTTTTGAAGGCTTGGTCCCCAGATGGTGACATTATTTGGGGATGCTGTTATAAGTCTAAAAGGTAAAGACCTAGCTAGAGGAAGCAGGTCATCAGAGGGAGATCCTTGGGGATACAGGACCTCTGTCACTTCTGATCTCCCTCCTGCCATATTATAATATGAACAACTGCCTCTGCCACCTTCTCCCACCACTACCATGCTCTCCAGCTCCTGGGGCAAAGCAACTCTGGACTGAGAGTCATGAAACCGTGAGCCAGAATACGCTTTTCCTTCCTTGTTTCTGCTGGGCAGTTTTATCCCAGCTAAGCAAATGTAACTAATACTTAGGACATGTGTGTTTTTATACTAGAAATGTGATGTGTGACAGTTGAAGTGTCCTTGTACTCGAGGGACCAGTCTCACTTTGTCTTAGGGAATGATCCTTTTAATGGGTTGCCAAATTTGGTTTGCTCATATTCTGTTGAAGACTTCTCTATGTATGGTCGTCGGGAATATTGGCCTATTCTTTTTGTTTCTTGTAGTATCCGCATCTGGCTTTAGGGTCAGGATAATGCTGAACTCGCAAAATAAATTCAG
The DNA here is from genome assembly GCF_021556685.1 of Rattus norvegicus. NCBI lineage: Eukaryota > Metazoa > Chordata > Mammalia > Rodentia > Muridae > Rattus > Rattus norvegicus. The sequence goes on along the minus strand of NC_141537.1, from coordinate 31,681,680 downwards.
AAGATTTTTCTCCACTTCAGGGTTTTTCTCCCCCGCCTTATTTTTTAAGACAGGGTCTCTCATTAAACCTGTAACTCACTACAACAGCTAGTGAGGAAGCTCCAAGGGATCCTTCTGTCTCTGCTCATCCAGTACTGGAATTACAAGTGAGTTGTCCTGCCCAGCTTTTTATGTGGGTGCTAAAGATCTGAAACCAGATCCCTGCACTTGCATAGCAAATGTCATATCAACTGAGCAGTCTGCCCACCCCCATTTCTGATTTTATCTTTTTTCTTTTCTTTTTTGATTAATTAATTAACTTTACACTCCAGATTTTATTCCCCTCCTGGTCCACCACTACCTCTCCGCACTGTTTCACATCCCATACCTCCTTCCTGCCCCTCTCCACCCCAGTCTACACAGGGATGTCCCCACCCCACCTACCCTACCAGATCTTGAAACTTCCTGAGGACTCCAGTCTCTTGAGGGTTAGGTGCATCTTCTCTGACTGAACTCAGTCCTGGGAGTCCTCTGCTGTATATGTGTTAGAGGCCTCATCTCAGCTGGGTATGCTGCCTGGTTGGTGATCCTTGGTCTGAGAGATCTTGGGAGTCCAGGTTAATTGAGACTGCTGGTCCTCCTACAGGATCCCCCTCCTTCTCATTTTCTTCCTGCTTTCCTCTAATTCAACTAGAGGGGTCAGCAGCTTCTGTTCATTGGTTGGGTGCATATATCTGCATCTGACTCTTTGAGCTGCTTGTTGGGTCTTTTGGAGGGCAGTCATGATAGGTCCCTTTTTGTGAATTCCCCACAGCCTCAGTAATAGTGTCAGGCCTTGGGGCCTCCCCCTGAGCTGGATTCCACTTTGGGCCTGTTGCTGGACCTTCTTTTCCTCAGGCTCTACTCCATTTCCACCCCTGCATTTCTTTCAGATAGAAAGAATTATGGGTCAGAGCTTTGACTGTGGGATAGCAACCCCATCCCTCACTTGATGCCCTGTCTTTCTGCTGGAGGTGGGTTCAATAAATTTCCCTCTCCCCACTGTAGGACATTTCATCTAGGGTCCTCTCCTTTGAGTCCTGAGGGTCTCTCACTTCCCAGGTCTCTGGTACATTCTAGAGCGTCCTTCCAACCTCCTTCCTCCTGAGGTTGCCTGTTTCCATTCTTTCTGCTGGTCTTCAGGGCTTCAGTCCTTTTCCCCCACCCAATACAAGATCATGTTCCCCTCTCCCCACCCCCATCTCCTTTCCCTCTCCTGTCTCTCCCCCAACTTGCGGTTGTTTTCTCTCTCCCCATCCCACCCCTCACCACAAGAAGTGGGGCTGAGGCATCCTCACTTGGTTCCTTCAGCTTGTTGACCTTTTTGAGTTCTGGGGACTGTATCTTGGGGTTATCTTTTTTTTTCTTAGCCAATAAAGTTAGGAATTTGTTTGCTGGCTGTTTTTTCTCAACTTGACACAAACCTAGACATACTTGGGAAGAGGGAATGTCCATTGAAGAATCACCTCCATCAAACTGCCTATGGGCATGGTTGTGGGGCTTAGTTTAGTTGCTGACTGAGGTGAGAAGAGACAACCCACTAAGGGTTGCCTCATCCCTGCAGGTGAGTCTGGACTGTATAAAAAAGGGTAGATGAGCAAGCCAGGAGAAGCAAGCCAATGAACAGTTCCTCCACGATCAGTTTCAGTTCCTGCCCCAAATTCCTGCCTTGAGTGTCTGCCCTGGATTCCCTCATGGATGAACTATAAGCTATAAAATAAAAATAACACCCTCTTCCCTAAGTCTATGTTGGTCACCAATAGGAACCTAACTAGAAAAGTTTGCCAATTTTATCTCTTTTCAAGAAGATCAAATTTAGATCTTTTTCTCCATTATTGTTAATATTTTTCATTATTTCTGTTCTGATCTTTGCTATTTTAACCTGCTCACCCTTTTGGGTATTGTTTGCTATTTTTCTACCTCCTTGAGAGCTAGGGCTACTGAGGTTTGTTTGTTTGTCTGTCTTAATACGCATTTCTTGCTGTTAACTTCCCTCATGAATTTTGGCATGCTGTTCTTCCATTTCTGTTTGCCTTGGGACATTTTCCTGATTTCCCTTCCAATGTCTTCTTTGACTCACGATCACTAAGCATATTGCTTCATCTCCATGTATTTCAAACTTCCTGACTGCCTTCCTGTGGCTTTCTATCTATGCCATTGGGACAGGGAATGACACTTGACATGATTCTGAGCAAAAGATACCTGATGTGATTCAGCCCTTTTAAGTGTTTCAGGCCTTGTTTAAAGCGTGGTCTATCCTAGAGAACAGACTGTGCTGGAGCAGAGTGAGTTCTCTGCTTCTGCCTGACAGGATTTTCTTCCGTCTCACAATTCTATCTCTCCTAAAGCCAGATTCTAACCCGACTAACTTTACTAACTTCCTGTGTGAATGGTCTGTCCATGGTTGAGAATAGGACACTCAAGTTCCCCAGCTCTGTTGTATCTCAACTTGCATGTCCAGATCCTGTAATATTCTTTTTATATTTAGCTGTGTCTATGTTGGGTATATGTATAATTTTAATAGCTTCTTGATTCACATCCTTTATCGTTGTATAATGACCCTCTTTATCTATTTTTACGTTTCTTAATATGAATTGTGTGTGCATCTGTTTAAGTGTAGTGCCGTGTGTGTGGTTTCTTGCAGAGACCAGAGAGTAACAGAGTCCATCAAATGACCCATCCTATTTGGGTGCTAGGAGCTGAACTCCTCTGGAAGAGCAGCAAGTGTTCCCAACAACTCATGTACCTCTTCAGTCCTGCTTTTAGAGCCTTTTGCTTAGAGCCCATTTAACCAACATAAGCACAGCTACAGTTCTCTCTAGCCCTTCTGCCTGTCTCCATGACACTTTAATGTTTGAAATACCTTTTTCTCCCTTCACTTCCTATGCACACATGTTTCCATTTCTTTGGATACCATTATTTGGCTTTATTTCTTCCTTTGCGTGTTATAACGTCACAGCTCTGCACTCTCATGTCTTGCATTGGTGCCTGGGTATCTTGAGATGGAGACCCTTCTTCTAGCCTTTACAGGTATTTATGCTGAAATGGATCCACACTGGTTAGCCTGAGTTTCCAGATGGCTGGGTGTGACCACAGACAGGGAATGCATACTACCAAGTTCTCTCACTAGACTTGACCTTGGCTCTAAAGTCAAGTGAAACCAACGGCTGGACTACGGTCTCTAGGGATACTATGGGTGCACTGTGAAGTCGGACAGATTGCTAGCTAGGCGTTAATTACTGCTAATCATTCAGGGTCACAGACTGAATTCTCTCCCGGGCCTTAAAACAATTAGCATTCTGTAGTTGTCTAAGACTGTCAGCTAGGGTCTGAGTTTAGGTACAACCACTGCTTGGAATGGGTAGGTCCAGAGGCTACGCTGCATAAAAGTTCATGGTTGAGGCTTGTCTCCTCACTTGGGTGGAACCCCAGACTCCAGACTGGTAGACCTTTCATCTGTGTTTCTACAAGTGATGAGCTTGGCTTTGTGTGTGGGCTATGCTGTTGGCCGGTGTCTCTCCCCCAGCACCAGTGCAGTCAGGAGCACAGGGCTGCCTCTGTGTTCCTCAGGTTCCTTAGTTCTGCCTGACCTCAGAGGCCTCGCCCTGCAATTACCCAGTGTTTCCCTTGAGGGGAGACAGGAATGCACTTCCTGGTAGCATCTCAGAATGCTAAGGAAGCTAGCTAATCTACTGGGCTCTTTTCTTAATATGGAAACTGTAGGTTCCCAGCTGTCTATGTAAGAGAGGTAGGTGGGAGGTCAGAGGTCAGAGGTCAGAGAGGAGGCCATGTGATCCAAGACATTTGTCGGCCATGTAGTTTTCTCAGGTTCATTCTCAAAACAGAAGGTTCACAAAGGTGTTCTCGTCGTGGGAATGTGGTTACTTTCTACACTGGGGAGGTAGGACCCCCCCACTCTGCCATTTTGCTGATGTGACTCCCTCTAAGTATCTCTGTTATAAACATAATTTTCCACCTATAGTCTGCTAACAACAAATTAAACTAAACATAACATAAGTTCATGTGGCCAAAACTTTGAACAATTTCCAGAGAATCAGGGAAGCCTAGTAAATGAAATAATTCGATACATAAAGGTCAGGGGTCAGAAGCTAGTCTCAGCAGAGGCACCAAACAAGTTAAACAGCAAGCTGGGACCAGCAGCTTCTGAACCACAGCTCTAGCTACAGGTTAAACGTAAGTGTCTCTCTTCACCGACCACTGGAAAGATAGTGAGCCAATAGTCATTACTGTGTGCCTATCACACGCCATGCTAGAAAGTTAGACTAAAACAAAGTCTACTTCTGAAGACTCTCTAGCTGAAAGGGTAAACCATTCCACAGATGCTACAGCGGAGGTCCAGACTAAGTGTTATCAGACAGAGGGATGAACTGACTCTCTTGCTGATGCTGAGAAAGGCTCTTGAGGAGTATACTCAGACTTTCCTGTACACAAGGCAGGCATTCTACCACTGATTTACATCTCCAGCCCCATGACAGCTGCTCCATCAGGGGCACGCAGAATGAGCAGGAGATGCCTGCAAAGCCCTCTGAGTGAGTTTTTGTTTGTTTGTTTTGGGTTTCTCCCCCGTACTCATGTAAAATTCGTGTTATACTATTATGTGGTACACACACACACACACACACACACACACACACACGCACACATATCCTTATCTAAAAACAAAGCAGAATCAAACCAATGCCAAAATAGGCATTAACAGGGCTAGGATGTAGTTTGAGACATTTTTGGACATTCTTTATCCTGTACTTTGGAACTAAACATAAAATATTTAGAAAATAGTCTATTGTTGGCCCTAGTTTTATTTGGTAATAGCTGGGACTTTTTTTCTTTATTTTGTTCTACCAAGGAACAGATTCAAACTGAACAAAATAATGTGGTTGATCCACAAAGGTGCCTGTAGAGATAGAAATGACCAGTAAGTAGTGTGAACATCTTGATTTTAGGTCACACTGTTCTACTACTGTTTAATTTTTTTCCTTTTCCTGACATTCTTCAGAAAGATTTCTACAGCTTTCCTTGGTAATGTGTCTTCTCTAATCCTTGAGATCCTAGATCTCATCTACTACATGAAACACAGTACTTTAATGTTCAATTACTAGTTAAAGCCATATGTGCCCCTAAAGGCTATGATGAGATTTCTCAAAATCCTGACTTGTTCTGAAGAAGTAGATCACCACAAGGTCTGCAAACTGACTTTGGCCTCCAAATGTGTAACTCCATCCGCGAACGATTTGTCCAGTGATTGCAAAAACACCTTTCCATTAGGTGTCTAGGCTGTCCTTGTACTCATGTCTTCTTCTAAGCTTCATCACACTTCAAATCAGTCCAGTGAACGTACTACTTGCATATAAGTGTAACAACTGTTGTTACAAATTGAGTTGGGTCTTCAATAGCTATCCTTTCATTTCAACTCCTCTCTAATTCTCACACTAATTCCTTTAAACATTCCAGTCCCTCCCACCCTCCAAGAGGATTCACTTTGGTATGCTAAATATCCTGTTGTAAGATGTAGGGTGAACTCTGAAGGTACTTGGAAGTATTTTCACAATGTCATTTGGCCACAAAAGGGGAACAGAACAATCTTGGACTTGCCTTAGTACTTCCAGAACTCCTCTAGCCTTCTGAGTTATAACCAACTGACTTCTGAGTTACCACTAAACTCTCAAGGCAGCATACAGCAAATGTTTGACTGCAGCCAACTGAGTCATTGATTTTTGTGATCTATGGGAAACAAAGGGAGGATTTTAATTCATCTCAAATGACAAGCTAATTGCATCCAATTGCCTAAGAACTTACTAAAATAATGAAACCCAACACAACTGTATTAGAGACCGTCAGAACCCCACTACTAACAGGTCTGTCCCTGGATGTGCAGATGTGTCTAAGGTAATCATTTCTTAGGAACCCTTAAACAAGAGTATCTCTTGACAGCCAGAATGTCTTCCAGAATAAACCCGTCCTGACCAAGTCCTTGGCAACCAGCAAAAAGATTGCCACATCGAGTGACATTTCAGTGCTGTGTTCCTAATTCCTAGCTGGCATGAAAAAACATATCACATTAAAAATATGGGTGCCTCTACAGGGGTACTTCCCACAAAAAGACAGAAACAAACCAGGAAGCAAGCGAAGAAAGGTAATGGATTCAGATGTTGAACACTTGACTTTGCTTGACTGTGGTAATAACTTCACTGTGTATATGTATATCAAAACATCATGTTGCAAGCTTTTAATGTATACAATAATATCTTAGTTATGGATTCCATTGCTGTGAAGAGGCACCGTGCCCAAGGCAATTCTTATAAAGGACAGTTTAATTGGGGCTGGCTTTCAGGTCCTGATGTTTAGTCCTTTATCATCATGGTGGGAAGCATGGCAGTGTCCAGGCAGGCATGGGGTGGAAGAACTGAGAGGTCTATATCTTCATGCAAATGAAGCCACAAGCAGGCTGTCTCCCAGGCAGCTAGGAGGAGGGTCTCAAAGCTCAACCCCACAGTGACACACTTCCTCCAACCAGGCCACATCTCATAATAGTAGCAGCTAGGCCTTGCATATTCAAACCACCACAAATGAAAACCACATTGTTTGCATTTTTGTCATCTTGTCTTGAATCAGGAAAAAAGAATCTCTTGCTCTTATTTGGGAATCACTAATGTATACAGCAGCACATGGAGCCTGTCAGATCAATCCAAAGTATTTCAGCTTTGCTGTATTTTGAAGGAGGCTGTGTCTTTCTTACTAGTGAGGTCTGCTGGCTGTCATGATGAAGTCCTGCATGCCTGTGTATTGTCACCTACAAAGAGGTGGTGGTGATGTCATGCTGAGCATGTTGGGAAGACTGACATAGGAGACAAGGGGAAGCCAGGGAACTCTACTGCAGGAACATACGCTGGACATACCACATCCCAGGCCGTTCTGGCTACTTCTTCAGGAGGCAGGAGGATTGCCACAAGTTTGCACTGGTTTTCAAGGAAGCAATCTTATCTCAGGCCGGAGAAGAGAGAAATAATGGAAAGGGCCGGGCTTGCTCTTTCTATGACAGCTCAAGAACTGTCAAATGGGGTCAATGAGCAATCCTCAGACTCTCAATGACCTAAGAACCTTATGTCCCAAACATCCCCCCACTTTTGAACGAGAACATTTTGAGGACCAAGGCTTTTAAACGATAGATGTTTCTTGGACACAAACCATAGCAGAGAATTGGATATGGGAGTGGGTTAGCCCAAGGCTTCCATGTTCTGTTGGCCTTTTTGTGTGCACTTTACCTTTTGGCAATGGGAAGAAACTCCTGTAGGTCCAAGTGTTATACTGTAAGCCAGAAATCTCCGTAACCATCTCTAATTTCCTGATGATGTGGATTTGTCTCAGCCAGCTGTCTGTTATGCTGTGAAGACAAGAAAGGATGAGGTTTGGGTAAATCTTCTTTCCTGTGGCTACCCGCATAAGAAAGCTGTAGCTTAGTGTGTTAGGACCAACCAGGAATGGAAAGAGAAACTGCTATCAGGTAAGTGGCAAAGGCCTGTCAGATAAATCTACCACAACCTGCTACCCATGCAAAATGAAACAGACGGACCGTCTCCCGGCTAATAGTTACTTCTCACAGTCTAACTAATAACTACTTCATGCAATGAAAAGGTCAGACTCTAGAAATAGACTAGTAAATTCAAATCTATTTCAACACTTGCTGGTTGCATGGTGTTAGCCAAGTTGCTTCATCTATAAAAACAAAACTAAGTATTAGTGAGCTAATCAGGAATTTAGATCAATACCTGGCACATTATGTGCCCAATTGATGCTGTTAGCATCATCAAAAGGAAATGGAGACTTGTGAGATAGCTCAGTGGGTAAAGGCACTTGACATGAAGCTTGGCAACCTGAATCTAATTCTCAGGATCTACATGGCGGTAGGAAAGAGCCACCTTCTGCAAGCTGTCCTTATATCTCCACATTCACACCGTGGCTTGTTTATACATGTGTGCACACACACACACACAGGGGGTTACATGCACACGTAGATACATAACTAAATGCTGTGATTGTTTTCAACAGTATCAGAAAAATCCTTTCCCTTAGAGTGGGCACAAATTTGATCACAATCTATCCATGGCAAATTAGTTAACATAGGTTAAACAAAGAAGCTACTGAAACCAGACTCAAGACTTTAAGGCCTAACTGGCCTTGTTCTGTGCAATGACCCTCATGAACTGATAATTCTAGTCAGCTACTTCACCAAGACTTGAAGGTCTTAAGAGAGACTTTGGGTCGTTTAAAATTCACCATCACTGCTGGGGTAATTATTCAAGAAACATGCCCTTATGTGGTGGTTTGGAAGCATCCTCGTCCTGCTTATCTAGGGGAATTACTTGTCATGGAACACAGTATTGCTCTATTCAGGGAAACGTGACTTGATCAGATAGGGTCCATCCAACCTGTAGGGAGCAGACAGAGACAGCAGCCGGTGATTCCCCTACTTTGCTAATTACTATAGGTCCATGATCTAGAGGTAGCACTTCTGCTTTTGTTTTTTAACTACTGGCTTAAATATGTTAATCTTCTTCTAATCTCCATCTTTCCTAAATTCTTCCTCCGTGTTTAAATTCCAATCTGGTAACTTGACCCTGACTGTCTACTACTTGATTTAGGAGGCAGGCATGAGCCCCTCCCCACACACAGTGCATCAAAATGGCCTGTAGCGTGAGAAGGATGGTACTGGAATCCATATTGCATCGATGGTCAATCTGTAATTAAAAGCTTCATGTGAATCGCTTTTATGAAAACCAGGCACTTGGGGAAATGTCTTACTTCACATATACAATGTTCTGTCTCTTAGCCAAGCACACGTATTTTAAAGAGCTGCTCAGCAATTAATGTGTTTGGAACATGTGACTGATTAAAAATAGCAACACTGTGAAGTTCTAGCTTTGTTCTCTTGCCAGTGTTGGAGGTCTATGAGAGGAAAGAATTTAATGATCCTAGTGACTAGATAAAACCAATGCTTATGCTGCATTAGTCTACTTTGTCTCATTGAGTATGCACGAATCTGTACACAGAATCCAAATCAGGCATCACTGTGGGTGAGCATTCTCAGTTCAGTAGACTCTGTATGACTTTCTATTTAACATATTACCTAAATATACACACCTATATACACACAAACACATAATTATTTTCCATATAACTGAACTTGTTAACAGTAACAGAATTCAGAGGTGGCTTAAGAAAGTAAATCTTTGTTCTTGAAGTTCACCATAATCTAAAGTTTGTTTTTTCAAAGTTTGATTTTGTTGTTTTGTCTACTTTTTTGTTTGTTTGTTTGTTTGGTTGGTTGGTTGGTTTTTAGAGATGTAGTTTCTCTGTGTAGCCCTCACTGCCTCGGAATTCACTCTGTAGACCAGGCTGGCCTCAAACTCAGTCTACTTGCCTCTGCCTCTTTAGTGCTGGGGTTAAAGACGTGCACTGCCGCCAACAGACTCCAAAATGTTTTTTAATTGTATTGTATTCTGTGCAGATAGGTGGTTTTGCCTACATGAATGTCTGTACATCATGTTCTGTGTGCCTGGTGTCCTCCAAGGCCAGAAAAGAGTGTCATATTCCCTGAAATTATAGTTAGAGACAGTTGCGAGCCACCAATAGGTGCTATATTTTTAACTGAAACTTCATCTGTTATATTTTAGTTGTATTTACCCAATATTTAAAACTTATCAAAAACCAAAGGCCAGATAAATTAAGAGCTAAGTATTTTAAATACATACAAACTTTGGGAGATAACATAGGAAATTATGTAATCTTAACATTAAATGAAAAGGACAAATGACTTAACTTCAGAAAACAATTAACACTCTAGTCAATAAAAGGCACCAGTCAAAGGATAGTGGTTGAATTAAGCCTTCCACAATCTAATTACCTTCCTTAGGTAGGGCTTGTAGGGCTTGTTGCTCTGTGGCCGGGCCTGTGTTCCGTATATACGAGCCCTAGGTTTCACAAACCCCAAAACAAAATAAAACTAAAGACTTTGCCTTTGCAGAGCTGATTTCTGTAAGGCTCTTTCCTCTCAGCTACTTTGTTTCCAGGGGAGTTGACCCCAACCAGAGAGAGTGGAAGATGCACATCTCCCTGTTGGCACAGATCTGAACTGCTCACAAGGTCTACGTTTGAGACATAGGAATGAAATTCAGTTGCTGGCTTCTCAGGAACCCACTGAAGGGGTGGGTTGTCCCTTCTCTACTGGACTTGGTGCTGGAATAATATAAGGCAGGGTCATCAAAATAAAACCCAGAAGTGAAGCTATTGTTCAAGGACAAAATGGGAACACCATAGAGTCAAGAATTAGGCCTGTTGTTGCATGGTGGGCACAGCTGGTAGACACTTGTGGGGTTGGGAGAGCTATTGGTGGGGGAAAAGAGAGGTGGAGGAGAAAGGGTAGGGGGAGTGCCAAGAGTCTGGATAACATGATTTGAAGTGTGACTGCAGAGGTACCTGATACCACTCTATCCCTTGGCTTTTTAGCTCTATATAAACAGATACAACCCCCCTCAGTACCTGGAGATTGAAATAAAGGCTTTGGAAATAATGTTCAAATGCCCTACCATGAAGTTGTATCACCGACCTCGCCCCAAGCCCCCTCACACCTTTTTTAGTTTGTTGGTTTAGATCCTTTGGTTTTGGTTACTTACTGTTTTGCTGTTTGTTGTTTCTTTCGGTTTCTTTCTTTCTCTTTTTTTTCCTCTTTGAGTTGGGGGTTGTCCTAATTTTCCCAAGCACAATCCTCCTGCCTTGGCTTCCTGAATCTGGAGCTCACCGTACTCCACCTAACAGTTGTTTGTTCTCTGTATCTCTATCAGCTGGTGGAGGAAGTCTGTCTGATGACAACTGGACTAGGCACCAATCTATGAACAGAGCAGAATATCATTAAAAATCATTTCACCGTTGGCTTTTATTTTATTTTATTTTATTATTTTATTGCCAGTCATGTTCGCGTCTACCCAGGTCTCTGGGCTCTCCAGCTTCCGGTTCCTGGTCACCCAGGCAGTGTCGAGCCCTGCCTTGACTTTTATGTAGGTCCTGGAGAAAGACCTTGGTGATCACGATTATGAAGCAAGTAACTGAACAACTAAGCCATCTTCCCAGCCCCCTAGAGTATTTATGTATATATTGATATAGCTGGTAGTGATTCATTTTGTTCTGAAATACAAAGTGAGACCTTAGAATAAAAGAACATGGTGTTATTGATCAAGCTCACTCATACATGGACGGGCAGAATAGCTCATGACATAGAAGTAAGACTGAAGAATTACCACTTCTAAGCTGACCAGGGCAAGTTCTGTAATCTCTCTGAAGCCTAGGGTTGATGTAAAATAAATAAGTCAATGCACATAAAGAGATGGCTAACACAAAAGCTTGAAGACCTGAGTTTGGATTCATTACCTTTAAATATAAGATAGGCATGGTGGTGAACAGAGACAGAGAGGTCTCTGGGGCTCACTGGCCAGTCAGTCTAACCAAAATGTCAGCTCTTGGTTGAGTAAGAAATCCTGTCTCAAAAAACAAGGAAGAGGGAGCTGTTACTTGGCTCAGTGGTTAAAGGCATCTTCCCCCAGGCTTGATGGCTGACCTGAATTCAATCCCAGAACTCCCAGGTTAGACAGAAAGGCCTAACTCTTGCAAGTTGCCCTCTGACCTCCCAACATGTACCATGGTAATGCATACCCATATACATACATATACACACACTAATAATAGTGATGATGTTGGTAATCATGATGATGATGATGATGATGATGATGATGATGATGTGGGAATCAATAGAGGAAGATACTTGCAATGAAACTTTGGCTTCCACATGCACAAAACATTAATTTTTTTAAATTTATGCACCCACCTTCTACTAAATAGAAAATAAACTTCAGTTATTCTCACTTGTATTTTAACACTTTAACATATACTAATTGTTTTTCTGTGCCATGTGTCTGAATGTCACTTACAAATCTGGACAGTTGCTATTATACAAGTGACAAAGGAACCCTAGGTTTTAAGGTTGGCCTTTTATTTGCCACACACACACACACACACACACACACACACACACACACACACACACACATCTCTACAGAACACAGAGAATAGTCACAGTGAATTCTCACCTATACACTTTAGAATAATTAAAAAAAACCACTTAATTTGAATTGCCAAAGATAATTGAGGCCGAGTCACTGAAAACACCCAGCAAGAGGAGGAGAGAGGACTGCAAAAGGCACTTCTCACACACAACATGGCGAACAGTTGCAGGGGAGCAGAGATAGATGATTTGATTGGGCAGCCATTATTATAAGAGAAAAATAAGGTGGGAAAAGACTAAAACATTTATCAAGAAATGATGAAAGCTAGCTGTGGAAAAGGATTCCGCCAGGGAGAGTTTCTGTGTGTCAAAGGAAGTCATTGTGCAATGTGAAGCAGAAAGTTTGAGGGGGAGAAAGCAAGGAAACCCACCAGCAAGATGCCACCCTCCCAAAGCCACACTCAAGAGAGACATCTCACTGTGCTGTGGTCTGAACATCTTGTCTTGGCATGGACAAGGGAGAACTTTGAGGGCACTTTCAAAAACTATTGCTCCACAAGCAAGAATGGTGGCTCATACCTGTAGTCCTAGGCTGAGGCAGGAGGATTGCTGTGAGTTTAAGGTCAGCCTGGGCTACATGATGAGCTCTGGACCAGCCTTACAAGAGTGAGACCTAGTTGGAAAGCAGAACCAAACAGAAAGATAATACTTCCATACTAAAAGGGGAATGCCTACAATCTCACACATGTGACAACGGCAAATGAATAATTCTAAATTACTCTCCACACGTAAACGCTGAGCAGCGTTTATATCTTTGCAGATGAGATGTTTCTGCTTCCAGAACTCCCAGGTAATTGAAATTTATGAAGGTGTTGTGTGGATGATGAGAACCGCTTATGCACTCCTACATTTTCCTCCTCTTTTAAAAATGTGTATTTTGAGGTTTGAACTAATAGTCCACAAAAATGTTTTGCTATAAAGCTGATTAGACACATCGCCAGGGCTCAGATCTGGCATCATATTTGGAACATCAAACTTTTTAAAGCAACAACGTGGATTAGAACGCCAGAGATATGCAAAACGAAAGTAGCCGAGCCCCAGTATTCATTAAATTAATATGATTTGTCTAACTAGGCTAGACATCTTAAGGGAACCGACAGTCTTGCAAGATTTCCAGGACTTCCTGTGTCCAGTGAGCCACTGTTGGTCATTTCTGACTTCCACTTCCTCTCCAGTTCTGTTAGGCAGCAGGTTTAGAGTACACAAAGACTTAAATAAACTAAAGGGACACACAATTACTTATTTAGTATGCCAGTGGATTAAATTTGAAATTGTTATTTTACTTTTATTTTTTGTGTTTTGCCTGAATGTGTGTCTATGCACCCATTTTGCAGTGTCTGAGGAGGCCAGAAGAGGGCACTGGATACTGCAGGACTGGAGTTACAGATAGTTGTGAGTGACCATGTGGGTGCTGAAAATTGAGTTCAGGTCCTCTGTAAAAGCAGTCAGTGCTTTTAGCCACTGATCCATGTCCCCAGCCCAGGTTAAATTTCTTTAGAGATTCCTGAGGCTAACCTTATGCTCTCTCTTGGGTACAGACTTCTTACTTGATCTCAAAGGGGATCATCACCACTCCTTAATTTCTCTAACAGAATATGGAAAAGAAAACTCTTTGTTGAAGAACAGAGACCGCTTTCTGCCTGGGTGTGGCGTACACATGTGTTTGCATGTGCTTGTGCATACACATGTGGAGGCCAGAGGGTGTCTTCTCTCTATCTATTTCCTCCTTGTTTTCTGAAGCAGGGTCTCTCCCTGAACACAGAGCTCACCACTTGCCTACACTGCCAGGCCAGTGGGCTCCCAGCATGTCCCAGTGTTAGGATCTCAGTACATGTTACCATAGCTGACTTTTCATGAGTGCTAGGAATCAGAACTCAGATCCTCACACCTGAACAGGCACCATTCTACTCGCTGAGCCTGTCCCCCAGCCCGGACGAAAGTAGCAGCCGCAGTGGCTGCCTCCACATTCTGCTCCTGAAACCAGCAAGTGGGCTTTTACCTGACATGAGATTCTCAAGCTTCAATCCAATGCTCTGAATCAGAAGACCTGGAGGCCGGGCCAGCAAACCGTATCTGACCAGCTCTCAGAGGACTCCAGTGATGATAAAATTAAAGAACCTTCCTCAAAATACAAAACTGGTGCCTTCGGGTTTTGCTTTCTTTGTTTTGTTGACAGGGTCTCGGTGTGTAACCTGGAAGGCCTGAACTCGTTCTATAGACCAGGCTTGCCATGAACTTACGGAGATCCACCTGCATCTGCTGCCTCACTAAAAGCTTCTGGGGGCTGGAGAGATAGATAGTTCAGCTGTTAAAAGCAGTGACTGCTCTTCCAGAAGTCCTGAGTTCAATTCTCAGCAACCACATGGTGGCTCACAACCATCTGTAATGGAGATCTGATGCCCTCTTCTGGTGTGACTGAAGACAGCAACAGTGTACTCATATACATAAAATAAATAAATAAATCTTAAAAAAAAGCCTCTGCTACTACACTTGACTCATTATACCCTTTCTATAGAGAAAGAAAACAAGACTTAAAGAAACTAAAATGGCTTCTAATGATTGGGACGGTGAGCGCAGAGTAAAGGCTTGGCCCAGTTTCTTGTAATTCTTCCTTTCCACATCACTGAAGCCGTCATCTTAAATAACTTGAGCTTTTCATCACAGGCGCCCGCTTCCATATAATACTTAGGATGCTTTGCACAATGGTCCCATGCAACAGAGCTGTGCCTAAGGTAGAAATGGTTTGCAGTATTCATAACGCTGGATCACAGAGTAAAACAAAACTCAAAGATCGACTTGGCTTCCAACTCTCTTCATTCAAACATATGCACGATGTTCTGCTGCGTCACAGTGCGTTCAAAACTCCTACAGCAGAAAACCAGAAACACCCTCAGTGTCCCTCAGAAGGGTGTGGTTAAGCCAAAATACGTCTTCGCTGTGCCCTATTCGTTTATATTACATAATTATAAACATCCTATCCTCTACGATCAATCATGGATTTATTTCGAAGAACCTTCTTGTAATTTTAGCCTAAACTACCTCACATAAACTGCCTGAATTCCTCTCACTGGGTGGGGCTGAATTGTCCTTCGTAACTTGAAGCACTGTTTCTGGGTTCTCACACACGAGGAGTACACAAGAAGCGACTCTCTGGCCTGTATTTCAGGATTTTACAGAATGTTTACTGAAGCCTCCAGATCACCTCACTAACTTAGTTGTACCCAGCATTTCTTCACCTCCTTTTGTTCCTCAAAACAGAAGGGAAGTCTGGAGCATATGGAGCAGCTATTTTCAACCTGTGGGTCATGACCCCTTGGAAGTTGAATGACCCTTTCACTGGGGTCACCTAAGACCATCTTAAAACAGATATTTTCATTAAGATTTATAATGGTAGCAAAATTGCAGTTATAAAGTAGCAACGAAAATAATCATAGTTGGGGGGTTACTACCTTAGGAACTGTATCAAAGGGTCACAGCATTAGGACATTTCAGAACCGGTGATGTAGAGCAAGGACAGCTCTACGAAATAAGGCAGGGGTTTTCCGTCTAACACTAACCCTCTCTATCGCTTTATCAGTCTCTCTCTCTCTCTCTCTCTCTCTCTCTCTCTCTCTCTCTCTCTCTCTCTCAAAAGCTGTTAAAACCCAAAATCTTCTAGGTCCTCATAGCCTGGGGCTCTCCAGCTAAGATGGGGACAAATTGCTCTCCACACTGGTTCCTCCAGCCCTGAACCCCCATCTGCTTAACACTCTGGAAATGAGCAAATGCCCAATAGGTAATTAATGAACTGTGAAATGCCTTCACAGTCAGGTGCCTTCTCTCTGTCAGAGAGCCCCTCCCAGCACACCCTGTTCTGGAAGGAATAAAAAGATGAGTTGGAGGGGTGGAGGAGGGGGAGGGGAGGAGTGGGGGAGGGAGACTTTAATTATGCGTATTGAGATGAGCAATGGTGAGCTCATTTATCAGGATAGTTAAAAAATACTTAAAATAAGACAGTAATAGTGGCTTCTAAATACTGAAAACATGATGTGCAATTTCTGAAATACGTCAAATGTTGAATGATTCACATATGAAGCTTTAAGAGGTGTAGGAAGCAGGATATGGACGAAGGAGAGGTATACGTGAGTTGGTAACTGGGAAATACCCATAGCACAGCCTGTACTTTGACCCGAGATGAAGAGAGAGAAAAGGGGGACAGAAGGAACACGAGTGAAGGGACAGTAAAGACAACAGTCATAGCTGTACTTGCTTGCCTGAAGCAACCCAGTTTTGACAGCTTGCCACCTTTTTAAAAGTAGGAGTATTTCATAGAATTACTGTGATGATTAATCTCCACTGTCAATTTGATTGGATTAAGAAACACCTAGAGCATTAATGAGGTGCTCCTTTGGGTGTGTCAGTAGAGGAGAAAGCGCTCACTGTCCCCAAAGAGTTGGGGTCAAGAACCCAATAAAAAGAGAAAATGGAGAAAGCTGGCTGAGATGGTGTTCCCCTCTGCGTCTGAATTCACCACGATGTGAGCAGATTCCTACCACCTCATCTATGACCCTATCTCTAGACTGTAGTCATCGTTAGCCATAATAAATCCTTCCTCCCCTAAGTTTCCTTTGTCAGGATTGGGTCACAGCAACTAGAAAACAACAAATACAAACACTAACTTGTGTTACTAGTGGAGAACTCAAAATAATTCAGCTCTCTGGAGCTGGAGACCTATCCCAGTGTAGATGAGTGCTGGCTGCTCTTCTTGAAGATGCAGGTTCGATTCCCTGCACCCACACAGCCGCTCTCAACCATCTGTAACTCCAGTTCCAGTGAATCTGATATCCTTTCTGGCCTCTGTGGGCAGTGCACACTCATGGTGAACAGACACATATGCAAACAAAACGCCCTCACGCATAAAACAATTTTTTTTAATGTATGAAAGAATGTGGAGGTTCTGAGACAAGTTCACTCAGACCAGGACTTCACTTTAGATCCCAGGGGCTTGCCTGTGCTGATGACTTCTCTACAGTGAAGGTGCATTATCTGTACAAACAAGAGAAAAAGAGAGAAAATCGGCTCTTCTTTGGAGACTTGTTTTATTGGAGGCAAAGTCTCTCTGTGAAATCAAGACTGACCAAACTTACTGTATAAACTAGATGGCCTCCAACTTCAGGTCCTCCTGCCTCAGCTTCTTGAGTACTATGATTACAGACATGCCTCAACATACCAGTTAGGAGCTGGCTCTGATCTTCCCCCACAATTCACCAGCACACCCTCCAGGCTGCTCAACTAATGGAAACTCGGCTATGTTTTCCACTGTCCCAGAACTTCTTGGTAATAAAGAAACCACCAACAGAAGACACTGTGGTTCTTGGAACCTGTAGGCTTTTTATGTTGTTTTATTCTGCTTTTTTTTTTAAGTATATTTGCTAAGCAACTTCAGTTGCCTTTTTTCTGATTCTCTCTGTTCTAATAAATGGGGTTAATAATTATATCAAATTCCAGGGTGTGTGATGTTACACATTTATTGGCATTCCAGTGCGGTGAGTGAGCACGTACCGGTCATCATTGTGCTCGGTCTTTTCCTCGTAATTCTTTGCTCTCTCAGATTCACTTTTCCACAAAGCAAGACTTTTTATTGCTAACTTAATATAATCTTCTCTGGCAACTGCAGTTTCCCGGCTGTCTTTGCAGGTGGTAGCTACAGTTAGTGAAATGTTCACAGTGGAGTTACGAGGGCTTAGCAAATATTGTAACCTAGCTATTCAAAACAAGGGCATGATTTGACATCTAAACATAAGCCAACTGCTGGAAATAACTAAAAATGCAAACCAGAGAGGCTTAAAACAATGACCAGTTATTGAATATTAGTGCCCTCTGTTTAGAGTGGCTGTGAGAAACCTTGGATGGCAATGGTGACTAAGAAGAGTCATACTTTTGATTTATACCCACTCTAGTAGAGATGGGAAGGTTAATACACAGGCTACATGGGTGGCAGAGAGCACTGCAAGGTCCTAATTCCTCCCGAAGCCAGTATCTTTCATCTTGAAGACAGTTGACACTTCTACACTTCCACAGAAGACAAGGTGAAGTCCATTGAGTAAGGCATTCAGCCACGGTACAATGAGACAAGGGCTTTAAAAGAAATCATACCCAAAACGCTGTATGAATATGAAAGGCAGATCCATTGATGGTTTGGAGGTGGGGAGTAGAGAAGGACTGTGGTCTGTGAAGAGGAGGGCAATAGAAAACGAGACCTTAAGGCTCTAAGTAAAGG
This sequence comes from Rattus norvegicus, assembly GCF_021556685.1. Lineage (NCBI taxonomy): Eukaryota > Metazoa > Chordata > Mammalia > Rodentia > Muridae > Rattus > Rattus norvegicus. The sequence continues at coordinate 31,663,270 of NC_141537.1, read as the reverse complement.
GAGAATAAAGATTCACTAGGCATAGAAATAGAGATGGAGAAAGCTGAACATTCCAGGGAAGGGGAGAACCATGAGGTGAGCTTTGAAGGCACAATGGGGAACATTCTCAAGTAGGTAACTCTATATGGGTGGGAGGCCAGAGGTAATTAGAAAGTTAGGCTTGGCCATAGGATGAAGGGGATCATATGCTAACTAAGGAATTTGACTGGAGCTTTTCTTGCAGGCTGTGGGGAACTGAAGGTCTTTAATCCTCTAAGTGGTGTGATCAGAAGAATGACTGAGCTAGAGTCCTACAACTTCATTCTAGACTAAAACGGCGGAAAGGACAGAGGCCAGAAGAAAGCTTCTCAGGAGGCAGAACCGAGAGGGGAGGAAATAAGTAAGAAGGTCACACCCCTCCTGGACATCTGAGAGCATAATGGGCTCTGAGTGAGCAGGAGAACAGGTAGAGGAATTTGTAACAGAAATCCACAGGAAGGGGTTACGCTGAGTATTCAAGTATGCTGAATTTTGAGGCACCTCTCAGGAGAACTACTATGATCCGTTGGAGATAAAGCCTTGGAGAAAAAGTCAGGTGTGAAAGTCCCAGGAGTGTACAGGCTAGCCTAGAGTAAGGGAAAGGAGAAAAGGAAGAGAGAATGCTTAAGAACTTAACTTCTGAGGGACAGATGAAAAGAGTCAACTGGAAGAGACAGAAACCAGATACAAGGGTGTTTGTGACAAAACTTTTCCTGGGGAGATGCAACCCACATGTCTACTCACCCCAAAGAGGGAAACATGACAGACCAAAGTACAGAGACGACAGAAAACCAACTTGCTTAGCCAATGGGTTTTATTGGGGTTATTTATAGGAATATGGGTGAGGGGTTCCTTACAGGAGCAGCAGAAATGACTTAAAGACAGCTGCATCATCAAAGCCCAGCCCAGGATGGCTGACAGCTCACAATGCTAGGAACCTGGAACATATTCATAGCCTACAGGAAGACCAACACATTGAAGAGTGTCCTTCAGGTGTCTCAGTTGGTCTAAACCTCTTCCGGGAAGCTTGGCTGCTTTCTGCTTCTTTCAGGAAGATAGGCTGGTTTAGATTAGTCTTCAGGTTATGCCTGGAGGGGACTCTGAGCTTTTATGGCCAGGAGGGAGGGGCCTAGTGAATCTGGTCAGTTCCAGGGCCTTTCTGAAGCTCCTTTTGAGTCATTTTCCTTCCTGCTTCAGGAGCTTCCTGCAGGAAAGAATGCTTTAACCTCAGAGGAAACTGCTATGACACAAAGGGTGATTAGGAGCAGTTAAACCACACTTAGCAAGGAAGGTGTTTTTCTGGTGGACAGATGAATATAATCATTAGCAAGAATGGAGAAAGGAGATGAATAAAACTAACTGGTGATTACTGTTGGTACCAAAAGAATATTCTAAGCTTCTGTAGAAAGAGCAGGGAGAGGTGGCAGAACTCAGGTCGGGGTGGATTAAAGAGCAAACAGAAAACAGCAAGTTCCACCAGAGAACTACTAAAGCTGATAAACAACTTCAGCAAAGTGGCTGGGTATAAAATTAACTCAAATAAATCAGTAGCCTTCCTCTACACAAAAGAGAAACAAGCCGAGAAAGAAATTAGGGAAACGACACCCTTCATAATAGACCCAAATAATATAAAGTACCTCGGTGTGACTTTAACCAAGCAAGTGAAAGATCTGTACAATAAGAACTTCAAGACTCTGAAGAAAGAAATTGAAGAAGACCTCAGAAGATGGAAAGATCTCATGTTCATGGTTTGGCAGGATTGATATAGTAAAAATGGCCATTTTACCAAAAGCGATCTACAGATTCAATGCAATCCCCATCAAAATACCAATCCAATTCTTCAAAGAGTTAGACAGAACAATTTGCAAATTCATCTGGAATAACAAAAAACCCAGGATAGCTAAAACTATCCTCAACAATAAAAGGACTTCAGGGGGAATCACTATCCCTGAACTCAAGCAGTATTACAGAGCAATAGTGATAAAAACTGCATGGTATTGGTACAGAGACAGACAGATAGACCAATGGAATAGAATTGAAGACCCAGAAATGAACCCACACACCTATGGTCACTTGATTTTTGACAAAGGAGCCAAAACCATCCAATGGAAAAAAGATAGCATTTTCAGCAAATGGTGCTGGTTCAACTGGAGGTCAACATGTAGAAGAATGCAGATCGATCCATGCTTATCACCCTGTACAAAGCTTAAGTCCAAGTGGATCAAGGACCTCCACATCAAACCAGACACACTCAAACTAATAGAAGAAAAACTAGGGAAGCATCTGGAACACATGGGCACTGGAAAAAATTTCCTGAACAAAACACCAATGGCTTATGCTCTAAGATCAAGAATCGACAAATGGGATCTCATAAAACTGCAAAGTTTCTGTAAGGCAAAGGACACTGTGGTTAGGACAAAACAGCAACCAACAGATTGGGAAAAGATCTTTACCAATCCTACAACAGATAGAGGCCTTACATCCAAAATATACAAAGAACTCAAGAAGTTAGACCACAGGGAAACAAATAACACTATTAAAAAATGGGGTTCAGAGCTAAACAAAGAATTCACAGCTGAGGAATGCCGAATGGCTGAGAAACACCTAAAGAAATGTTCAACATCTTTAGTCATAAGGGAAATGCAAATCAAAACAACCCTGAGATTTCACCTCACACCAGGGAGAATGGCTAAGATCAAAAACTCAGGTGACAGCAGATGCTGGAGAGGATGTGGTGAAAGAGGAACACTCCTCCATTGTTGGTGGGGTTGCAGACTGGTAAAACCATTCTGGAAATCAGTCTGGAGGTTCCTCAGAAAATTGGACATTGAACTGCCTGAGGATCCAGCTATACCTCTCTTGGGCATATACCCAAATGATGCCCCAACATATAAAAAAGACACGTGTTCCACTATGTTCATCGCAGCCTTATTTATAATAGCCAGAAGCTGGAAAGAAGCCAGATGCCCTTCAACAGAGGAATGGATACAGAAAATGTGGTACATCTACACAATGGAATATTACTCAGCTATCAAAAACAATGACTTTATGAAATTCGTAGGCAAATGGTTGGAACTGGAAAATATCATCCTGAGTGAGGTAACCCAATCACAGAAAAACACACATGTTATGCACTCATTGATAAGTGGCTATTAGCCCAAATGCTTGAATTACCCTAGATGCCTAGAACAAATGAAACTCAAGACGGATGATCAAAATGTGAATGCTTCACTCCTTCTTTAAAAGGGGAACAAGAATACCCTTGGCAGGGAAGAGAGAGGCAAAGATTAAAACAGAGACTGAAGGAACACCCATTCAGAGCCTGCCCCACATGTGGCCCATACATATACAGCCACCCAATTAGACAAGATGGATGAAGCAAAGAAGTGCAGACCGACAGGAGCAGGATGTAGATCGCTCCTGAGAGACACAGCCAGAATACAGCAAACACAGAGGCGAATACCAGCAGCAAACCACTGAACTGAGAATAGGACCCCCGTTGAAGGAATCAGAGAAAGAACTGGAAGAGCTTGAAGGGGCTCGAGACCCCATATGTACAACAATGCCAAGCAACCAGAGCTTCCAGGGACTAAGCCACTACCTAAAGACTATACATGGACTGACCCTGGACTCTGACCTCATAGGTAGCAATGAATATCCTAGTAAGAGCACCAGTGGAAGGGAAAGCCCTGGGTCCTGCTAAGACTGAACCCCCAGTGAACTAGACTGTTGGGGGGAGGGCGGCAATGGGGGAAGGGTGGGGAGGGGAACCCCCATGAAGAAGGGGAGGGGGGAGGGGGATGTTTGCCCAGAAACCGGGAAAGGGAATAACACTCGAAATGTATATAAGAAATACTCAAGTTAATAAAAAAAAAAAAAGAAAAGAAAACAGCAAGTGGTCTAAACTTTGTAAAATCCTACTAAAGAACCGGAGACAGGAAAACAGATGTGGTGGCACAAGCCTTTAATCCTAGCACTTGGGAGGCAGAAGTAGGCAGATCTGAGTTCAGTGCCAGCCTGGTCTACAGAGCAAGTTCCAGGGCAGCCAGAGATGTCTAGAGAAACCTTGTTTCAAAACAAAGCAAAGCTAAACAAACAAAACCGTAAGTCTACTAGATAATTAGCCCAGCGACAGAGGATTTGGAGCTAAGGAAAAGCGTTAATTAAGTGTGTTTTATTAAACAGTAGAGATCTTTCCTAAGGGATACTGGTAAGACCAGGTTTGAGTTCGTTGGTGCAAAGATGACCGGGAAGGTGAACCCAAAGGAGGTCATACCTTCTGACCTTTGAGAAACAACAGGCAAGAAATCCCTGAAAGACAAGAGAGAAAGCATGCTGAGAGAATGTGGTTAATAAATACCATTGCCTTGTTTCCTCCTTTAGAGGCATTGCTTCGCTCTCTCTAGTGTGATAACAAACGTCTTATCTCAAAAACAGGCAGTTCGATATGGCAGTGCAGAACTCAGACTAGCGACGTCTAGCTATAGAGGCCCTGTATAGCATAACCAATAGCTACTCCCATGACGTTGTTCAGCTGTTGGAGCACAGCCACCCCGGAGGATAACTTTGCTTTTAAGTAACTCTGAGGTAAATACTAGGTATAGAATTTTGAATTTATTTGATGTAAGATATTTTAGTACTTGGCACATATCCCTTAAGACAAAACCACCAAACGTACAAAAACATACTAGGCTTTTTTTCTGCTATGTGATGGTCTTAGCTATGGTTTTCTGCTGTGAGTAGACACCATGACCGAGGCAACTCTTATAAGGATAACATTTAATTGGGGCTGGATTACAGGTTCAGAGGTTCAGTCCATTGTCATCAAGGCTGGAACATGGCAGAATCCAGGCAGGGATGGTGCAGGAGGAGCTGAGAGCTCTATATCTTCAGCCACAGGAACAGACTGTGCATCCTCAGGCAGCTAGGAGGAGGGTCTCCAAGCCCACCCCAACCCAGTAACACACTCCCTCCAAACAAGGCCACACCTTCTAACAGTGCCACTCCCTGGGTCAAGCATATGCAAACCACCACAACGATATACGTGCACAGCCTAGGGGAAGAGCTCCCATGTCTGTCCAGCCTTGTTAGAAATCTGAAGCACTGATTACGTGCTCTGCTGTGTGCCGCCTGGATGTCCTGAACGAATGAGCCAGAGAGGGTCATAAAAGAAAAGACATCAATGAGACAAACTATCACTTAGAAAGAATTAAGACAGCCATATTGTATGGTCACCATCAGTTCATCGCCCTTCCTCCCTGGTGTCTGTCCTCTCCAGAGGCTACTTAATCTCATTGAAACAGGACAGCCAGCCTAATTGATACAGAAACAGAGAAACAAAAGCTCTTTGATCTCCTATCAAGCAGAGTCAGGCTGAAAAAAGGGATCCAGCAAGAAGATCGCCTTCCCAAGGAGGATGGGAAGGGAGCCCGGAAACAGTGACATCTTATTTTGAAATTTCATGAATTCGGTTTGCTCAGACAAGAACGGAAAATTAATATATTTGCCCCAATAAACTAGTGAGGTTTGTTGGCTCTTGGTGATAGAACACAAGACGTTACAGCTCTGAGAGGTCTCAGACAATGAGCTTCAGATGAGACTTGTAAAGAAGTCCCATGATGAAGGAAAGGAATTAACGGAATCAACATCAGTTGTCACTGATACCATGCATTTTTCCACAAAAAAAAAAAAACTTCTGTGGAAAGGACTTTTTATGTTGTGATTCAAATAGTACTTTATATGGTTTAAAATAGGCAGTCACAAGTGAAAAGAACTGGCTTTCCACTAATCAGAATATCTGTATCTACAAAACTAACCAATCATTATGCAGGTGTGAGGGAAAGCATAGAAATGTATATTCTGCATCCTAATGGAAAAGCAAATCATGAATTACATCTGTTATTGCTTATGTACTTAGCATAATGATGGTTTCAAAGAGTAGTCCAAGCCTATGACTATATGAGTAGTATTAAATTAAGCAAACTACAGTCTTCGAGGGAAACTATTAGAACATTACTATCAGCAACAGAGATGATTCCTTTTTTTTTAAAAAAAATAGTCTCTAGTGCTTCTGCCACCTAGACCTCATTCTTGATGTACGTTAAAAATTTTAAGATATAAGATGTTAAGAAAATACATCATATCTCTGTCTTAGTGTGTGTGTATGTGTGTGCGTGCATATGTGCATGCATGAATATGTATGTGTGTGTGTGTGCTTGTGCTTGCATGTGTGTGCATGTGTGGATATTTAAATGATAATGGGTCTGTGGGTGGATAGAAATGTGTGTCAGAGCATGCATACCAAAACACATGTGTGTGTATCTCTCCTCACCTCCTACCTTGTTTGACATAGAGTTTCTTGTTGTATACACCCCTGTTTAGAGGAGACCAGCTGGCCTGAGAGCTTCCAAGGGTTCTCCTGCCTCTGCCCCACTGCCTCAATGGCTTACAGGCCCTCACTAGAGCATCTGGCTTTACCTGGGTGCTGGGCTTCTGAAATGAGCCGTAAGCACTTTTCACGAAAAATCATCTGCCCAACCCCAAATGACATTTTAAAAGTTGGAGAAGTAAGAAGGGATACTTGAAACCGTCTCGGGAAGAAAGCGAGTCAGAGTACAGAATGACATCTTTTTTCTTGTCAGAGACAGTGTTAGGATAAAAAAATAAATAAAGGCAAACGAACATTCGAGTGAATATGTCTGGGAAAGCATGGTTGTCGGATGACACACATTACAGGACAGTCTTATAAGTAAACCGTGGTCTTTTCGAGATCTTTCTTTAGATCATTTAAAAGTTCAAACTTCTAGACAGCACACACCAGCTGAGATGAGGTACCGAACACATATACAGCAGAGGACTCTGGGTCTGGGTTCAGTCAGAGAAGATGCACTTGACCCTCAAGAGACTGGAGGCCCCAGGGAGTTTAGAGGTCTGGTGGGGTGGGGACATCCTTGTGGAGATGGAGGGGGGTGCAGGGATGTGGACTGGGAGGGGAATAAAACCTGGAGTGTAAAAAATAAATAAATAGGGGCTGGGGATTTAGCTCAGTGGTAGAGCGCTTGTCTAGCAAGCGCCTGGCCCTGGGTTCGGTCCCCAGCTCCGAAAAAAAGAAAAGAAAAAAATAAATAAATAAAACAGATAGATAAAAAGAAGCAGTGTACATTAAAACAAATAAATAAATAAAAGTCCAAACTCGTACCAGCAAGAGTTCAGACTAGTAGGTGACCAAAGGTGGTTAAATGTATATTAATCCACTACACTAGGATCCCACGTTGCATATGGATGAAATCAGAGGGGTAGAACATTGCAGTCTCCAACCACTCTGATCACAAGCTTTCCACTCACATTCTTAGAGCCTGGTAACGGTAACGGCTAGTGTGCTTTCTGCGTTCTTCCGCAAGTTAGGCTCCTTACGGTGGGGAAAAAAAGTCACCTCCCACGGGGATCTACATGCTTTCTCCCAGGTGTTTTCTATTATGAATACAGTTTTCAATTTTCCTCTGATCTCCTTTAAAGTATGTGTTTATAAACTGTAAATTTGAGTTTTCTTTTTCCTTTGTTTCTTCGTCTGAGATTTCTCCCCCGGTAACCTGACCGGATTCCAGGAAATCCAGAAACATCATCCGACAAGCTCTGAGCAGAGGAAGGAGCAGAATTGCAAACAAGTATTTCCCAGCATCGGTTTAGGGAGATATTCAATCTTTCAGTGTGTTCAACAAATGGGTTTAATAATGCACATTGCAGTATAAAACAATTCACAACAGAAACATTTGATACTCAGCCTATTTATCTCAGAGATTATACAGCATGGCCATTTTCAATAACTTTTCCTATTAATGACTTCCTCCTGCTCAAACACAGAGATGTTGCTTCTGTCTAGAAATATAGTACACTGTGATACAAATGCAATAAAGAGAAATCAAAGAGAAAACATCTTTATCCCTTTAGATAGATGTTATAGTGTCTTCCTCTAGGCAATGAGTCTGAAAAGTTCCCAGCCCAAGTATAAGGCTGCCTTATATTCAGAGCCTTTATTGAACTTCAAAATACATTTATTTTGAAAGCATGTCAAAGTATAGGTAAACAAAAGCAAAAACACAAGTTTACTCTTTGGAGAGCAGTTTCTTTTAGTTTTATTACTCTGAGAAGTTGAAGAGTTTCTTTATGCAAAAAGAGCCCTATGTTTAGTATAACTTTCCGTCTGGTTTCATTACATTTTCTAATGTGTCAATCTGTATGGCTTACGCAGATAGTAACTTTTACTTAGTAAGACCTAGTAACTTTTACTTAATAAAACATCTTCAAACATTTTGAATGAGTGTATATATGTATGCCATCGGTTTAATCAATGAGCCTTCTTTTTTTTTTATTTAGTTAATAGATAGCATTAAAGATATACAACGTATGTAGTACAGAAGTAAGGGTTCATTCCCCAAGAAAGAGTTGACACATTTTATGATTATGATTTATGGTGAAAGGTACCACAGAGAATGTCATGAATGCAGACAATATAGATTAGTGATGATTGTCCTGTTTATATCAAGAACTAAGAACTTACTGCCTGGAACAATGTTTTACAAAGTGCCTGAATATAGACCAAGGAGAAGTCTCTCTATGTAGAATGCTTGTCAGGCGAACACAAAGGCCTCAGGTCTATCCCCAGTGGTCACTTTCCAAAACCCTGGGCACAGGGGCACACATCTGTAACCCCAGCATTCAGAAGTTGGAGAAAGAAGGGCTGTGAAGCTTGCTGGCCAGCTCCTCTAGCCAAATAAGTGAGCTCCACAATCAGTGGGACCTCTCATAAAACAAACAGAGAGATCAGCCTCTAACCTCACACATGAGTATAGATATACACACATTGTTCACACACACACACCACACCCCCCCACACACAAGTACTTGAAGACAATCACATTAAGACACTACCTCTAAACTATTGTTTATGGTTTTGTGTTCTCAGTGCTCATTAACTGTGCTTGATTCCTAGGAAGCAAAAAAAAAAAAAAAAAAAAAAATCCAGGGAGCATTGACCTCCTGAGCATGTGTTATAAGGAAGAGGCATGGTTCCTTCTGTCAAGAAAGTTCTGACATAGTAGGGGAAAACATTTCGACTGAACATGTCTCTGATTCCCTCCTTCAGTCTCATTATCACTGAACTTGCATACCAACAGCATTATTTCCTGGATGCCCCTAAGGAGCCACAAGCCTAACAACTGGTTATGGTGGATTTTTGCAGTTAGCCCAGGATTGTTGATAAGACAAGGCAGTTCTCTAAAGCAGCAGCTGCTGCTGATATAACCCACATATGGGCCCAGAGTGCTGAGATGGCATTTCTGATTACCTTGATAAGCAGGTTTTGATGAAGGGCCTCTGAGCTCTGACAAGTGGGGCTACTTGAAGGAGCCAAACGTTACCCAGGAAGTGAGAGTTGCTAAGGACTTGTTGCTGACGGTTAGGGTGGCAGAACAGGTCATTTCCCTCTGGAAGTTTGTCAATGAGTGCAGAAGCAGTGAGGGAAGGAACGGGTGGAAAGCCAGTGGACCACAGACTGCAGCATGGAGAGAGGGCATAGAGGAAGAGGAGGAGAGGGTGAATCCACAGAAGGGAGGGAGGGAAGGTGAGAGAGAGGAGGGGAGGGAAGGGACAAAAAGTGTGCATGGTGGCTGCACCCAGTGAACACAGAGTACCATGCAGTAAAGCCTGGGCCAGGTGCCTAGAACAAAGACAGTAAATTGCTAAGACTGGCAGCTGGAGGGAGGGGAAGGGGGCATGAGAGTGGATGAATAACGATCATACTTCCCATGTGCTTTCTGTGTACTGTCGTGTAGATGCCTTACATGCGTCAGCTCATAAAATCCTCAGGGCAAGCACACAAGGCAGCAGCCTTATGAATTACCAATTCAGGCAGAGAGGCAGAGAAGCTAAAGGAAGGCACCCAAGTCCAGAAAGCTAACTAGTGACAGAGCCTGGGTTTGAACCCCCAAAGTCTTGCTCTCTTGAAGCATGCGAGGACCTGGCAGGATAAGGTGGTGAACTGAGTCTAGCCACTTCTAGCTTCTAAACGTTCCCATTCTTCATATAAGGAGAGGTAAAGATTTAAATAAAATTTACATTTCTTATGCACACATTCCAGGGTCGCACTAATTTCACTTAATGGAGTCATCTACCTACTTTATAGTCTTAGTCATTTAGATCTAATTTCATCCCCAGAACAGGAAACCATCCTCAAGCAGTACATTTAACCATCCCAGCAGAAGGCACTGTAAGGAAATTTGTTGGACATAAAATAACTAACTATAGGGGAAACTGTCCTAAGGTTTATATTATAGTTATTTATAATTAATCAACTATTGCCTAGTCAATGACGGGCTAGTTAAAAGCCTTTCACAGGAAGAGGGTTTATTTATTCATTTACTTAACAAATATTTATCTAGAGCCCGCAATGTACCAGAAATTGGTTTTAGTGACACAAGAGTATTTACAGTAAAGGCCTTGTGAGCCAGAGCTCAATCTAAAGGGAGAAGGTGGAGGCAGATATGAGACAAAAGCACATGCGACCCTGGAATGTGTCAGATAATGATAAGTGCTGAGGAAAACATAAAGTTGGGTAAAATGGCATGGATGCAATTATGTACAGTGGCCAGAGCACATCCCTCTGATAACTGTGTGTACGCACAGGAGCACACACGCCTGTATGTGTGCATGCACATGCGCCGCTGAGAATGGAACTCAGGGGCCAAGCGAACACCAGGAAAAGCTCTCCTTCACTAATCCATCTTTTAAGTAAAAACCCAAGGAAAACGGCTTTAGAGATGCATAAGGTGAAGGGTATTTCAGCCTGAAGGAACAGCAAGTGCAAAGGCCCAGAGGCATGACGCGCTAGGCAGGTTTGACAGGCATCAAAATGGCTGCCATAAATCCAAGTAATACACGAAGGGAGATGGAAAGAAGGAAGGGACAGTGGGGCAGGCTGAGAGCAAGGAAGGCCCTGCTAACCACAGAGAGGACTTCAGTTTCGCTCTGAGAAAGCCAGGAAGAAAACTGGGTTGCTAGGTTTTAGAATAAGTAAGCAAAGAATGCAGTTTTTAACTTCACAAGATGGTTAGGTGCGAGTGAAGCAGGCTGGGAAGAAAACAAAGAGTACTTAGGGCGTGTTAGGTTTGAGCTGGGTATTATTCACATAGAACTATCAAGTAAGCTCTCGGTCCTAACTGTTTAAATGGAAATACACACTTTGGAGGACTACATGCAAACGATATTAAAAACTGCAGAACCAGAGGAGTCCCGGGAAATAGGAGAGTGGGAAGAGGGACCAGGTAGACTACCACAAGTTAGAGGAGGAAGAGTCACTAATGAGAGAGGAGGGGGGTTTGTGAGGGAAAGGAGGCAGAACATTCTTGGGGAGAATTATATATAATTTTTTTGACCCTCATTCTGTAACCCAGGTGATTTGGAACTTGCTACGTATCTGTGCTGATTATTTCCTGTCAATTTGACATAAACTAGGATCACCTGGAAAGAATGAACCACAGTTGAGGACTTGTGCCTCCATCAAACTGCCTCAGGTGGGCCTGCCTATGGGAAATCTTGTTTGTGATTTATGTGGGACAGCCAAGCCTACCGTGGGTGGTGTCATCCCTGGGCAGGTGGGCCTAGGTAGTGAAACAAGCCAGTTAGCAGCGTTCCTACATGGTCTCTACTCTGTCCCTGCCTTGGCTTCCCTTGGCAATAGACTGTAACTTGTAGGCTAAAATAAACTTTTTGCTCCCCAAGTTGTTTTCCCATAGACAGTATTTTATTATAGCAACAAAAAGCAAACTAGAAACCTTAGCCTGTCCTCGGACTCAAAATGCCCGGATTGAAGACATGAGCTACTGTAACTGTCTCTTCTATTTTCTCAGTGAACTCAAAAGGAAAGAGCATTGTGGCAATCAAGGGGAAGACATGAAATGAGGAGAGAGAGAGATTATTAGTTTTCTAGAAAGCCAGAGAGAGAACCAACTCCCCACAGACAATAATGCTCCCTTTGGGTTCTGAGCTGTTCTCGAAAGCTACTCTTGTGACAAAGAGTGAGGACCTCATGTGTAAGGTGGCTCTGAAATACAAAACTAGTTTCAGACTCACACAGCTTCAGTGTCAAACAGTAGATGGGGGAGGGGAAGAGCTAAAAGTGTTAAGAGAAGGGGTGGGGCTGTAGAATTCTGAGCCAGCAAGCCTGAGGTCCTAAGTCAGGCCAGTCTGAGAGCCGGGAGAGATCAGCTGTGGAAGCATCAGCCTCCAGTGCCTGATCAGGATGATCAATCAAGCAACAGTGCTGGATTAGCCAAAATGTTGTTTCTAACAGTGGCCCAAAGCAACTGGAACCAGGCAAGTGCTTATGACTAACAGAAAGTTGAGCAGAAAAGCCAGTAATGAAAGTTAACAGTAAGAAGAGTCATTCATTCCTTCAAAAGAGTTACAGAGTCGGCGGTGGGAAAATAAGAACAGGTAGGAAACGGAGGATGAAAGTAGTCAGCACTAGTCGAGGGCAGAAGTGATGGATTCCCTCAGGATAATGGAAAGCCATTCTTATTACCACATGACTAACTGAGGGGAGAGTCTTTGTGGAAGCAAATGAGTTTGCAGGACAATTCCACTCCTCATTGTTGAGTTTTACAAGGTATCCCCATGTTGGGTGAGGCAAAGAGGAAAAGCTGGCAACGTATGACAAAGAAACATCAGGCTGAGGAGCAACGTAGGTCATGTGTCATGGCAGCTAGGTGAGGAAGACTGTGGGGTAAAGAACTGAGAGCCCCAGTTGATGGACACCGAGATGGACAGACTGACGATGGTGTTGGATATCCCGTCTGTGACCGCTGCTCTGAGAATCAACTCTCTCCTAAATCTTAAATCAGTTGGGGCTTTGGCTCCATAGTCAGGTTTGAGCTTTGTCCTCCGGGTTCCTTCTTACCTAGTGTGAGGCTATGAGTCAAACTGAGTCAGCTTCATGAACGTTCCTTCACCATCCTCTCATTCTCCTCACAAGGGAGGCCACTGTAGGGCAACTCAGAAGTGGGAGATGATAGCGCTGGACCAACAAAATGGAGCCGCTTAGCTACCTGCCACAACATGCAATATAGGACAGGAAAGGAAGGTGTGGCCCAGAAAGGTAGCTTACTCCTGAGGAGGAAATTATCTAAGAGCATCTATGATTCTTATGACATTAAATCTTCCAGTCAACTGACGTGCTGTTCACTGAGTCTAGGCTAAGACAAGCAATAAAGTTGAAGTCTCCAGGACTGGTACACAAAGAGCCTGCCATCTTTGATTCTCTGATGTGTATGGTTCTGTAAGTTTTATGACACCTCTCAGTTGAGAAAAGGAGTCCAGGAACTGTGCAGTAAAGGTACCTGATACCCACAGATAGGGAAAGAGTGCTGTGAGGGAAAAAAAAGGCTGATGCCGAGCCATTAAGCATCTGTGCTGGCTAGTCATGTCTTGACCCAAGCTAGGGTTACCTGAACAAAAGCGTTCCATTGAGAAAAATGCCTCCGTAAGATCCAGCTGTAAGTCATTCTCTTAACTAGTAATTGACCGGGAGGGTCCAGCTTATTGTGGGTGGTGCCATCGCTGGTCTGGTGGTCCTGGTTTCTATAGGAAACCAAGCTCTGAGGAAAACAAGCCAATGAGCAGCACTGCCCTACAGCCTCTGTATCAGTTCCTGCTTCCAGGTCCTGCCCTGTTCTGAGTTCCTGTCCTGACTTCCTTCAGTGATGAACAGCGCTGTGGAAGCACAAGCCTAACAAACCCCTTTACTCCCTGACTTGAATTTTCATCTTGGTGTTTCGTCACAGCAATAGAGACCCCAATCCAGCACCAAAGACTGAATTCAAAAATACCAGAAACTTTAAAAGGCAAGATTGGAACCCCTGCCCAAACACTTTGGGGAGGGAGTACGGAATAGGAAATACAGTGTTTTCAGTTGGGCCAAGAAGATATGACAAAGGCTAGGAAAGATACTCGCACAATGATAAACTGAGACATTCGAACGTCAAACAAGAGAAGGGGGAGATGATGTGGTGCCTGAGGAGGAGCCTTTCATGGGGGCAGTACATTGGAGTGGTGTTAGGACAGATTTCAGAAAATACATCTAAATAAAAGGTCAGGATGGGTAGTCCTCAAGCCACTGCAACATGGTCAGAAAAGCAAGCTTGGCGCCATGCAGAAGTAAAAAGCATCCAGAGGAGGAAGCTAAAAGAGATGGAGCAGCCCTGAGGGAACTCTCTCCTGTGTCCTCACATGCCCAGACACAGTAGGGGTTCTGTTGAGACCTAAGTTAATTTAGGTGTGTTCTGTTCCGGGGTGTTCCTCCTGCAGTGAACAGATGCTCCAACCTAGCTATAATAATAATAATGATAATAATAATAATAATAATAATAATAATAGATTTATACTAAGGCTTATCAACTCTTTGACAAATGCAAAGTGCGCACAGCAGGTAACTTCCCTGGCCCTCACTATGAGGTTACACCATGTTTACCTCAATGGCTGAAGGAAACTGGAGATCTGAGTGGTCACTCGATGGAACCAGACTTCCAGTCCCCAACTATCAGTTCTAAAATCCTACATTCCCTGTCCTTGTTCCTCAACAAAAGACCTTAGAGCAGGAAGGACTGATTGGAGAACCGGAACACAGATGTTGACGCATAGCTTCTTCCTCTACACATTCTGGAAAGGGCTTCTGATTAGCATTTTCCACAGCCCCCTGCCATTAAGGACAACAGAAGCTTGTCAGATTCACAACTCTCCCACCACCTCGCAGACTCTCTGAAGACTGGCTGCCACCAATGCTTTTAATAGTCCCGCAGATGTGGTGTTCCCCGAGGTTGTGCTTCATGATGCCTTGAAAAATCTCCATGCTCACCTGAGAGAGCTAAGCCTCCAGACTCTGGTTCTGGGTGCACTGCTGCCTTTTATCAAGTGTTATTAGCGATGATTGGTTCATTTATCACACTTGGCTTTAGACAAATAATTAAAGGTCACATCTTCCTTCTCTATCACCGAAAACACTAGCACCCCAGGATTTTTCTAGAAGTCTTGATTCCTGTTTTTTCCTACAAGCCAGGCAGTTAAGTTTAATGGGGACACAATATAATTTGCATTTGAAACCCAGGCACCTCTCTTGATTGCTGAGACTGGAGCTTCATTCTTTGGGGGTTACTGGTCTTCAGAGAATTTATAAAAACAGATGTGGAATGATGGTGTCATGTGTTGACTGGCCAGAGAGGAACACAGAGCTTTCAAGCTATATTAACTAAAAAAATCTTTCTGGTTGTCATCTCTTATTAACAAGGATCTGGAAGCTGGATGGCACACCTGTGGTCAACTCCAGATTGGAATTGTGGGCAATTCCAGATTTAACTTCAGGTCTTCTGGTACCCAAAGAGTGACCTACATCACATCTCTGTGTCTTCTCTTCAAAACTGTTCGTTTCCTCTCTCCCAACTATTTTCATTTTAATCTTCCCGAATGATTAGCAAAGCAGGCTAAATAGATGAAGTCAATGGAGGCCAGCTAGGTTAAATGACTGGTCCCTAGGGCTACCGTGACTCTTACTGAGGAAGGAAGATTTAGGAATAAAACCGGATGTTTGCTGGTTTAGAAGTCAAAGATTCTATATTTTTGGATTCTCTATAATCATGTTATTGGCAAATAAAACCAGCAGTATTTTCAGGTTCTGAGCTATACAGTAGCTGATTTACTTTAGGGCTTAATATTAACTTTTAAAAAAAAAAACTCGTTTGGTTGCAATTTTGAGGGACAGAGAATGAAGATATTTATCTAAAACCATTACCTTTTAGACAAAAAAGCTTCAATGACCTACCTGTAAAACTTATCAATCTCACACCTCCAAGTCGCAGGGGGACCTGGTTCTTTTTTCTGTGTAAGAATGTGCAGTGTTGGGGGTTGGGGATTTAGCTCAGTGGTAGAGCGCTTGCCTAACAAGCACAAGGCCCTGGGTTCGGTCCTCAGTTCTGGGAGGAAAAAAAAAAAAAAAGACTGTGTGCAGTGTTGGTTTTTGATGTTTTAAATGTCACTGTAGATATGTCATAACTATTCCAGGCTGTTTTGTGCCTGCTTGATCTGGTAACAAGCTCACAGGAACCATGGCTGCATCCATTGGCTACTTACTACGGCCAAGACAAAAGCAGGAGGCGAGGGTTGTCAAGAGAAAGTGGGTGCTCTAGGACTCTGTGTGGTAAACCATAGAGCGTCAAGTTTTTAGTGTCATAGAAGGCAAATGTCTTCAAGGGGTCTGGTCAAAAAGGTGTCATCTAAGTGAGGGTCAGTCAAAGGTTTTCAGGAGGAGTCAAGCTTTGAAAAGAGGACAGGACTCAGGGAAGAGGACTAAAAAGAAAAGGGACCCCAAGCAGAAAAGACGGTCTTTTGAGGTCCTGAAGTCAACGAAATGCTCCTTACACTTTGTTAAAGCCCTCCACGATTTTAAATGTATTTATTTTTCTCCTAGTATATTTCCCTAAGGAAACAGGAGCCGTCCTGAAGAGAGAAGATACCAAGCTACTTTTCCAGTAGGCAAATTATATAAAATCCTTGCCAGCCACTGTAGCTGGGAACTGGGCTACAAGCCCGTGAAGGAGTTTGAACAAGTTTATTTCCTTGCTCAGTTGAGAAAAGACCCTGGAGTAGGCACATGGTCCGATGGGGCGGAAAACAAGAAAACAGGGGCACGGACACCTTCTTCCTCCAGACCTTCTGAAAGGGTTTTCTGATCAGCATTTCTAACAGTGTGCACATATGCCACGTCCCCTTAAGGTGTGCTTCATGATGCCTTGAGGAGTCCCTATGCATACCTGAGATCTCTAGCCCTCCGTAGGCTGGTTCTGGGTGTGTTGCTGCCATTGATCACGCTTTACTCCTGATGGTTGACTCACTTGCCACACTTAGTTTCAAACAAATTAATTAAAGGCTGATCCTTTAAAAACCAGATCCTCTCCTTTATCTGTGTTCGAATCTTTTGCACTACAAACCGCTATTGTGTTCTCGCTGCCTGGCGTTCCAACAGTTTTGCAACAGACTCTATTCTATATTATTTTCAGGGAAAAAAAAATCCTAAGACAACACAAAATAAGTCGCATGAATATGGATACACACTCTATGCAGCCTTATTTAATAAGGCAGATTTAATTGCAGAGTAGAAGAGGCACAGAGTTCCATTCACTTTGAAAGAATGGGGTTGCCTGGATACACTGTACCTAGAGCACCAGGGCTGCATCTCTTGGCCCCACAACCTCAGCATGTGCCTCCTTCCTTTGCCCTGCTGCCAAGCCATTCACAGACGTGTCTTCCTGGGTGGCTTCTTTGTTTCCCTTCCTACTCCCCAGATGCCACTTCATCATACTGTATCTTCCAGGTTGGACCTTTGCTGCTGCATATGAGGATGCCACATCAGAGCCACATGGCTTTTAGATCAGCCAAAAGTGGCTACGGAGACACAATCATTAGGCCACATCATTCTCAGTCAAATTTCAGACAATTAAGTGGGTGAAAACCGTCGGTATTTACCGGAAATGGCAGGTACGTATTTTCAGTATGACCATCATGTCTTCTAAGTGGATTTTCGTAATTATTTTCCAAATCATCCGTAAGTCTAGCATGGGTACAGAAAGGATCTTAGGAACACGTCTGGAGCATGTAGTAACAATATGCCAAGAATATTACAGGTATACACACACAAAGGAAAAGGGTTGACAGTGGTACCTCTCAAAAAGAAAAAGGAAAACTGGAAGAGACAATTATACAAATTGAATATAGTGCTGTACAAAGAGAATTACAGAGCTGTAGAACCAGGAAAACAGAACCTTCCCAAAGAGAATAATATCTGAGGGTTTTCTTCCTTAAATTTCATAAGCTACTACCTGGTGTTTTTCCCCTCTTTCTGGCAAATATGAAAATCTTTCCAAGTTAAGCTGCTCAAATGCAATGCACTGGATCAAATGTTACAATAAAAAGAGAAAAATTCTGACAATTTCCACATCAACTGGAATGTATTTAGTTAATAGCTTGAATTTTAAAATCATTTCAGTTTCAGAATTTCTCAAAATTTAAAAAGTTGGTAAAAGAAATGATTCTTCTTAAAATATTCAGCAAACTTTCAATTTTACATCTGAAGGGAAACTTAAGAAAATTTCTTAGAAATGTCCTAGGCAGGAAGAAGAATGCATTAAAATGTGTTGTATTACATTGTTTCTAACAAAAAGTAATTTCCTGGTAATAATTTAATAAAAATAGATAACCTTCACACATGTATATGAATTGAGTTAAAAAAGTAAAGTAACCCATTCCAAAGTTATTAAACCAGACATGCTGTTATCAAAATAGCAAATAGGTGAATTTTACAGACAAAAATACATTTATATAGAGCTTCAATTAAAATAATTGTAAAATGAATCACAAGACCACATTTCCAAGTTTCTGAAAAGATAATTTACAACTCTGAAGTCTGTTACAAACCAGAGATTACTTAAAATCACACACTCCATTCCTTCTATTTTTTTAAAAAAATTATTAATTTCCTTAACAAGTTTAAAATTGTACATTAGAACTTTATAAGTTTTAATCTTTATTCAAGGGAAAACAAAAAGTTACGAGTGTGACATAAAATTCTTCCCACATGACATATATCCCTTATGTAATACTAAACTCCCAGTTTAGAGATAAATCCATAAATTCTAATTTTTAAAAACCCACAAAGATGATTTTGATTTGCAACTGTGGACTATGACAGGCAGTATAAAAACATGGGGTCCAGCCATGAGTCTTGAAGGCTGTGTTTTCATGTGGAGGACACTCTTCAATAAAGGAGTCGAACTTTGGTTCGCAGTTTGTAAACTTTGCACAAATTTTGTTATGATAGGCTGCTACCCGCAGAGGAAGTTATCCATAAACAAAACAACCTTGTAGTCTATGATTTTAATGCAAGCCATTGTAACTCTTCTTTGGGTCTGAATTTTTAATCAGCTGGTACTTAATGTGAACCATAACCAGGGAAAGTGCATAATGCTAAATTAACATAAAACATAAGTTATAGCAGAAGAAAAAAAGAGGACACCAAGAGAGTTGAAATCTGGTATAGTTAGTGTCATTGGTTGGGGTTTTTTTTTTACATTGCCCAAGAGATCTTGCAATCTAAACCACGACATTTCTAATCTAGTTGGTAACAGTTGTTTTCTAACACCATAATTAAAAATACTACACGGTGTAGAATAAACACTTCTGTTAAAAGGTATTTACCACTTATTATTTTTTGAATAAATTATTTACTTAAATAAATGTGACACCACGTGCTTATTCCTACAGCTATTTATTGACTATTATTTTTAGATAAGCAAATACATTGTTTTAAAAAGCATTGATAAGTGTAAACAGTCATCAAAATGGGGGGCTTTCACTGTATCTTTAGCCAAGAGCCTAGTGATTGGGAGTGATACTTTTATAAATATAAAATCTAATAATTTGCTTTGTGTATATGAAATGTCTGAAACCATTAGACAAAATTTGCTGGGTTTTATTTTAGAAGATGTACTCAAACACAAAATGTGCTTTATAAGTTTAGAGGCATATCATTATCCATTTTTATTATTTAAAAAGACACTACAATGCATCTGTAAAAAAAAACTGTAAAAAAAAAGTTTTCTATAGTAACTTTTATCCCTTTAACCTTGCTTCACATTGTAACAGAAGCAATTTTTAAAAGGAAAAAAATCTATCGTGAAATTAGTAACATGGTCTAATAAAATACAAAACATTCTTACAAGCAATATTTCCAATTTAAACAGAATTTTGTTGACTTTTCTACAAAGTGCAGAAATTCCCTCTCCTGTGCTTTCTCTCTCTTGCTTTAAATTGTTTAAAAGTTTCAAATTCTACAGATACAGATTTGGGGAAACATCGAATTATTTTCAAAGACAGCTATTTTCCTTTACTCCTTGTAGAAAGTCTTGACCTTTCTTCCCCTTCTCCAAAAATCTCAATTCTCACCTGAAGTAACTGCATCCAACTTTTCCTCTGGTAAAAGAGACAGTCTTATAAAATTTCAAATTTCAAAATCCCCAATAAAAGCACTTAAGTTAAGCACTCTTCTTTAAGTGTGTCCATTACTTTGCAGTATATATATATTTGCATATATATATATATATATATATATATATATATATATATGTCTATACAGAAATCGAATCTTTTTAGCTCTCCAGAAATACCTTGGTGAGCCCTCAACAGTTTCTAACCACTTAATAATTTTGACCCTGCCAGCCCCTTCAAATAGATCGTTAACCACAAGAGTCCTTGGCAATTCCCAAACCATAGCCTCTGTCCAAAAGGAAAAGATAGGGCTTTGTGAGGCGGAAAGGAAGTGAGAGAAAACAAAACAAATGTAGCTGAAGCTGAAAGTGAAAAGTGCTTGGACGGATTGGTATTTTCTTTTCTGCACGGCATCCTGCCAATCTTCTTCCCCCACACCCCACTCCTTAATAAGGTCCGATTTTTGCGTGTAGGAAAATGTTATCTACCACGCAACGACCCCCCATAATTGCTGTTGTTTTGTTTTGACCCGTCTTCATCCTACTAATACCCTCCCCCCCCCCGCCTCACCCTGTCAACACCCCAACTCTGGGAGACCTTAGGTGTAGAAACCCTGCGGACCCCCGACGCCGCATCCCACCCGATCACTTTCACGCGACTTATTTTCAGTCGCGAGATTCCCCCACTAGAGAGGTTTCAGTGAGAACCGGAAATTTTCATTTAACTCTCCCCCGCCCTCCGGGCCCCCCGTTCTGAGCCGATCGCTGGGGAGCAGCACAGCCCGGGCCGGGCCTGGCTCGCTTGCTCCGGAAGGCTTTAATTTGCACACTCGCCTCCGGGTAGGTCTCGGGCCCCGAGGCTCGCAGATCCCCGCCCAGCCGCGCAGCCTCCTCTACTCGGGCCCCCAGCCCAGGCTAGAGCCCCGAGGGCCCCCGAGCCTCCTTGGACGCCCCGCGGGCGGCGCCCTCCTCCGTCCCTCCGCCCTCCGCCGCTGTGCCCACCCCCTGCCCGCAGAGCGCCTCTCGCCTGGGCCGCAGTAGTCAGTTACCTGCTCCACGGGGCGAACACGTGCGGGGGCCGACAGACATTCCAGCTTCACAAGAGGCCGGCGCCCCTGGACCGCAGGTAAGGGGCCACGGGCTCTCGTGGGTGGGCTGAGGGACGGGGGGGGTCCCCGGCGAGGATCGGGGTGGGTGAGGGTAACGGGGTGTAGGGGGCTGTGTGGCCCCTCGGGATCCGCTGGCGTTAACCCCTTAGTTGAGACTGGTTAAGTTATGGGGGCCAGCTGGGGGAAGCTAGAGGTCTCGAGAGGAACCTTCCACACCGAGGACACCCCGACCCCAGGGTCCTATGCCAGCTTGAACAGATTGGTGCGCAAAATAGCCACACGTTCACTTCTCATCGAGCTTCCCCAAACTGACTCTACTTGGACAGTCACATTTAAAGTTGAACATGCACCGTCTGGGTGGGATTCCGTGCTGGAGAATGTGTTTCCGCGCCCCCATGTTTATTTCCCCTGTGCAAGTTCCCTCTGCAGCCTCCCGAGGGGTGTGGGTATGGGCCCCATCTTCCCCACTAAGGAGTAAAACGTTCGCCCAGCCTTCCTGCTGGCGACCCCTCGGGCGCGTTATGCACGGAGGAGTGCACGGAGCCCACCGGGGTTGAAGCCCCGCAAGCATGCACTCTTGCTTCACGCCCCAAGTTTGCTTTTCTTATTTAAAGCTTTGCAGTTCAAATGCACACCCTGGGCAAGAGCAGCCCGGGGCTCGGCGGCGCACTCGTCCCCGTGCACGTGGGCGTATCTGCGCGGGCGCATCTGCGTTTGCGCACACGCGCGGGTCGCGGTCCCGCGGGCGGCCTCCCCTCGCTGCGCTGGTGGCGACCCTTGCGGCGTTTGGCAAGGCTTCGGGAGAGGCTCATGAAGGATTTCATTGAGTGCGAAGACAGAGCAGAGACAGAAAGCAGAAGGAGGCGGCTGCAGCCTTTGTAGTCGCGGAGGAATGCGGAAATGTTGAAGCACTATGTCAAACTTTTTTGAAATGGGGTCAAGTCACATTCAGCCAGCGTGGGAAAGCAACAACAACAACAAAAAAGTGGAGGAGGGGAGGGGGCTAGGCACCGCCTCTCGGGTCCGGGGGGTGCAGGCCCGCGGGGGTGGGACGGCTGCCGCCTCCCGGAACCTGGGCTGGACACCACCAGAGGGGGAGGGCGGGCGCCAAGGCCGCTGCTCCCGCTACCTGTGTGGCCCTCGACCTGGCTCGGACCCCCGGGCGAGGGCTGGGGGGTCCTTTCCACAGCTTTTTAGGAAAGCTCTCAAAGGAGCCGAGAGAGACTCTGCCTTGGCCGCGCGGTGCTACGCGGGCACCCAGGGGGGGGGGGGGGTCGCGCCATGTGTTCTTTAATTCCAGGCAGAAGAGCGAGCGGGGGAGGAGGGGTGCGGGGCAGGTAAACGCCTGTGGACCGTTCCGGACACGCGGCTGCGGTGACCAAGGTCCAGCCCAGACTAAGGCCTCCGTGGGATGGGAAGGCTTACTGGGTCATCCCTAAACAACTGAACGGGGAAGGGGCGCCTGACTACGCGTGGGACCTGGCCTCCAGACTTTGGGGAACCGAACGACCGTCTCGGCTACCGACCTCCAGCCGTCCCGGAATATCGGGCAGAGGTTCGGTGGTCGTGACACAAGGGCAGTCTCCTCTCACACCCCGGAGACCTACGTTTACTACCCTTCACCCCCACCGTCGTAAGGGCGGTTGCTTTTGCACGGGTTGAAAACTTTAGGACCAGCCCGGTTTAGCTAGCTAAATCCCGAAGTTACTTTTTCCGTACAGGACGAGCCTTCCCCACACCCTTGGGATTAGTGTGTGTGTGGGGGGGAAGCACTTCTCCCCTTCCAGGGCCCCTCGCTCTCCCATCTCTAGTAGCCCCAGCCCTCCTCTACCAGATGGTCTGTCCTCCCAGAGTTTCCACCAGGGAGGTCCTCCGAGTCGGAGGCAGAATTTCGTCTCCCACTAAGCTTGCCATACCCCCAAAGACCATTTGTGTGAGCGAGTCCCTTTTAAATGTCTCTCGGTAGAAAAACTGAAAGTAGAAAGAAAGGAAGCAATTTCCGAGCAGATGTCTGACCACCCCTACTCGCATACTCCCAGCATCGGGTTACAGGGTCCTGGGAGCCCCAACCCGGTTCTGCTGCCCCACATGGGTGAACCCCTGGTGCATTCACGCCAGCTTCTGAACTCCCCCAGGACGCCCCGTTCCCCGCACGTCCAGGCCCCCGGAGTCAGAGAGGGCAGCTGAGAACAACGGTATAGGTATAAATATTGAGCCGTGACATTGACGCGCCCGCCGCTTCCCCTCCCCCGCGCTCCCGGCACACTCTGGGTTGCTCGGCACGCCCCCTCTCGTCCCGCTGCCTCCCGCGCGGCGCTCATCCCCGAGGGGCCGGAGCAACCTCTCCTCGCGAAGACTGCACGAGCCCTGCTGGGGAAGAAAAAGTAACTTGGTTTTTCTCGGAGAAACCCGGCCGGATTAGGCAGCTGGGGCGAATAGAGGGGAGGAGGAGGGGAGCTGGTGGAACCCGGTGAAGTCTCCCAAGCAGCCTGATCACACTTTCTCCTTGTCCTCCCGTCTCCTCCTCCTAGGTGCAGAGATTGTGGGCAGACTATGTAATCGCTGCGGAGGGGGAAGAGGAGGGATCGGCGCTCTCCTGCGGCCGCAGCGCGGCGACTCGGCTAGGCGGAGTTTCGCGGCGGCTGCGCCCGGCTTGAGCCCGCGGGCAAAGAGGTCGGTCCGTCCAGCCCGGCGGCCGCGAGTCCGACTCCGGGCGTCCCGGAGGCGTATAAGGCAACCAGTGAGCACCCGGTTCCACTGTGCCGCGCCGGCAGCCTCCAGCCAGCATGGAGAAGGACAGCCTGAGTCGCGCCGACCAGCAGTATGAGTGCGTGGCGGAGATCGGGGAAGGCGCCTACGGGAAGGTGTTCAAGGCCCGCGACCTGAAGAACGGCGGCCGCTTCGTGGCTCTGAAGCGCGTGCGAGTGCAGACCGGAGAGGAGGGCATGCCGCTCTCCACCATCCGCGAGGTGGCGGTGCTGAGGCACCTGGAGACCTTTGAGCACCCCAACGTGGTCAGGTGAGCCTAGAGCCCTGGCTATCCGGTCCGGGAAGGTGCTGGGCAAGGGGCGGCTGGTGACCCAACTAGAGTAAGAGTTGAGTTTCCCCAGATAAAACCGATGACCTTGCTGGACAGGGCAGAAAAGGAGACCTGCGGTGAATTCCCAACAGCCAAGCAATTCTGACGAGCTTTCACTCTGCTTGCCTCAAGGGATCCGGGG
This sequence comes from Rattus norvegicus, assembly GCF_021556685.1. Classification (NCBI taxonomy): domain Eukaryota; kingdom Metazoa; phylum Chordata; class Mammalia; order Rodentia; family Muridae; genus Rattus; species Rattus norvegicus. The sequence continues at coordinate 31,638,841 of NC_141537.1, read as the reverse complement.
GCGTTGGGTGTCTTTTAGGGACAAAACCCAACAACCCCCAGAAACGCCCCTCCAGCCCTTATTTAACTTTTCCCGTTCGTGGGGGAGTTTTTGAGAGACAGAGTGAGGTAGTTATCCAGCTTGTGATAAAGGGTGGAGCATAATGTAAATAAAATTTAAGAAAATGCAGAAATGTGTAAGAATGTGTTTGCCAATCACACCCACATTGGTGGCATATATATATATATATATATATATATATATATATATATATAGTTGTAGAATGACTTCTGATGGTCTTAGAAGTTCAGAAGTTTCTACTCTGATGCCTAGTGTTAAACATTGTTTGAAAAATGTCTTTCGAGGCTGGGTACTAGGAACACTGAATCAGGAAGATCCAGAGTTCGAAGCCAGCCTGAGCTACAAAAGACCCTATTTGAGAAAAGAGAGGGAGGGAGGGTGGGGAGGCGGGCACTTGCTTCTCAAACCGCTACCTGATTGTCTGTATCATTTAGTATCTGTGGACTGGTATGTTCTGACTTAGACTGCCTCTCTTGGGGGTTAGATGTGAGTCTGCGCTTTAGATTTTAAGACCTGTTTCCCTGGAAAAGTTGTGCAGGTGGGTGAGGAAGCATTCTTAACCAACTCTCCTGCGATTGAAGATAATGGTGTTTTCTAGAAGATGCTGGGATTTCCCCCACTGTGCCTTTTATCCTTCTCTCTTTTTAAGCAGTTGCATTGCTGGAAGTTAAAAGGGAAAGCACAGACCTTTCCATAAATTTTCCATAAAATTAGAGTTTACCATTCGCAGCTCTTCTTTTCGTCTGGGATTCCTTACAACCAATATGTGCCTACTGTATGCCCTGGGGATGAAATTATGTAAATAAGCACAGCTAAATATTTTTGTAGAAAGTCAAACAATGTAGCATTAGTCATCCAAAAGGAGTGACCAAGACTGACCTTTGAAATACCAAGCCTTCCACAGACTCAGAGACCACAGCATCTTCTGTGGGGGGTCACTAAGGGGCTCGTAACTCCTCTACAAGGCTTGGTTTGGGGTGGTTTTTGTTTTGGTTTGGTTGGGGTTTTTTTGTTTTGTTTTTGGTAGCACCTTGTTCTCAATAGAGTCAGACTCATACGTGAACCATACTACATATGTAAGTAAAAAGACAGTGTAAATAAAGGACCCCATTGTACCTATGAGAAGGTAATGAGACGTGGGAGAATGAGTCTTCTAGAAAGTCGGGTTTTACTAAATGTGGATTACCATCTGTGCGTGCATGCGTGTGTCTGTCTATCTGTCTGTCTATGTCTTGTTGAAAAAAAAGTTCTTCAGGGAGTTCCATCCGTGATCCTGAAAGGTGCGTGTTGGCTCTGAGTCGCTACCTTACAGGATCACTGTAGCTGTTCCAAAGGATGAATTTCAGTATTAGAATTTAGTATCAGTTTCATTTATCTGTTACCTGCGGGGTGTCCAGGTAAAAGGGAATGATCACATGTGTAAATAAAGTAGCGTTCTTCCAAACAAACACCTTTGTAGAACCTGTTCGTTGAGCGAAGTTCATTGCAAGTTCCTATAGCAGAAGAGTTTTGGCAAGTTAGCCCACCCTGTTGTCCTGTTTTATCCTCTTGTGATTGGTGCCTCTGTAGACAGTTTTGGTTGACCCCGCAATGGGATTTTGACCTCTGGATTTCAGGAGCATCTGCTTGCTTATAAGCAAAAGGCAAACATACTTTTCTAAATTTATTTTACCTCTTACGACACCTGCCTACTTAGCATTGTGAGGATAAGGCAAGAATGTAGGTGAAAATAAACTTAAAGGCACCTCAGGCACTGGATATGTCAGAGATTATCAGATCCTTGGCCTAGAACAGGCCCCCAGGAGGCATTGTTATCCGACAGTTTTACAGAACAAGTCAGATTCCTATTTAGACACAGCAAGACTTTTGTATAACATTTCCTCAGGAGACACACCATGTTCATCTCAGATAGGGAGCCCACAACAGATCAGAGCACAAATACCACCCAAGCCCAGCTTGGTGAGTTTTATTGGGGTTATTTATATGAATATGGAAGAGGGGTCATGCACAGGGGCAGAAAAGCTGTATCACCGAAGCCCACCCCAGCATGGGTGACAGCTCACAAAGCTGGGGACCTGGAGTCCTCTGCACAGCCTACAGGCAGCTCAACAGGTTGGAGACTGTCCCTTCCAGGATCCTCAGTTGGTTTCAACTTCTTCCAGGCAGCTAGGCTGGTTTCTGCATTTTGCAGTTAGCTGGTCTGGTCTTTGAGTCTTTTACCCATACACGCATGCACACATGCACGCCCGCACGCAGGCAGGCAGGCAGGCAGGCAGGCACGCACGCACACACACACATTGACAAATGGAACACTCATCTCTTATTTGCTTATATAGCAAGGAGGAGCCTAGTGAACCTGGTCAGTTTCCAGACCTTCCTGAAGCTTGTTCTGAACTGTTTACCTTCCTGCTTAAGGAACTTCCTGTGGGAAGCTTGGAGGAAACTGTTACACAACACACAAGAGCTACTTGGGCACCCATACCCTGAAATTGGCTCTTTGCCATGAGATTAGTGAAATGGCCCTGTGTTTTAACTAATACCATCATCCTCACAAGCCGTCGTCTCTATCTCTTTTAGTTTTCTTCCTGGTTTTCTTCTCCACTACCTACCTCCTGCCCCCACACCTACCCCCACCCCCAATGCCATATTTGGCTAAAACTTTAGAGGTTTGTATTTTTAGGGACAATCTTAGCGACAGTTCTTCCAAGGGAGAATGTCAAAACTGAACCCCTGAACCTGTAATTTGTTGTCGTGCCTGGGGTAAGTTTATTCATAAGCCCGTGTTGGGTTTGTTTTTTTTTTCTAAGATTGCTTAAAAGGGCAGATGCTTTTTTAAGTGCCTCCAAGCCATAAGTAATTGATCATAATTACAGTCCCTACCCACATGTAGTTGAGCCTCTAAGCTTGAAGGAGCACAATAAACACATTAGGCTTTTTTTCCCCCCAAAGTTTTAAGAGTTAATTTTGATGGACTTACCAGAAAAGCAGACTTGTTTTTGTTGGTGTGAAAGACCCCCACCCCCAAGGTTGCACAGCACCACTGACGTCACACTCTTGCTTGCCTGCATTTGGTGTCCCAGGCTTAATGAGCCCATGGTGTCCTACACACCGATCTGCTCTTGTCTTCAGTTCGTTATCAAGTTCAGGAGAAGGATAAAACTGTACGACTGGAGTGTTCCCATTCCATGGGTGGGTTCTGTTTGCACATCCTGAACCCAGGACATGGAGATGGAATAAAATTGTCTTATCAGCCGTCTGTTTGTGCGCCGAGTATATATATTGAGGGCCTACTACGTGCTGGGACAGCTTCTGCAGAAAAGAAGCAGGGTAGGGAAATGAATCAGAGGGAATTGCTATGCTTACAAGTTTTCTCTTTTTTGTTTTTGGTTTTTTGTTTTTGTTTTTTTGTTTTTGTTTTTGTTTTGTTTTATCTGAGGTTTCTCTGCGTAGCCCTGGCTGTCCTGGAACTAACTCTGTCTGTAGACACAAGGCTGGCTTCTAACTCAGATCTGCCTGCCTCTGCTCCCAATTGCTGAGATTAATGTGCTCTGGCTAGCTTCCTGGCTTGCTTCTTCCTCCCTCCCTCCCTCCCTCCCTCCCTCCCTCCCTCCCTCCCTCCCTCCCTCCCTCCCTTCTTCCCTCCTTCCCTCCTTCCCTCCCTTCCTTCCTTCCTTTTGTAAAAATTGCCTCTTTTAAAATGTATTTGTCTAAGCAAGGCATGGTGGTGCATGCTTGTAATACCAGAACTCAGGAGGAAGTAGAGGCAGAAGGTCAGGTCAGGTCATCCCAGCTGCCTGAATCCGGCGAGCTTCGGGAGACCGTCCCCTCTTTATTCCACTTACTGCTTTTCCTCGCTCAACCTGCCCCGTTTTATAAAGCTGCCTATGCTTGAGGTAATTTAGTTACAGAAGAGGAGATGAACAAAACACTAATCAGAGTTGCTCAGTATATGCGGGTTAAATCCCCCCCTCGGGGACACACGAGTGGACCTCTATAAAAAGACCTTGACGTGTCTCTAACACAGGTGGACGTTCAAGCTCCACTCATTTCAGCAAGTGCTAAGGAAAGGCATCCTTTCTAAAAACTAGTTGTAGGCAAGACACCTGGGTAATTGGCTACTCAGACAATTCTGCAGTCAGTGAAGGAATATTAGGATCAACAGAAAACTGGTACGTGGTCCTGTTCCGTGCTGTGAGACATAAGGAAGTACTAACCTATGTTGCCCCAAACTATAAGTTTGTTAGAGTAACAACAAAAACTGTTCAAATCCAGTGACTAGCTCTGGAAGCCGAGGTGATTGCCTGTCAGAAGATAGGGTTGTATTTCACAAATGTTTTGAGCACATTTCGTTATTATTAGAGTATTTAGTCACTGTTTTAAAGGCAAAGGAAGAATGAGATTTGTAGCGCTGTGTTTATTTAAGGAAATGTTTCTTGTTTTCTCTTTTTAAGGTTCCCAGCAATGTGTAGATAGTATAAAAGAAGAGTGGACGTGTGATTTTTTAAGAATATGATATATTTATATTTCATTGTGAATTGTAAAGCCAGGTTTTCAGAGGTCTTAATTCACTGCAGCCCTCATTAATAAAAGTCTTATTTTGTAAGTGAATAATCTGTTTTGGGGGAAGACTCGCTTCATTGAAAATAGGGTCAGGTCTCCATTGGGACTTCAGTGTGTAAAGTATGTGTGTTCTTTCCTGAGTTCTTGAAAAGTTGCAGTGGTCAGTGCTGGTGAGTAAACAGACGTTTTTCCACCGTGACACTCTGCTCACTCTTTCCTGCAGTTGAAATGAGTAACGCTGAGGTTTTAGCTCTGCGGTTGTATTCCTTTGTGTGTTAGTATATCATCACGGAAGTCATGGAACCTCGCTGTGGAGTCAAGGAAAAGTGAAGTCTGTAAAAAGGAAACATACATTTCTGAATAATTCTCGAGGTATTCTTCTTGTTTAAGACTCAGGTCAATGAGTTTCCATGGAGATAGATCCTTGTTTTAAAAAAAAAATAATGCTTCTTGCTTATTTCAGACCCATTGTTTAGATCTCGGCCAATCTCGAGCAGTTCTCAGCTGCCAGTATTCATGTGTACCAGGAGTGTGGCTAGAATGTCTCATTCGCACTAAACCGATCTCCAAAATTTCCTCCTGAAAACATTTTCTCCTCCCTTCCTTAATTTACATTCCCGTCTTACTAGTGTTCATGGATAATTTTGGTGATCATGTGTTTTGGGGACAAAACTGAATGAATCTCTCATTCTACCAGAATGTCTGTTCTCAGTTCTCATATCTAATGTGCCTTAATATTTTTTATTCAGATTTCAGTTGATAAAGTTGCTGTTTTAATGTATGTCATTGGAGATCCATTCACTTATAAAGAGCCTGCTGCACATTTGAACAAATACAGTCGACAGTATTTTCCTATTGTATGGGAGTTTTCTGTTGCAATCTGGAGTTACAAATGCTCCTCAGTTTTCGTGAGGGTGCTGAGTAATCAAATCTGGGTCCTCTGGACGAGCAACCAGTGTTTGGGGTGCTTAATTTAACCTACCATATTTTGTTTATTTAGGAAAATAGACTCACCAATCAACAGTAATAGAAAGCACAATCGTTATATTTTTGCAAATATTTTGGATTAACATCGATATTGGAAGAATTGAATGTGCTAATTCTAATACGGTCAGACATGAAGTCTATTGAGACCCTCAGGTGCATGCTACCGTTTTAAATGTTTCTTGACTACCCTAATCTCTCTCCGTTATTGATACTGACTTCTGTGGCATTTTTATGTTTGCTTTGTGCACTTGTTATTTGTGGACAGTCAGGCCTTTCCGGTTCCTGTAGATGCCCTTCTTATATCTGTTTCTTTGACTTGACTCGGGGTCCACCTCAGAAAGTGGGTTTGGGGCCCCTCCCTGCCCATTCTGCAATGCTCCTTGTATTTCAGGGCCAGGGATTCATACTGCCTAGTTGGCACACTCTTTAATAATCCCTCTTCCTGGATACATGCCTGCCTTGACAACTTTGGGTCTAGTATGGCAGTTAGAATGTGTTTATTCTCTTATACTAAGTGTTACATAAAATAAATGAATCCTCCTTAGCTCATCCTAGTTGTCGGTTTCCTGAGGCAGAAAGTGGTCTGGTGATCATGTATACTCTGTGGCAAAAAAAAAATGAATATATAGCAAGTCAGTGATGTCATAGGAAAGGGGTGTTAAAGAAAGGACCCTTTGGAATGTTTACATTGCATGGAAGAGTGTTAAATAATGGAATCGAGTTGATATTTTCTCAGCCTTGGGTTAAGGATGTTTGAGAACAATGCAGAGTTTCTAACACTGAGCAAGTGTTTGCTGAGCATTCCTCACAGCTGTGATCCACACAGCTGTCACATGCTGAAATGTCTCCCCTCTGCCCCTCCCCGTAAACAACGATGAAGTTGGGAAGTTGCTTCCAAAAATGCAGGAAGATCAGGCAGGTGATGATGAGCGACATTTTGAAGGGTCGTTGTGACCAGTGGCTCTTGATTGGATGTGCTTATACTTTTTCCTAATAGTAAGAACTGCAGACCTCACAGACTGGGACAGGGAAATATCAATTCTTTCCTCATATCCCCTCAACTTACTAGCTCTGTGATCTTGAGTAAATTAATACTGTCTCTTGGGTGACATTCCTAAACAATAAAGAAGGAAGCTATTCCTATACTTTGGACAGTAGTTGACACGATCAGATGAAATATTAAACGGTCATACTGTACAAAAATGGGAATTATTAGCAAAATCAACTCTTGCCCTCAAGCAAAAAAAAATGATTTCATGGAGGAAACTACCGTGTACACAGATGACTACAAGTATGTATTTTCATGCCTCTCCCACCCCGTGTGACAGCATGAATGGATTCAGTGTTATAGTAAAATATAAGTTTTATTCTGTGTTGGAAATCGATGTTGAATTTACTCAGGATGCATCTGAGTGATCCAACCTGTTGGAACTTTTTCCCTGTGTGAGTGTCGGTAGACTTTCCTGAGGTCTCTTGATTTGCTTTGTGCTCTGTGCTTAGAGTTTACAACTCAAGAGATCACCTCCACCCTTTGCTTGCTAGCTCACATTAATTGTGTTTTTTTAAATTTATTTATTTAATGTGTATGCGTACACTGTCGCTGTCTTCAGACACACCAGAGGAGAACATAGGATCCCATTACAGATGGTCGTGAGCCACCATGTGGTTGCTGGGAATTGAACTCAGGACCTCGGGAAGAGCAGTCTTAGCCACTGAGCCATCTCTCCAGCCCTAATTGTGTTTTCACATGCATTCACTTACGTTCTCCTCTGTGTATGGCGGACACTCACGTGTGCACGTGTAGAGGATGCATGGGATTCTCTCCTACTATATGGTCTCCAGGAACCGAACACAGATCAGCGAGGCTGGCAGCAGCTAACAATGCAGCCCTCCTCTCACCTCCTTCAAATCATAAAATCCCAAATGGGTTTACTCACTTGGTGTCACAAGCTTGAGCTGCTCCACTTGTTTTCTGAGTCTGTGGAGTAGCTGCTCCGTGACACTCGGTCGTTCCGCACTGTACTTAAGTCAGTAGGGTGATGAGTAGGAACAAGGCTTTCTACAGAGAGCCTTCTCTTCTTTCTCCCCTCCTTTACTGATAAGTGATCTCACAACCTTCATGGTGGGTTCCCCTAATGGTTAGCATTAAACATTTACGTTTCCCAGCATGCTCCTGGTTTTAAAAGAAATACAGGTGTTTAACGGGAGTATTTACAACAGAACGAGAAGAACAAAAGTCTATTTCAAGGATAGGTTTTTAAACTTTGGGTACCGAGTTTAAGAAATACATTTTATTTACTTATTATAATTATTTTTAGACTTAACTTATTTTATAGGTGTAGTTAATTTACCTGTATGTCATTTATATGTGTGTCAGTGCATGCCTGGTGCCCCTGGAAGACGTGCATATTAGAACCCCTGGAACTAGAATTACAGATGGGTGTGGGCCGCAGTGTAGGTGCTGGGAGTTGTACCGGAGTCATCTGCAAGAAGAGCAAATGCTCCTAGCTGCTGAGCCATCTCACTGGCCTCAAACAAAATATTCTTTAAAATTTAGTGAAAAGTAAGAGACATAGTAATCTCAACTTGGGAGTTTTCAATGTTTTGGGGGTTTGTTTTGTTTTAATTCATCCCAAACCTATAAAATTGTTTTTGAAAAATACTTGGGAATGGTAAAATTAGATTTCTTTTCTTGTTGAGATTTTAAGAACCATGACATTCATATTTGAAAGGTCCCATAGAGCTAATTATGAATGGAGAATATGTAACTTATCTGAACTTTGAAATAACTTTTTTTACATGCCAGTTCACAAAAATTATAACATCCTGCTAGTCATTCTTCTAAATTATTTTAACTTTTGGGATTTATCTTAATGAACTTCTGGATTTTTAAGCTACCTCTGCTGCCTGCTGGGATCAGAGAGATACCAACTGGTTTTGCAGAGGCAATGTCTTTTTTTTTAGAGTTTTGCTCTCTCTTCTCTCTACTCTGGCTAGCTTGGACTGTTGAAGGTAATCTCAGAAAGATCCATATGCAGTTGAATTCATTGGTACAAAGCCCAGGCCCAGAATCCATCAGGGTGTAGCGGCACATACCTGTAATCCTAACAGGTGGATGCGAGAGATCGGAAGTTCAAAGCTAGGCTCTGCTACATAGCAAGTTGCAGAGACCAACCTGGGCTGCAGGAGACCCTGTGGAAAGAAGGCTGGCTGGCTGGCTTCTGTCTTTTTTAGATGAATTAAGAGAAGCACATTTATGAGAAAAATGTTGATAAAAGGCTGAATCCATCATTAGACAAGCAGAGACTGATCTAAGATGAACTATGTGTCTGAAAAGACTGTGTAGACACTGATAGGAGAAAAGATAGCACTGGTACATGGTAAGTTGAGGAAGAAGGAAAGAATCTGGGTTAGCAACTAGGTCTCATGTTCCTGGGTGTCACAGGTGTCCTAAAGGAGTAGGAAATTCTGCCCTGTTGATGAAGCCCTGGAGTATATTTAATGAATAAAGTCAAGAGTGTCTTCCCTAGAATTCTATAGGAGTAAGTCACACTGTTTATTTTAACTGTTGCTACATGGTTACATTATTAACATTGCCCACTCCACTGTTGCTTGTAAGAATGTATGCGTACTGTCGGCTTGCCATTAGCCTGAGATTTCCAAGAGGGCAACAATCTCCCGTCTGTTCCCATCTGTCGCAGTATTACTTCCTCTATGCAGAATAGCATCCTCCAAGTATTTTGTTAAGTAGTCGTTAAGTAAATGAGTGGGTAGATAAACTGAAGAACCTTACCCTTTTATAATAAGTTCATTGAGAATAAAATGAAAATTAATATCAAGTTTTAGTGGACATTTTATTTTTCTATCTAGTGCTTTAAACTTCTTTAGGGTGAGGCAGTCTTATAATTATCATAGTATGTGGTTGATTCCATGGTAATAAACTGGAGTTAGGAAGCAGGAGCTGTTTAATAATGTAACGACTGTCAAGCAGATTAAAGCCTTGAGATACTTCCCTTGTGAATTTTCCTGCTACCGTAACTTTGTATCAATAGTAGTAGATGGTATTGACTATAAGTGAACTTTCTCTGCCTCAGATTTGATTAAACTATTTTGGTGGAAACCTGACAGTTTCATATGTCTGGACTAAGAATTTTTATAAAATGATTGGTATAGGTTCCCCATGGCTAATGTAAGCTCTGAGACCCTTGCATAAATGGCTGTATCTGTATTCTTACATACTGAGGCTCAAGTGCTCAGTTCTAGGAGTACTTTTTGTGCTAGGATTGAATTCATCTTGATCTCTGATTTGCTAATAGACCAGTCTGTCACTTGGTCATGATCAGCTATAGATGTATTTCTTTTTTAGTAAGGAAGGAAGGAAGGAAGGAAGGAAGGAAGGAAGGAAGAACAGGAGGAAAACAAACACCAAACAAACAAACAAAACAGAAAAAAGCTGTGCAGTCCCTAGTCATGATCAAGTATGTTACTCAAGTTCAAATAAGAGGGTTTGCAGAGGAAGGAAGTTGCTGCCAGTTTTCGGTTTAAAGTTGGTTACATTTTACCATCACAGTGATGCTGTGTGGATTAGTGTCATGTGTCATGAGTTGCCTCAAAATTTGGAAATTTAATACAGTCGATTTTTTGTGTTTCACAGATGTAGTAGGTGGGGAGTTCTGGAGAGTGAGGGTAGAGTATCTCTGTCTGTAGATGCCTCAGATATAAGCTGGGAGATCCAATAGCTGGGAATTTTATTCATTTAATATTGTGTATTAAATGTATTTCCAAGGCTGGTGGGGCCTAAGTGGGTTTGTGGATAGCTACAGCCTGGGTACATGATCTGGAGTTGTTCAGAGCAAGCACACTTGGATTAGGCTTCCTTTAATAACCCAAACCTTCAGAATAGTTGGGCTCAGGTGGTGTCTCTGGGCTGCAAAAGCCAGCATCCCAGAAAACAGTTTTGCCAATTGTGTTGGTTACAAGTGAGTTCAAACCCAACAGACTCAAGTGGAGGGAACCTGTACCACACCATAATGGAAGGCAGGCTAAAGAATTGGCCTCATCCATGTACAGTCATCCTTTTTCTGTAGCCAAGACATTAGTACTTGGTACATATGCAGAAGTGCTTATAATTAAATGACAAACAACCAAAACCAAAGTATGGTTCCAAAGTAAACCAAAAATAACGCTCCTGTGTTGTATTTCCAGTACTCCACACACATCTGTTAACGGTGATGTGGGTGCTGGTGGCAGCTTCCTCCATATATCTAGGTAATATGCTAGTTCTACTTTTTAATTAAACTCGAAACACTATCTTTGGGCTTCCTAGTCTAAAGATGAGACTTGGATTTCCTTCAACTGTTGCTTTTTAATTTATTTTGATATTTTTATTTCATATAATAATTTTTAACAGTATCCCAAAGCAATCAAATTTGTTAACTTGCACTCTGGTTTGATAAGAAGAGACCCTAACTTCTTCTGTCTACTCTGCAGTCCACAACACAATGCTTGTTGCTTGTTTAAATCCTTGAGCTCTCTTCTTCCCTGCTTCATGTAAAGTTGATCTGTGGAATCTGAATGCCAGTAAAATGCTCACACCAATTATAACTATATAGATTCGATGCAGCCAAAGAGTTGGGTGTTTCTGTTTTCTTCTGTACAAGTTACACTCTGTAATTCATCAAGACCTTTGTAGTCTTTCCTTGAGATAGTTCTTGTCCTGCATCATGCGTTTAAAACGGTGCCCTATTTTAGTGTACTTTTTAACCAAGGGATGGCTTTCTGGTACTTTTTTTTCCCGGAGTTTATGATTGCCTTTGTGTTTTTCTTATCCCTTTTGCCTGCATAAGCCAGGTCCTTCAGAAATACCCTAAGTGTGATGCTCTCTTTATTCTGTTTTATTTCATTGATCTGGTTAAGCATCTCATGAGATATGACTGCCAAAATAATCAATATTTAAAATACTCCCTTTTGGGGCCTTGGCAGTTAGTAGCCTCCCCTTCTTGGACTTCTGGAAACTTTTTAAGATTCATTCATGCTGTCGACTCTATCAGGACTTCATTCTTTCCCATCACCTGATTTTATCCTAGTTTATTTATTCACATTTACAGTGTTAGGACATATACATACATTTTTGTTTCTGGGACAAACATTTAGAAGTGGGTTGCTGACTTGGCATAACAAAAAGCATGCTTCGTTTTTTAAAGAAACTCACCAAACTTTTCCAAACTGGTTATATCGTCTCTTTTGGCAAATGTGTGAAGTGTCCATCCTTAAATTGGTAGCATGGGTCTTTTTAACTGTTGTTCTGTATTTGCTGTGAACTAGAAAGTCAGCTCTGCTAACGGCTGTAAGTTGCTGTAGGATGAACCATATCTTGTGATATGTGTTCTCTAAGGGTTTATGTGTGCGTTTTCCATCTAGGATTTGAGTTTGGTGGTTTTTATTCTTGTTCTTTTCATTGTCTGTGGTCCCTTCTTTGATTCCTCATGTTAGTAATTCCCGCTTTCTCAATTTTTGTTGTTCTTTTGGGGCTGGCTGTTGTTGATACTGTTCTTTTATTGTCAACTTCTTTCCATTTAACTACTGGTCTCTGCTTTCACTGGTTTGTCTTGTTTTATCTAATTGGCATTTATTTGCTACTGCCTTCCTTTTAATACTTAGCTGTATTTTTTAGTTACCTTAAAATTGCAGTATTTTAATGTAGGCATTTATGTTAATTTATTTGCTCCCTACAAAGTTTAGTATATCATAGTTTCATTCAATTCAGAATATTTTAAATTTTGTAACTTTCTCTTTGACCTACAGATTTTTAAATTACTAAACAGAATTTTACAAATGTTTTTTTTCATTTTAATTAAGTTATTTTGTAATTAGGAATATTCTGTATGATTTTAACTCATTTAAAATTCAGTAACTGGTTGACCAGGTAGTTTGACTTGTTTTAGGTTTTTTTTAGTGTAATTATAATATTTATGATAATCTTTTTGATGTCTTCGCTCTTTCCATGAATGGTGTCATTTCTGAATCTACCTTTGAGGACTGATTTTCCTCTTAATTACGACCCATGTTTTCCTGTGTGTCAGCGTAACTTTTTTATGTTGAAGGTCAAACACTGTGAACGGTACATTGATAAAATGCTGAATTTTGCTGTGTTCCTTTAAGAGTGTTGGTGTGTGGGCGTGTGGGCATGCGTGTGCGTGTGCGTGCGTGCGTGCGTGCGTGCGTGTGTGTGTGTGTGTGTGTGTGTGTGTGAGTGAGTGTATCTGTGTTTATTTTTGTGTGCATGTGTGGGGTATGTGTGATCATGTATGTTTATGCATATGCGTTTGTATGTTCATACATGTATGGGGTGCACATATAGCGAGTGGGGGGTTGGGTAAGGTTGATTTTGGGCCGCATTTTCAGTTGCTCTCCCCTGTTACCTTCTGAGACAGACTTCCTCAATCAACCCAGAGCTGGTCAATTCTGGCTGGCCTGGCAGCCTAATTCACCTGGGGGGCTAGACTAGCAGGTCACTGTCATGACTGTCCAGCTTTTATGTGGTCCTCACTGAGCCTACCCTCTGCATTAAATTTTAATAAACCCTCCGTAGCTAACACAGCTACTAAACGGACCTGCTAGTGTGGGCTTCTGAGTCAGTTTCCTCCACTGTGCTGAGCATGAGGATGGCAGTGGGCACCCTGTCCAGCTCTGTCTGTGATCGGTTGTCAGCTGACTCTGTTGCTGCTCTTCTTGCTCCTTTTCCCCGTTGCAACTCCTGGCTCTTGCTCTATTTCCTGCTTCCTCTGCAGCACCCTCACAGCCTGTTCTAGAGCACGGGACGCCTTCCAGTAAAAATACGAGCACGGCATGCGTATTTACTGACTTATAAAATATGCACAGAGTACAATCTTAGGTATTAAAATAGATGAAGTATTCACCACTAAAAGTTACTTCCTCAGTACTCAATTTATTTTCACCTTGGAGGTCATTATCTCTTTGCTGATCTAGAAAGTTCGATGAACTCTACCATGCAGTGAGCGTGCACGCGTATATGTGTGTGCGAGTGCGTGTGCGTGTGTGCTCCTATAGCTGGATTTATTTCTTTCACTTGAGCACTGTTTGAGGCTGGAGGAGGATAGTTGCAGTGAGTGAGTCTGCCGCTTTGCGACTCCATTGGCTGCTTTAAGGGTTGAAGAAAGGTCATAGCCTGAGGACAACTTGGTTCTTGTAAGACATTCTCTTGGTGGGGCAGTCTTTAAATTGGGTGTGTCACAGGGTAGGGTGAACTGAGGAAGGAGTCCACACACTTAAGCAGAAGCATAGTGGCTGAGAGCAGCGGCTCAGAAGTAGGTACACCCCAAGAGCTCAGTGCTTGCCCTAGGTAGTCCACCTTATAACTCGAGAGGCGGTAGTCTCTTCTGGAACAGGCATCGTCTCAATCTGCTAATGCCCATTGCACCTAGCTGTCTGAATTCATTGTCATATTGTAGGTCTCACACTGTTAGTGCACCATCTCCAAGCCAACAGCTGGTAACTGTAACACGTGAGAGACAACATGACATCATCTTGCGGATGTTGGCCAACTGATTTTTCCTAAGGGAAACAAACTAGAAAACTTAAGAGACATAATTAACTGTAAGTTCATTCATGGCAGGAATTTCCCATGTCTGATGATTTAAAAGAATAAATTCTGCATGCAAACTAACCATTACCAACGGCAGCTTGCTTCGTCCTCAGGTTTTCTCAGTGTTTTTGTTAGAGAAGGGAAGTGAAAAAGCAAGGCCTTTCTTTGCCAGTGAAGTCTCAGCCAGTCTTTCAATATTTCTCGTTTAGGCTTTGGTCGCCAGGGTAAATGACTCAAGGTATCTATTGCCGCCTAGCTGTTTTTAAAGGGGAATTCCCCCCTCCACGTTCTCGCCTCCCTAAAATAGCTAATTCTATACTGGAAGTTTCGGTACTTTGTTCGGAGTTTGTGAAGTCAGCACATTTCTGGAAGCTCCCTGGGAATGTATTTCTGAGCGGCAGTGAGGCCTTTGTCTCCCATCTCCACAGCCCGCTCAGCACTGTAAGGACACAATTCTATTGCTATTTCCCCTCACATTTGATGTGGTCGTTTGCATACAGCTGCAGGGTAGACAGTTACCTTTGAAAGGAACATTTGGCTGCGCTAATTTGATTAAAGAAAACCACCTCAATCATTTCTAGACTGAGAACGTTTTCATTTTAACTTGGCAGGAAGAGTCGGGAATGTCCTCAGTGCACGTAGATAAGTAGGAGAAGCCAGGGGGAGCTTGGGTGAAGGAAGCCTTGATGCTTTTTGAGACAAGCATCGTTGTAGGATTGATTCTGTTTCTCCTCCTCTCCCGGCTTTCTGTATCCCTGAGTCTCTCACCTCCTCCTTTGCGTGGTGGCTTACTTCGTGATTCTGATAAATCAGTGGGTTCTGGCAGGTATAGATCGGCACTCTAAATACATTACCTCTCGGAGTCCTT
The DNA here is from genome assembly GCF_021556685.1 of Rattus norvegicus. Lineage (NCBI taxonomy): Eukaryota > Metazoa > Chordata > Mammalia > Rodentia > Muridae > Rattus > Rattus norvegicus. The sequence continues at coordinate 31,623,761 of NC_141537.1, read as the reverse complement.
ATAGATACTCTCTGTCCCATTTTTACATAGTACTAAGATCCCACCCAAATCCCAAATTATGGTGAAGCATGTAGGCTTTCTTTGCCACTGTTGGGGGAGGCCTGGAGGATTTTGAATAACAGATCCAGGTTGAGAGTTTGGCTGTAGCTTAAGTTAAAGATAAGTTAAAGTTAAAGTTAAGTCTGTCGTCACAGCCTCACAACCTGCACTAGATACCTATCCCCCAGCTGCAGACCTGTTCTTTCTCTCTTTTTTTTTAAAGATTTATTTATGTTATATATATGAACATACTGTAGCTGTGTTCAGACACACCACAAGAGGTCATCGGATCCCATTACAGATGGTTGTGAGCCACCATGTGGTTGCTGGGAATTGAACTCAAGACCTCTGGAAGAGCAGTCAGTGCTCTTAACCACTGAGCCATCTCTCCAGCCCCTGCAGACCTTTTCTTAAGCTAGACGTTCTGATGGCTCGTTGTAGGGTGGTTCAGAATCTTTCCTGTTGATTGTGGGTTGGCGTCAGCTTCATATGTACACTTGCACGATGGAAAATGAGTGAGACGTTAGTATCTGTAGGCAAGCCCTGAGCAAGCTGTCGAGCCTCCATTCAGTGTTCTTACAGAAGCACTGCTCCTGGGAAGGGCGTCCCAGCTAATACATGTGAGTGTGGAAATGTATGAAAGGTTGGAGAGAACACAAGAAGGTCTCGTGTAACAGGTGAGTTATCATTCGATCACTGACTATTATTGATTGCCTAGGAGTGGAGATCAGATGTGTGGATTCACATTCCGACTCTGCATGACTGTAACACGTCACGGGCCTTCTCTCTGTGAGCTCCACGTTACTCACTTTTGAGAACACACATTAAGTCTCTGTAGTCACGTGATAAAACACACGGAGGTTTCTGGAGTCAGGGGCTTTATATTTTGCAAGTATTGAGCTGCATGGCTGCTGGTCGCTCTCCAGTACAATATTCCAGCGGTGTTTCTTTCCCATTGTGTGTAATTGCTTTCATAAGGAGTTACACTTTTGCGTAGTGCAGAAGTAGTGAAATCTTCCTCATCCCAGGTTTCCCCGTGTTGTTCCTCTCCTAAATGGCAAACACTGATTCAGATCCAGCAAAATCACTGTCTTTAACGAAATGCATAGGAGCTAGCCCACAATCCAAGTTTTATTTTTCAAAAATCATATGATAATCCGGCTGGAGAGGTGATCATGCAAGTGGTTGAGAACACTGGCTCCTCTTCCAGAGGACCCGAGTTCAGTTCCAGGCTCACAACCATTTTGGCATTCACATGCTGCACAGACATACATGCAGGCCAAATTCCTGTCTATCTCTGTCTGTCTGTCTGTATATCTATCTATCCATCCATCTATCTATCTATAATATTAACAACAACAATAACTGTATAATGAAGACCAGGTATGGTGATGTAAGCCTGTAACCTTAGCACTGTTCTGGGCTAAGATCTGGAATTCAGAACTAGCCTGGGCTACATAGTGAGAATCAGAGTCGTTCGGATACCCTCTACCTACACTTACTAAATGCCCCTGCAGCATTTCTATCTTGACTATTGTCCACTTCAGTACTGTTCTCAGAGCAACAGAAAAGCAGGCTAGATTAGGATTCTTACTCTTGTTTTACAGATAGAGACAGAATTTGCATGACTAGAACGTACAGCTCAACTCTAGGGCGTTATTGCCTAACCACTTTTCTAATGTTGCAAGCATTTTAATCACGCAAAGATCATTTGGATTGGAATTTTTAAGGGTTTGGCTAGTCAAGTGTGTATAAACTACCCACTGATAGAGGTACACCACGTTTTTGAGGCAGGTGTCATTTTGTGGTCTGTTGCTGAAAAGTAGAGGTATAATAATTTTTGACATACATTTTTGGGGCTGGCGGTTGAATCCAGGGTCTCTTAACACACACACACACACACACACACTCTCTCTCTCTCTCTCTCTCTCTCTCTCTCTCTCTCTCTCTCTCTCTCAAATAGTTGTATTTTACACTGAAGAAAATGGCTCCTTGTCAGAGCCTGCAGACTGTGCCAGACCCTGTGCCAAACGTCTGTCTCCACATGCAGACCTGTTTTAAAGCTAGAAGATCTGAGTGCTCTTAGTGTTTCTATTCTGTTGATTATGGACGGGCATCGGTTTCGTATATGTGTATGGATTATGGAATATAACTGGGTGTACATGTAGAGATTATGTATGTGTGTATTCCTTAGACTGTTTTATTAGACGTGTATAGATCTGTGGATGGAGCTGGTACTCTAAAGCTTTTGTGCCTGCATTCAGCACTCTGTAGTGTGCAGTCAGCAAGTGAGAAGTGTGGCAGGTCAGAGGAAGGAGGCTCACCTTTGAATCTGGCATCAGAAGTGCTGACAGTTGGGTGGTGTATGCTCTTGATGAGTCAGCACTTCCTGGTTTCCCTTTCCAGCCAAGCTGGTTAATGGCATCAGATGACTTTGGTTCAAGCTAAGGATTTCTCAGAATCAGATTTTTAAAAAGTATGGAGAAATGCGAGATTATTTATTTTCTCTTTTTTTTTTTGATTAATTGGTACTAGAATTATTTTATTGAGCACAGCACCAGATACTGTGTGTTCTTAAATTCTCAGCTTAAGGAAGTAGACTTGGCCGTGGCCTCTTAAGTAAATATGTCTTTACCTCTTGGGACAGCCCTGCTTTAGTTCATTTAATCTTTATTGTTTTTGTGCAAACTAATAACAGACAAAAGCGGAAGGAAACAGAGTTCAAACATCTCCAGTGTTTGCTGCTTCAGCTTTATCAAAGGCTCCGTGACTAGTGACACAGCAAGCAGAGGAAATGGTGGATCTGTTTCATGGTCCCACGTCACTTTCTAGCTGGTCCAGATTAGGCCCACCATTGTGAGAGAAGTCAGGCACCTTGGACTCCTCAGTTCTGTACCTCAGAGTAGCCAAAAAGAACCAGACCCTATGCTAATGGTAAGTGCAGATGGATGAAATTTTCCAGAAAACCTTCCAACTCAGGTTCCCTTGAGTTTGCTTTTCTAAGTTTGTCGTTTCATCCATTGCAGGGTGTGGCTGACAGTTTCTCTGTGTTGACATTTATTTAAAATATATGAAAACTGTTTTAAGTGCCTGGATATTTTGTTCCTTCAGGAATAAGTTTTTATTAAAGAGACTACTTAGAGGTTTACAACGAAGAAGTTAATGATATTATAACAAGACTATGGCCACCTTACCTTCTTTTCCTGTTGCTGTGATAAAATACCTCGACAAAAACAATGTAAGGAGGGACTGCAGTTTGTTTGACCGTGCACGCAGTTCAAGATACAGTCCAACTCGGTGCAGAAGTCAAGGCGGCAGGAGCTTGTAGACTTGGCTCACTTCGTATCCATAATGAGAAAACAGGAGTGAATGCAAGCTTGCTGCTGGGTGCCCTATGGTCCAGGATCCCCTGCAGAGGGAATAGCCAGGCCTCTGATTAAGATGGGACTTCACCATATCAACTAATGTCATGTAGGCTTTCTCCCACAGTCCCATCTCCCAGGTGATTCTAAATTCTGTCAGGTTGACAGTGAGTACCGGCCCTCACAATGGCTATTTTTAAAACGCCTGGAGTATTATTAAATATATTTATGTTTTCATCTATACTGACGCTTCATAAATAGGAAGAATGTCTGGTCCTTTAGCCGCTTGCTAATAAGCAAAAGCAAAATCCCTACAGAAAAGCCCTGATCTTTTTGTGCATGGAACTCAAGTGAAGTTAGCATTGAGGTAAAGTCACGTTACATAATCGTTCTGAAAATGTGCAGTAAATATGTAGTCCTTTGAATGTCTTTCACTCAGAAACATACTTTTTAATCTATTTGACCAGTCGTACTGTCTGGAAATGGACTATGTTCTGGCTGTTCATCTGACTGTCCAATCTCAAAATACTCAAGAAATTACAGGAAGAGCTTCATTCCGGAGCAAAAGATTTACAGAAGGGAAGAAGTTGTTGCAAACTTGAGCATGGAATTTCACTCTGCTGATGACTAAAATAGAACAGTAGGTAAAGAGAGACATCCTATAAAAACAAGTTTGTGCTGTCAGAATACCTGCTTATTTCCCAGTAAAGCATTTAAACTGAGTTTCCCTTCTAGAAGGTGCCTAGAGTTGTGTGTTTTGGACATGCCCAGGACACTGCCGTACATCATTTGGACAAGGGTATAAGGGTAGTGTGTAATAGGAACCAAACAGAACCTCACCTTGTGAGCTGTCAGAGAGGCTGCTGTAAGAATCTGAAAGTCAGTCATGTGAACCTAAAACTACAAGCTTCTGAGGCTTGGTCACTGCATGAAAGTGGACATTTTAATTCATTTTCTTCAGTGTGCCGATTTGGTGAGTCTTCTATTTGGTGAGCTATAGTAGAAAACGTCTTAATCAAAGAAACAAAGATACCATAGGAGGTAAAAGTCATCAAAGAACTAGAATAAAATAAAGTAAAATAAAGTAAGACCAAAACTCCTAATTGGTGGGTTTTTTTTTCTTTCGTTTTTTTGTAGTTGTTGTTGTTGCTTTTAACATGAAGATGATATTTCTAGATGTATTCTTATTTGAATGCCAGTAAAATGGCAGTTTTATCGAGGTGCCTGCTGTGGATCATAAGACATAATGCTCACTTGGCTATCTGCAGTTCTATTCGTGGTAGGTGGAAGAGGGGCTGTTATGATTTGGTTATAATACTGCTCTGCTTGAGTCCATCTCTGGCAGAAACATTAAAAGGTTGAGATAGCCATGGTAGAGGTTCAGGGGGCATCTCTAGAAGGGTTCTGGGTGTATCCCAGAACAGAATCGAGCATGCTCTGTGCATTTGGAAAAGGTAACTTCCGAGGGAGGAGTTTATTAGGTTGTTCTGCCTGCTGCACGGAGAATTAGGGCTATCGTCACGAAGCCTGAGTTCTTCTGAATTCTTTAATCAGTGTAGCCTCGAATACGTATGCACATGTACCGTGTCTCGTGTCCCTACCCCACTGCAGTGTGTGTTACGGTGGTACAAATATCCCTAAAGCCCCCTCAGGCACTGGAGTGCCTCTGTTCTGCCTCTGGAGTGGGGTGTGGGGGAGTCCTTGCAGCCCTCCTCTGGGCCAGCCACTTATTTTCCTATGCTAATCGTGTAAGGCTTTTGTGGAGGTCTTCTAGGCCTTCCTCTTGACCCTATTCTCCTCCCCCAAAATACTAAAAGTCAAGCCTATCCAAACATAGATAAAAAAGAGAAAATGGCAAAACCTAAAATATGAAAAATTTAGAACAAATTGTTCTTGGAGTTGTAAAATATAGGTGAAAGTTAGTATGGCGTGACCATCTAGACTCAGCAGGAGAAAATGGGGAATAACACAGAAGAAAAGAATTAGATTGGATTCTGAAGTTGCACAATTTAGAACTTCAGTGTGTGGTTTATCTTAAATTGTTAACCTAGTGTCCAAAACTTGAATAAGCAATTTCTTGTTTTCTTCTTACAGGTTTCTTTTGGGGAAGCATGAGGGAAATCCATACAGCTTTTAGCCTTGTGTAGAAAAAAAGGAGTTTGACAGGGCCACTGGGCTTGGCATGCTAGCAGTTTCTGCTCTGTTCCACATGTTAAGTTTCTGTTGGTTCTTTCACCAACATTATCAAGCAACGCTAACCATGCCCGTTATCTGGTTCCGCAGACACAATTGTCAACTATTAAAATATAAACTGACGACTTTAAACATGGAGATACTTGGCCATCAGCCTAAGTCTTCATTCCTCCTTCATATTTCCCCCCAACCCCCAACTCTCTGCCTCCGAGTTTTCCTATGAGGATGCATATGCAAATCTACTTTGCACTTAATTTTGTCTTTTTATAGAAATATTAATAAAGCGAGGGGAAGTTAAAACTCAGGGGTGCCTGGGGACCACAAAGGGGTGCCTCAGAACCTGCAATTGATCAAGTACAACAGACACAGTTTAGATACTTCTAGGTGCATCTTTAGTATTCTTTGATGAATACCGGACACATTTGGTTCATGGTTTCTACATATATTCTCTTTAAGCAGAAATCTCCCAGCTATTTAGATTTGCTTCATTTTGAAGTTTAGAAGCTTCTAAAGACATGATATGTTTAGTCTTTCTTTGAAAAAGATAGATTGGTTTTTCCCTTTTCATTCAGTGACATCATGTAGTTCATTATGTGTGAATGTCATTCCTTGTATGCTGCCCTTACACCTACCGGTAGCTCTACCCCTACCTGTACCCTTAACCTTACCCCTTAACTCACACTTACTCCAAAACGTATTTCTACCCCGAGCCTACCCTTTCCCTACCCCCGCCCAACCTCATCCTCAACACCAGACCCAACCCCAACCCCAAACCCTATTCCTACTCTTCCGCTTACTCTTGCCTTTTACCCTAAACCTAACACTTTACTCTTCTTCCACAGCTATTCGTCTCTAACTTTCCATCATCCTAGACTAAAAGTTTGTGCTCAGGAAGCAGTAGCTATCCTCTTCCCTCTCTCCACAAGAAGAGAGGTTGAGATTGTGCGTGCGTGCGTGTGTGTGTGTGTGTGTGTGTGTGTGTGTGTGTGTGTGTGTGTGTGTCCGTCCAAGCACATGTGCAGTAATACATTTGTATTATTTATGTATGTATTGTAGAGGTAAGAAAACATGAAGCCGTCATGCTGGCCACAAGCACCGTTTACCCACTGAGCCATGTCAAAGCCACAAAGTGTAGACACTTAGGGGATGTGTCACATCCAAGAAGACAATGTCTTGGTACATTAGGCCCTGGCAGGTAGACTTAAGATTGGAAATAATAAAGACCCACTGGAACCTCCAAAGGAGGGATCTCATGGCAAGAAAATGAGGCTCTTGTGAGGACTTTTATCCTTCTGTCATTCTGGGAGTGCGTGCTGTCTGGTCCTGAGGGGGTCACCCTGAGATTTCCTCTCTCTGTGTCTGCCCTGCTCTTGATGCTTCCTGTGCGTCGTCCTGTCTCAGGCTCCTTTATAACTTTTGTTTCCCTGTGGCTCTTGTGGTCTTATGGCCCTACTGCATGGTTCCTGCTCCTGTTAGTTCTTACTGCAGAATCGGTGGTGTGCAATGCAGAAGACATCTCCAGCATAGGAAGCACTGCTCCGTAGCCTTGCTTTCACACGGCCAGGGGAACCAGCCAACTTGATGCTTGTTGCTATGGTCTTAGCCCTCAACAAACAAAACACTGCACTAGTCACGAAGACAAAGCTTTAGAAGAAGCCTTAAGCCGTTTTTTCAAGTTTACATTTCAGAGCCATTGTGTGTTAGTCCACAGATTTAAAATTGCATTCCAAGACTTAAAGAAGGCTGTGTGTTCTTCTGATTTTCTTTCAATCATGTAAAACTCTCTCCGATATGAACTGTAGCAAGTGCTTAGCACAGGAGATCACAAGAAACGATTGCTTGTGGATGAGTTTTACCAACCCTTGGCCATGATGGTCTCTTGACTTCACTTGCTTTGGTGGGTAAAACCATACATGGAAAGTTCAGAAAGTTCATCATGGTGGCAACGGATCTTTACTTTAAACTTTAAAACAGGAAGGCTTATTTGCCTGGAAAATGTATTACCTATAAATGAATTCACTAGTGGATACTGTAAGTGAGAAACTCCAAAGCGATGTGTCTTTGATAGGGAATGGCTTGGGCCGTAGAAAGTGAGAACGTACTTGGAATAGTTGAATGACTTGAGCCTCCTACTTGGCCTGTGCCTGCCTGTGCCACCCTAGCGGGGCTCCATTTGGTGACTAAGTTTGTGACTAGTTATCTTCTGTTGGGACTTCAGCTCTTTGAGTTAAAAGGAAGGACGATGTGTACTTCAAGGTGAAGAAACTATAAACCGTCACTAATTACTTATCTAATTCTAATGTTTGTTTAGTCTTTAAATCTGGGGTTGTTAGCCTGTGAATTTATCTCCCAAGTTTACAGTACAGCAGCTGTACTGAATCAGGAGTGACTTTGCCCCCTGGGGGTATTTGATAGTCTCCGGACCCATTTTACCTGTCGCAACTGGCATAACCTACAGAGGTCACGACCGACAGCAATCGACAACAAACAATTTAAAATTTGACAACCCCAGGTATTACAAAGGTACTGTCTAATATCAGTCTCTAGAAGGTAAAGAGTGTGGAAGGCTCTGTGGTGTAGGTTGTGGAGAATATGCAGCAGTTAAGACTCTGATATCCAAAATATCAGCGGTGTTTTCTATCCACTAGTGGCCGAGAAGAAAACCACAGAAAGGGATTGGAAAATCTGAGGTTTCTTCAGAATGGAGTTTGGAACTAAAACCTTGGATATGAAGGTTAGAAGTCAAAGGATGGTGGAGCTTCTTACTTTGTCCGTCATCGAAAAAACTCCAACCCCTGTTAGGAAATCAGGGATTCCGGTTTGTTTGTTGTTGTTGCTGCTGTTTTTAAGATTAATCTGATCGACGTTGCTCTTCATCATTGTCGTGGGTCATAGGGATTGATTATTCTTTTTGTGGCTTTTAATGCCTCCGTTTATAAAATGACATTAATCCCTGTGAGGTAATAAAACAGTCAGTGAGAAGTGACTCTTGGAATTAGGTTCAGCCATTCGGAAGCCTATGGTTGTTTAAATGGTTTGCATAGGTTGCGTTTTCCCTCGCTGTTTGGGGGGGTGTGTTTCTCCGTGCACATGCGCCCACGTGCTCATGGAGGATGGAAGTCCTCTTCTTCAGGCATTTTCCACCCTGTTGGGTGAGGCAGGCTCAGCTAGATCTAGGGCTCGCCGGTCCAGCTACACTGGCTATCTGGTGGGGCTCTGGCTATCTGGTGGGGCGGACAGCCTGGGGTTACAACTGCATACCCAGCTCTTCACCCTTTCAGGTGGATCCTAGTGAACCCAGGCCCTCATCTTAAGTGTCGAGAACATTGCCAAAGGAGCCATCTTCTCCAGAGAGGAAGACACACTGAGAGAGGCAGAGACACACACCGTGTGTGTGTGTGTGTGTGTGTGTGTGTGTGTGTGTGTGTGTGTGTGTCCCTCCATCCATCCAACGCCATCCCCATCTGCCTGTCTATCCTTTTTGTCAAGTTACAAAGACCCGGAACCTGTAAGTGAATGTCCCTTCTACTTTACACGTTGTGCATCACATTCGCCATGTCTTACTTGTAGCCCCTCCACAGAGCCCTGGTGCCATTTCCCCTTTCATAGTCATTATTGCTATTCTAGTGTTTCCTCAATACAGAACCGGATGACTCTTTCCTCCAGTTCTTTGTGTTTGCTTTGTTTTGTTTTGTTTTGTTCCTTCTCTTGCAGTAACTGCCTTGTAGCTCATGGTCTACGTTCCTCCCCTGTTATGTATCTACCACTTTGCCATATTTGCTATTTTCTCACTGATCTGGATCCTTCCTGTACACCCCTGTCCGTTGTTCATCAGCCTGCCCCTGCCCACCTGGCCTTCCCACTGGGACTTGATTTCGGCTTCCCTCTAAGAACTGCCTGCTTGTCGTCATATTACCCGATTGCTTTTTCACTCATCGTCAGAGGTTAAACTTGGCTCCTTAAGAGTTTTCTGAAGGCTGGAGAGATGGCTCAGCAGTTAAGAGCACTGACTGCTCTTCCAGAGGCCCTGAGTTCAATTCCCAGCGACCCCACGGTGGCTCACAACCATCTGCAATGGGATCCGATGCCCTCCTCTGCTGTGTCTGAAGATATGGACAATGTACTCATATACATAATCTTAAAAAAAAAAAAGAATGTTTTTTGGAACCTTCGATGCTGACAGTGGTCACTCCTGCCTTGAGAAGTCCATATCACCCTTTTGTGTTCTGTGTTGCAGTTTGTCCTTTCTTGCTCACCACTATTGCCTGTTTTCTTCTTTCAACTACACCGGGAGCCTTGCAGGAAGAATGCACCTTCTCTTGTATGGGGGCGCCACATGTGTATGCAGGAGCATGTCCATGTATGCACATGTGGAAGCCACAGACACGCTCTGCTGCTCCCGACTTTGTTGGGAGCTCTGCTGAACTCAGTGCTCACTGATTGGCTACACTGGCTGGCCAGCCTCCACAGTTACTGGGGCTGAGGTGTTTGCTACCATACTCTGGTTTTGTTCAGGTGCTGGGTATCCACTCTCAGGCCCTCCTGTTTGCACAGCAGATACTTTACCGACTGAACCATCTCCCCAGCCTTTTACCTTCTGTCATTCTTGATCATTTACATGCTGCTAACCAGTGTGCTTCTTCTGTGGTTAAGTTGTGTGACATAGTCTGTTTGCTAGAAAAATATACAGAAATAGTGTGCAGATAGATACAATGACAATTGTGGTATACAGGGGCACTGAGTTACACCAGGTTTTTTTTTGGTTCATATAAGAGTATGTTTTTTAAAACTACATCATTACCATTCAGAGTGAATTACATTGTATGCTCCCGGTACACAAGTGAATGTAAAATTTCTCCTGAGGCATTTGGAAATATCTGAAGAGCTTTATTTTAATTGTCAGAAAGAGAAGTGCACCACTGTTTACTGGTGAGTAAGGGGTAGGACGATTGCTAAATAGGCAGCAGTGCCAGGGAGAATGGAGATCTCACAGCGGAGTTACCCAGCCTTCTGTGTGAGTCATGCCACGGTTGAGAACCCCTGCTTTTATACTCTGTGTGGGCATCCCCATTACCATATTTTACCACTTAATGTGATGAGGACATGCAAAAACACAGTGTGGTTTCCTATAGCAGAATTGAGCATACATCATAAACTCTTAAATGGTGGGGGTTGCAGCTGTGCCCAGGTAGACAGTCAGGTGGTTACAAAGACATACATAGCTGCTTGTGTAAGGCACTCTGATTGGAGCAGCCTTTGCCAACAGTGGAGGAGAAGCGGCTTTCTGTTCATTTGAAATGAGGTGGCGTGTGATTATAGAAAGTGGAAGACGTTTGAGGGCCCTGAAGCATAGAAATAGTAGATCAAACTTTTAATAAACTATAGAATACCTACAAAAAGATTAATATTTTATTTGAATATTGAAGCATACATCCAAATACTTTGAAATGTTCCTTGAAGAACTTAGCAGCGTTTAAAGTAGAAGGGCAATATGCTGTCCTTCCTAACGTCAGCCTTGGCAGGCAACCTTGCTGCATTCAATGGCAGAGTGGACTGGTGGGGCTAGCGGTTCATGGAGAGATCCTAGGTAGGCCATGTCAAGCATAACTGCTCTGTACCTTGGTTTGCATCTTTTCAAAAGGAAAGTTCAAGGCTTGCCTGTGTTGATTAGGTTTTTTTTTTGTTTGTTTGTTTGGTTTGGTTTGGTTTCGTTGTTTTGTCAAGTTGCCACAAGTGGATCGTTTGAGAAGAAGACATCTTAATTGAGGGATTGCCTTCATCAGATTGGCCTACAGGCAAGTCTGTGGGCTGTTGTCATGATTAAAGGTTGCAGTAGGAGCACTCTGCCCACTGGGGAGGGGAGGACAGTGCCATCCCTAGACCGGTGGTCCTTGGCGGTATGAAAAAGCAAGCTGAGCAAGCCACAAGGAGCAAGCCAATAAGCAGCACTCCTCATTGGCCTCTGCTTCGGTGCCTGCCTCCAGGTTCCTGCCCTGGCTTCCCACAATGATTGGAACCCTCTCCTCCTCAAATCTCTTCTGGTCAGTGTTTTTAGCACAGAAATAGAAACGGAAACTGGAGCAAACCTATAAAGTTCTACGTCCTTTTAATTTCAGGTAGTAATCAAAAGAGTTTATTTATACAAAGCAATTTATAAAAGGGTCTTTGAAGGTAATAATAATTCCAGTTCCCTTTTTATAAACCTAAGAAAACATCCCTTTCTTCCAAGGCCTTTACTTCCAGTGTTTAGAGAAGAGGCTCGCTGTTACAAGTCAAGACAAAACAAAGTCAGTGAAATTTGTAATGTGTTTCAAAATGTCATTGTTGACTAGTGTTGAAAATACTGCTTATCTTCTTGTTTTATACTGATTATAAAGGAAATGTTTTAGCAGTATCCGGGCTAAACTTCACGCAATTTCGTTTTAAGATAGCCAGCCATTTGAAGATCCAAAAAGGAAAAATCCATTTGGAAGTCGCCTGGTGAACCTTTTTAATTTACTTGTGTTAGTATTTAAGCATCAGGCTTTGGCCAAAAATAAAGCATTCCTTTTATTTTCTTCTTTCACATCCCGCCATGGCCCTGCCCCACCCCACCCCATCCCTAGTCCCCGCCCCCACCCCAGTCCCCGCCCCCACCCCAGTCCCCGCCCCCACCCCAGTCCCCGCCCCCAAATGGCAGTTTGCAGATATATAGCAGTCTCTAAATAGAAAGTGGGTTTTTGATGTCGTGTGTGTGTGTGTGTGTGTGTGTGTGTGTGTGTGAGAGAGAGAGAGAGAGAGAGAGAGAGAGAGAGAGAGAGAGGGAGAGGGAGAGGGAGAGGGAGAGAGAGAGAGAGAGGGAGAGAGAACGAGAACTAGGAAGTTGGTCCTGGAATTTTCATGTCCCTCAGGTCCATGAATCATGAGATAGATTGAAAATTCACAGGAAGGATGAACATCTTTGCTTTTCCGAAAGAAAAGATTTGTGGAGAAAGGAAATTTGCGAGCCCTAAACAAGGGCTACAGGAAGTACAGGGAGTGGCGGTCCTAAAGGGCCCGGACAATGGAAGAATCTGACGTGGTCAGCAGCCTTGGTTCCTCTAAGCTGCTTCCCTTATTCATTAATAAATGAAGACTCCGTGGGGTTCTGAGGACAACGGCCCCGGGTAGCTCATATCTAACAGATATTCTTAAATGTATATTATATGCTAGGAACCGATACTTTTTAAATGTGGCATTTTTTTTTTTGCAGAAACGCTCGTGTTTTTACTTCGAACATAGATCTAAAATGACCTGAATAGAAATTCCAGGTTTCTGTCATTGATACTGAGCCAGCTTTCCTTCCCCTCCATCTCTCCCTTGTATTGGTTCCCTCACCTCCTCTTTCCTGTTCTTCCTTTTTCCTTCCTCCTCTATGCCTCTATTTTCTTCTCATTTCTGCTTTCTCCTTTTCCTTTCCTGTTTAAGTCAGTATTTTCCCCTTCCATGACTTCTATTCTGTATTTCTCCCTTTCTGTATACAGATGCTAAAATGAGAACCCCCAAAAGGTCTGATTGCCCTCTAGATGAGTGAATTCTCACATCCACCAGCCTCTGTTGTGTAAACCTTGTTCCAAATTTAAAGCTGATTAGTGAATAAAAGGCTAGAGCCTGTGAGTGGGCAGTAGAGAAAGGAAGGAGGGACTTGAGGATTGAGTGACAGAGAAGAGCCAGGAAGAAAAGGAAGGAGAGAGGCGGCCTCCACGAGGCCTGATGGATCATGTCCAGGAGATATTCACCCTGATGACAGACTGATGGAGCAGAAACAACCGGAGGCACTCAACCAGGGAGTGACAAGGGGCATACAGGAGATAGACGTGAGAACAGCATAGAACCTACCTAATCTAGGATTGCAGCTTGTAAATAAAATTCCATGTTTTTGTGTGTTTTGTCTCCCCTTCATGTCTTCCGTATATCCCCCTTTCTGTTTTTTTTAAAATACTCTTATAAAAAAATAATTGTAATTAAAGTAGTTACATCACATCTCCTCTCTTCTCCCTTCAGCCTCTCCCATGCCCCACCCTCGCATTCTTCCTGTCTGTAATCCTTGTGTATTGTCCCACACATGCATACAGAAATAAGTGTGTAAGTGCAGACTGGCAAGTCTGTTTAATGTTGCTCATATAACCTACGTTTTTAGAGCTGAGCACTTCATGTTGGCTAATCCAGTTAAGGGTTGCCCTTAGGAAGACCATTTATCCATTTCTTAGAGGTTGTTGGTTACCAGCGGCCTCACCACTGCCACCACCTCCCCTTAAGATTTCCTTCATCCGCACTGGCCTGTCCCTTGCTGCTGTCATTGCTTAGGTCTTGCTGGGCAGCTGCATTTTGAGATTTTGTGGGTGCGTCTTCCCGTCAAATCTAGACGCTCGCACAGCAGCAGACTTCCTCCTGGTTGTCTGGCTATCACAGCCTTCCCTCTCCTTTTTCCCGGATGTTCCCTGAGCCTTGGGTAACTTTTTTAAGGGAAATTAATTTCTCTGTAAAATTTTTTTCTTTATTTAGTAAATGTTAACAAACCTTCCCTTAAACATCAGTTTATTAAGTTCCCTTTTCACCAAAATATTAGCTTAGAGTTCAAATCCAAAAGAGAAGATTCGATGTAGCATTTTGGTATTGGACACTTAAATACTTATATCATCCAGCTATGAATTATTGAGAATTGTTCTATTTTTAGTTACATTTTTCCCCCTAACTTTCCTCTCCCAGCAGCTATCTTGAGAGGGTAGTAGGTTGGTAGGTTATGGTGTCTTTCCTAGAACAGTGGTTTGAAAACTTGTAGAAGAAAAGAGTTTTGTTCACTCTCTGTTGTGTCTCTACGCAGGAGGGTGTCAAGGGGCCACCCCCCACCCCAATGCCTATTGGTTTGCAGTGGAATGAGGGTTACTGTATCTGTCCTTACCTTACCCCAGTTCCTGTCATGTGATACAATTCATTACCCAAACAAATCGGTGTAAACTAGTATATATACGATTAGCTTTTCCTGGGTCTGGAGAGATGACTCAGTGATTAAAAGCATTGGCTGTTTGTTCTTCCAGAGGTCCTGAGTTGAATTCCCAGCAATACATGGTGGCTCCCAATCGGTCTGAAATGAGATCCGGTGTTCTCTTCTGGTGTGTCTGAAGAGGGCGAAAGTGTACTCACAGATATCAAATAAATGAATCTTCAAAAAAAAAAAAAAAAACAAAAGAAGTGCCCATCTCTGCTACCCAGTGACATTAGTTCTAATAATCCTGACAAATACATCCTGAGGTGTTGTCTTTATTCTTACAGTCTTAAGAGTTATTGGAGTCAAAAGTCAGAATCCAGACATTCTGTTCCAGTGTGGAGACAGAGTGTGCCTGGAGGTCAGGGGAAACACTTTTGCCCTGCAGGAGGCTGTCGGAATGGCGGCTGGCCGACTACGCTATACTGATTCCTTGCTGTGCTTGCCATGTTCCCGGCATTTATAACTAACAGCTCAAATTTACTAGTGTCCCTAGAGAGATTGAGAGGCCAGGATGACACATTCTTGCCAATCTCACAAAAAAATGGAGGTGTGAACCAAAAACATCCCTGTAATCTTTTCCAGTAAACGCTGCACTTCGTTAATGTGGTTGGATCTACCA
Organism: Rattus norvegicus; assembly: GCF_021556685.1. Classification (NCBI taxonomy): domain Eukaryota; kingdom Metazoa; phylum Chordata; class Mammalia; order Rodentia; family Muridae; genus Rattus; species Rattus norvegicus. The sequence goes on along the minus strand of NC_141537.1, from coordinate 31,608,541 downwards.
ACCAAGGCATTGTCTTCCTCTCATACTTGACGATGCAGAAGCCATAGAATTGGGAACCCTCGACAGAGTTAGAGATAGCTAACTTCAATGGCCATTAGCCTCCGCCTCAGCACCCAGTGAGTCAGTTGAGTTAGTCATCGAGACTCCTTCATTTGTGATAAGACTTGGCTGCGATGGCTAACGTGTCTTTCAAGAATTTGCTTTTGTAAAGGTGAAATATTTTACTGGCTTCACGGTTCTCACTTCCTCATCCCAGCGTGTAATCTTGTGCAGTCTCCAGCTCACCAGAGCTTCCTTAGCACTCAGACCCTCCTTTCCCTACCTCAGTGTTAAATTTTGTACTTCAGTCTGGTTACAGAGCCACCATGTTACCTGTCTCCTGTTCTGCTTCTGGGTCCTTTTGTATCTCTTTATTGAGAAAACTTTCTGTAAACTTAAAAGGTTTCCTCCAAGAGACAGCTCTTTGGCTTAATGACAGTGGTCTGGATTTAACTACTACAAATGGAGTGTTTTGTTTTCCTACTCTTTTGATTTCGATATTAAATAGCTTAAAAAATATAAATTGCATCTTAAACTGAAACTTAAACTTTTTGGTAGAGGAGCCTGGGTGTGGTTACGTATTGCTTTAATCCCCAGCACTTGGGAACTGTGAGTTCAAGGCCAGATAACTAAGCTAACCAAGGATACTTAGTGAGAACCTGTCTAGAAGTAGATCATTTTCTTTGAATATCTCCAGGGGGAAATACACGTGTGCGCACGCACATGCACACACATGCCTATATTTCTAGCTGAGTTTTCCTTTATTCTGTCTGCAAAGAGAGGTGAAATGTCAAAGCAAAGTCAGCTTGCTTACAATAAGTACTTATGTATTCAGCAACCACAGTTTTCTCAGATTCTCTGAGAATGATTAGTAAGACATAAAGAGACAAAATTGGCTGATTTGACATCACCCTCTCATCTCAGAGCACATCAGTGAAGGTCGGTCACCTAACTCATCCAAGTGTGTGACAAGCAAACAAGTTAGCCTTACCTTCTGAGATAAGGGCAGGCGTTGATTACCTACAGGTCTATAACTTGAGAAAAGGCGTGAATATGCTCACTGCTGGTCTTACTTTTTTTTGAGAGAGAGCACGGAGAGTTTCCACATCAGTTTCGTTTGCTACTCATGTTGACATCCTCTTGCGAAGCCTAGCTCTCTGTGTGAACAGTTTTCCAGCTTAGTTCCAAGGAATTTTTCTATGTGGAGTGACTGTGGAACCATGTTAATTTTTCCTCTGTGGAAAAGCAGAGCATGGTTTGGGTTGGGTGATATCCTATTAACAGCTACGAAACAAAAGGTTTTAACGACACACTTATGAATCTAATGCTTGGACCCAGTGTTTGCACACACCAGTTACACGTGCATAATATAAAAATCCGTAAAACTTTGACATTCAAAAAATCAGTTCAGTTAAAATAGGCTGATCTTTGTCTTAAGGCCATAGGGCATACTCTTGGAAGGGCATCTAAATAATCAGCGTTTCAAGACCTGTAGACTGGGGAGAAGCACTGAGACTAAAATGTGCGCGGTGGCGAATGTCGGGTCTCTTTTATGGCTTTGATAGAATTCTAAATCAAAGCCAGGACAGGACCTGTGTGAGCTGAGGATTTGGTTATGGATTTATCCCTTTCTGGAAGCTTTTTGTAGCTCCTTGGACTGTTCTCAGAATGTACAAAGAATATGTTATTGCTCTAAAATGTTTTCTGACCCAGTTTTGGACTGAAGTATACTTGTATCGAAGCAGGATACACAGCTTAAGCGAACTTAAATGTATACTGAATGTAAATTGCTCTGAAGGCCTGGGTCACAAGTTAATAGATTCTGGACCTTGCTTCTCCCTTTCATGAGCCAGACATTCCTTGGATTTAAGGGTTTAAATTAAAGAGTAGCAAATTGCTTCCTTCTTTGGAAATAAACCAAAAGAAAAAAAAGAATGAAAGAAAGAAAAAGAAAAAAACGAAGAAGAAAAACTCTTGATAATAAAACACTTCTCTAACATGTTAGGACAGTTATTGAGAAAAACAGCATGAGGGGAAAATGGGATAATTTATTCAAATTTTACCCCTTAGAAAATGGAATATGTTTAATTAAAGGACAATGTCTTATTCCATGTTTCTTGGGAATAATTAGGAAAATGAATACTGCTGTAGTAGAACTTTCATGAACGTGACGATATAAATCCTGCCACATGGGAGGCAATTCCAGTTACTCTATCTGCATTTTAATTGAGCAAAACAATTTTGCTTTTTCTAGAATTGCCCTCAGAACTCTTTCATGAGCCAAGCCCTCCCCCAAGTCAACATCTTTACTTTATTATCACACCTCGAAGAATATTACTCAGCCCGATCCCCCACTCACTGTATCAGACTTGGCTCGAGCAGTTTCCAGAAATGCAGGACACTCCCTTATAAGACAATCCCATGTATTCATTCAGAAACCGTGGCCGAGTGCCTCCAGTGCAGGGCCAGGTATGCTGTCCTAACACAGAGCGATTTGCCTCTGGAAGGGGAGGCTGGAGCAGAGACACATGTCTTTCTTTCATCATGAGGCATGGTTATCTTTGGGTGGATGAATGATGTAGACCCAGGAACTTGCAAATGTTTCAAGATGAGTAGAATCTAGCTAAAAGTATGGAGTGAGTGGTGGGGGTTGGTAACAAGACGATGGGGCCCCACCCCCATACCATAAAATGGAGGAAGTAGTTGTGATTAATACACAGTTTACTCATTGAAAACATCCACTGCAGTGTTTGCAGTGTGTTTGTTCATAACATTGTCAGTTGTACAAACACCGTCGCCATCTAATTTAGAAACTGTCCATTCCCCTCAAAGAAACCCATCCCCTATTTACTCCACGCCTTGGACAACTTAAAAACTACTTTTTGTTTCTATGTGGGTATTTCATTAAAAATGCACATTTTTTAGTTGTGGTAAGTGCAGTATTTTCTTCCTTTGGTTACTTGTGCTTTTACACGTATGCCGTGATTTTTTTTTCTTCTAAGTTTGATATATTCTGTGAGCCTACCTCATTGGTTTGCATGTGATCTCCGGTTATCCTGTGTGTTTGGTGAAGACACCCCCCACCCCACCCCATCCTTGTCAGGCGGTGAGCTGCACACACAGTGAAAGTCCCTCTCTAAAAAACAAGGCGACCCTTGACTTCTGCACGCATGCACACACGTGTGCACACACCCATGTGTATACGTACAAACATGTACTCACATGCCACTACAAATGCATACATTTTTATTAAAAAAAGCATTTACCCTTCGGCATTTTCAACATCACTTAATAGGAATTTATAAGGTGATAGTACGTCACCACTGAAACACTAAGGGGATGGTTTAATAAATTAGATGAATATAGTGGAGTTCATCTTAAAGGCGGAGGCAGGTTTGTATGAGCCGTTGGCACCTTGTTCATTTTTTTACAAAATACTGGGGGTGGGGGAGGGGGATGTGATTCTAGCGTCACAGACAGCAGGGAAAGAGGATGGTGTTTCCTTGGCCTGGTATATTGCTGAAGACAGAGGTACTGGTTCCAGAGGTCTCTAAGCCGCTAGTTCTTATTCCCTTCCTGTTTCCTCAGCTCCTGCTCAGCTCCACTGTCCGCCAGCATCCACTGTGCAGCCACATTGGCTGTTCCATGCGGCACATCCGCCCATGGCATTACCCACTGCAAAATCCTTGGGTCTTTCCCAGTGACCATAAGATAATTTCTAGACTTCTTAGCCTAGATGAGCAAACTATAATTTTTTTCCTGTGTACTTTTCCAGCTCTGATCCCTTCCAAGAAAATCACCAGTGTACACCAAGCCGTCCACCATTACCCCCAAAGAACAGTTTTCTTGCATCCCTGAATACCTTTGGACAAGCTGGGAGCTTCTGAAGCTTCCTTTATTTATCTGGCAAATTCCAGGCTAGCGTTTGAAATTCAGCCCCTCAGCCACTTCCCTGCTGGGCATAGTTGAATGTCTCATCTTCCGAGCCTTCAGTAATGTTTCCCCCCCACACACCCTCAGGATTAATGGGATAGGTGTCCTGGAGGTGTCCGGGAGTTAGAACACACGTGACCTACTCTGCCTTCAGCTCATGCTCTCCCTGCCGAACCCAATTCAGTATCCCTCTCTCGGGGCTCTCTGGTGTCCTTGGCCTGAGGCCTGGTACCAGTTTTCCATCATCTGTGATGCATTTAGAAGAAGAAAAACCCTGCTCCATGGTGAATTTTCTTCTTAAAGATCGAAATCAATTCCTATTCGGGGTGCTAAAAGTGTGTTCATAAAAAGGTACCGATAGTAGATTATGGGGTATGTTTACGCTTCTAGTTGACAACGTTCCGTCAGAGTTGTTGAAAGTTTACAGTTCTCTGAAACCCAAGGTCTGGGAACACTGCTGTATCTCATGAGGTGGCACCAAGTCCCCAGAGTCAAAGCCTGTGAGTCATCCTTGGCTTCTCCTCCTTTCCCATCCCTCCGCCCCCGCCACATTCAGACACTTAGCAAGTCCTGCCAAGTCAACCTCCTAAATATTTCTGGAATCCGTCCTCTCCCTCTGTCCTTGCTGCTAACTCCTCAGGAAAGGCCTACTCTATTTTCCCGATGCTACTGCAGGGAGAGTCCCTTTTTGGTCTCCCTGCCTGCCTTCTCGTACCCATACCGCAAGACCGAGGAATTTGAAAATGAAAATAGTCATTCTCTAGAGGATACATTTGTTGCATTGAACAAGATTCTCTAGTGGGGCTGGCTTTTTTGTTGACTGCCTTTCTCTTGGGTTCGAGTACCCTACCTCTACCCCTTGTTTGCAAAACTCTCAGTATTCTAAGGTAGTTCTTCAGTCATTTCTTCTGTGAACCGTTTACTACATTTCAAGGCTAGATGCACCTTTTGCTTTTCTTTAAATGACATTTGTTTATATATGTGTGGCATCTACACACACACACACACACACACACACACACACACACACACACACACACACACACCCTGTACTCACAGTGTGGGAACTTATGAAAGGAAGAACCCAATACCCAAAATAGCCAGTTATGTGGAATATCCGGTTGTCTAATATGTTTGGAGTAAAGGTGTTTAATGCTCTTAAAGAAATCTGACTTTTATTTACGTTGACAAATTTCTCATTCCCTTAACTTTTTCTTGCTGCTCTTGTCTGAAGCAAGCTCAAACTCAAAAGGAAGTTTGAGTCACAGGAATATAGCACATCTTGCTTTACTATTTACATGCTTTTACACCCTGCAAAACTAGCCAATTTCAGGTCTGTATGCTTAAGCTGTTATGAGGTAGTTCTTTCAGTGTCTGTGACTATGTTGCTTTCTGACCTTTTAATATAGTTTTCCATTAGTCTTACCTAGGTACAGACAGTATCTATCTCAATTGTTAACAATGTAACACCTGGAAGTTTTGTTAGGACAGACCTAATTCTTAAGTGTAATTTTTATCATACTCTTTTAAAACCCGCATCTTAACCATTTTGATTGCCAGTTTCTTGTTTTTGGTAGAATGTGTCTTTAGCTTGTCCATTCTGCTCTCTTTGACTGTTTTCTCATCTATCAAAACACTCTATAGAACTATATACTCTCTGAACTCCCTCTAGTTAGGAAAGTTCAGTGTGTCTATCCTGGATTTTTTTTTTCTTGGCTTACATAATGAGTATTAGAGTTATTGAGGATTCCATAAGCCAGCATTGTTTCTCTTTTGTTCTGTGGTATTCTGCTAAAGCGTGCATGTGTGTGCGTCTATATGTCTCAAATACAGATAGCTGTGTGTACCAGTTTGGGTGACTCCTTCACTGTTCACTTTTTCTGTTTGTTTTTGTTTTTATTTTGTTTTATGTTTCTGGTTGTTTTGTTTTGCTTTTGCTTTTGTGAAATAGAGTTCTTTCTAGTTGACCTGAAACTCATCAAGTAAGCTGAGCTGGCCTTCTATAAGGCCCCAGGGATGTGCCTTTCCGTACCCCATTATTGGTGGATTTACAAGCATACATTACCACACTCAGCCTTTCAAAAACATCATTTAAATCTACGTTTATTTATTTTGTGGGTGGAGAGCTGGGAGATGTGCAGGGACAACTGTACCTGTGTGGCAATCAGAGGACAGCTTGGGGGGATAAGTTCTCACCAGATGGATCTCAGGGATTGAACTCAGGTACTGAGTCATCAGGCTGGGCAAGCAAAATGCCTTTACCCTTTCAAGCACCCCAGCCTAGCAGCCCACTCGTAGGCTTCTGTACCTGGGTTCTGGATAACTAAAAGACGAACATCGTTGACCACTCTCGCTGTTTCCAGTTCTGACAGACGTTGAGTTTGCTCCCTTGTCTTTTTTAGAGTTTCTCTGTGTTGGGTAGAATATTGAACATTATAAATCATCATTGATTAAGGAATGGAAAGCATGGGTTTTTTCCCCCCTCTGAGAGGAAAATTAAGAACTGGCATTGTTCAGTTTACTGATTTTAAAATTACATCTTCAGGATAAGTGATAAGGATTTTTAATAAATTCAGGATCAGGTTGAAGTCAGTGATGTGAGAAAATACTTTTGCTTTTGATTTTGGTTGTTTAGAAAACAGTTTTTTGTTTTGTTTTGTTTTGTTTTGTTTTTTGAGACCGGGTTTCTCTGTGCAGCCTTGGCTGTCCTGGAACTCACTCTGTAGACCAGGCTAGCTTCGAATGCAAGAAATCCATTTGTCTCTGACTCCCCAATGCTGAGATTAAAGGCGTGCACCACCATGCCCAGTTCAAAAACCATGAGAAATAGAAAATTTAAATATTGAAGGTTTTTTGGGTTTGTTTGTTTTTTGTTTTTTGTAATTTCTATTTTAAAACCTTCTTGCAAAGGTCTTGAGTCCCCAGCACCTACTTAATGGTTCACGTCTGTCTCTAAATCCAGTTCCCCAACTCCCCCCCTTTTTTTTAATTTATTTTTTTATTAGTCATTCCACCCATTTACATCTCAAATGATATCCCACATGCCAGTTACCCCTCCACCAACCCCCATCCCAAATCCGCCCTCCCCTTTGCCTGTATGAGGGTGCTCCCCAACCCACCCACACTCTCCCGCCCCACCTATGCTGGGCCATCAAGCCTCCATGGGACCAAGGGCCTCCCCTCCAGTTGCTGTCAGGCAAGGCCATCCTCTGCTATACGAGGGAGCCATGGATCCCTCCAGGTACACTCCTTGGTTGGTGGTCTGGACTCTGGGAGAACTGGGTGGTCAGACCAGCCTATGTTGTTCTTCCAAGGGGGTTGCAGACCCCCTCCACTCCTCCAGTCCTCCTCCAGCTCCCCCACCAGGTTCCCTGAGGTCACCCTGATGGTTGGCTCCAAATATCCACATCTGCATTGACCAGTTGCTGGCCGGACCTCCTCAGGAACTGCCACACTAGGTTCCTGTCAGCAAGTAAGTACCTCTTGACCATGGCCATAGTGTTGGGCTTGGTGTCTGGAGACATGATGGATCCCCAGGTTGGGCAATCCCTAGTTGGCCCTTCCTACAATCTCTGCTCCATTTTTTTTTGTCCTTGTTCTTCCTTTGGACAGGAACATTTTTGGGTTAAAAACATTGAGATGGGAGGATGTCCCCATCCCTTGACCGGGTGCGGTGCCTGTCTGCTATAAGAGGTCTCTACAGGAGGTCTCTCCCCCTTCTCTGTGCATTTCAGCTAAAGTCATCCCCACTGGGTCCTGGGAGCCTCACGTTTCCCTGGCCATCCCCAGTCCTCATCCCTCCCTGCTACATATTTATGTTCGATTTCCTGACCCTCTGTACCTCTCTCAAAGCTCCAGATCCTGATGCTGCCCCTCTTATTTCCTCCTCTCCTTTCTCCATCACCGGTCCCCCTTTCCCTCCACCTCCTACAATCGTCCTGTTCCCCCCTCAATGCAGGACTGAAGCATCCACACCCTGGTCTTCCTTCCTTACATGCTCCATAAGTTCTGTGGGTTGTATTATGGGCATTGTGAGCTTTTGGGCTAATATTCACTTATGCAATGAGTGTTCTTTTGTGTCTGGGTTACCTCACTCAGGATGATATTTTCTAGTTCCATCCATTTGCCTGCAAATTCCATGAAGTTACTGCTTTTAATGGCTGTGTAGTACACCATTGTGTAAATGTACCACATTTTCTGTATCCATTCCTCTGTTGAGCCATCTGTGTTGTTTCCAGCTTGTGGCTAGTATAAGTAAGGTGAACATAGTGGAGCACGTGTCCTTGCTATATTTTGGAGCATCTTTTGGTTATATGCCCAGGCCAACTCCCTGTTTTGACCTCCGAGGATACCAGGCATGCACATGGTAGTCACACATAAAGGCAAACTAATCATACACATAAAAATAAATAAATCTTCAAAAGTTGTTTTATGCAGTATGCTCTCATAAACAGCATGATGAGGAAATATCAGAAAACAAATAATTCATAATTTTATCACCCAAAGATAACCACTGACAGCAACGTGACTTATCCCATGCTGTTCTGTTTACATATACGGAATCATACGGGACAAACTCTTCCAAGCCTGCAGGACATCATGAAAGCCTTCTGTGCCCAGTAAATGTAGATCTGTATCATGAGAGCCACATTGTGTGTGGGGGTAGGGTGGGGAGCAGAAGACACACACACACAAAGATCCTTACCAGTTTGCATTCCTGAGTAATGGGGGACATTTTCAAAACACTTTGCAGATGATGTATGGTTTTATCATTAGAGCAAAATAAATCATGTGATCTCTCACATTGATGTGAGCCCATGCTGGACAACTTTGAAAATCACATCACTGATTTGCTTTTCTTAGTGTTACTAGATTTTTTTTTTGTTTATTTCTTTTATGTTACAACTTAATGGTCTTTTGTGATTCCTTAAAAGGAAGGGACTTGCAGGGTTGCTTTATTGGATGAGAACCTGATCGTAAGTACCTGAGCGGGTTGGCGCTGGCTGGAATAAAGTGACTAAGAAGTGAATAAGTGAATAAGAGTTCTAAGGGTGTGGTACTGAGGAGTTTTGACGTACGGCATAGGTCAGACTTGTTTCTTCTCCTAAGACTGTGCAGACAGTCTTCACCACACGTGGCTTCCTAGTTTTGGCTGCTTTGTCGTTTTTCCTCAAGAGAGGCCCAAGCTGGAAGAGGGGGCTTTTACAGGTCAGAAATGGAACGAGAACTGAATGTTGACAGTTGTCCAGAATGTTCCGCACTGTATGTGACTCAAGCCAAAGCCGTTCACTTTTAAAAATACCTCTTAACTCTTCTATTCTTGGAATCAGAGCATCTTTTTCAAGCCCTTTTTGGTGAATTGCTGTGTGTCATTTTTCTAACCAGTCAAAGAAGGAGCACAAGAGAGCAAGAGATCAGTACTCTTTAGCTTTTCAATTTTCTGTGTGTGTGTGTGTGTGTGTGTGTGTGTGTGTGTGGTATGTTGTGTATGAGTGCCTAGTGTGTTGTGCCTTGTGTGTATTGTATTGTATACGTGGTGTGTATGTGGTATGTTATGTATATGTGTCTGGTGTGTGTGTGACATGTGTTTTGTGTGTGTGTTTTGATTGTATGATGTGTGGGTCATGTGTCTTTGTGTGTGTATAATGTATGTGAGGTGTGTGTGTGTCTGGTGTGTTGTATCTGATGGGTATGTGGTGTGTGTGTGTGGGTGTCTGGTGTGTGTGTTGTGTCTGATGTGTACGTTTGGTGTATGTATGATGTATGTGTAGTGTGTGTATGTGGTGTGTGTGTGTGTGTGTGGTGTGTGATGTGTTGGGAGAGTCTGTGTATTTGGTCTGGTGTGTGTGTGTTGCATCTGGTGTGTATATGTGGTGTGTGTGTGTGTGTGTGTGTGTGTGTGTCTGTGTATATGGTATGTGTGTGTGGTGTGTGTATGCTGTATGTGAGGTGTGTAAGTATCTATGTGTATGGTGTGTGTGTGTGTGTGTGTGTGTGTCTGGTGTGTGTCTGGTGTGTTGTGTCTGTGTATATGGTATGTTTGTGTGGTGTGTGTATGCTGTATGTGAGGTGTGTAAGTATCTATGTGTATGGTGTGTGTGTGTGTCTGGTGTGTGTCTAGTGTGTTGTGTCTGATGTTTATGTGGTGTTGGGGGGATCTGGTGTGTGTGTTATGTCTGCTGTGTGTGTGTAGACAGCAGGGGTGGTATGCACAGTGAGATCTGCATTATTGACCCCTGCTTTTCCTGCAACAGAGCAGAAGTTTAAGTCTGCTCCCATCACTGCACTCTGTCCCAATGCTTTAAGAAAAGTACAAAGCCTTTTTTCTCTGCTGCTCTTTTCCTCCTATTTGTTTTGACTTGTTTCAAACATCTTTATTAAGATACAGTATGAACACCATATGAAATTCACCTGTGCGAGTATGTAGTTTAGTGATCATTCCAGTGCATTTACCGTGGTTGTGCAACTCTCCCCATGACCTAAATTTAGAACGTTTTCATCACCCTCGCAAGAAACCAAGTAGACATAAGCATCTGTTCCTTTTCTTCCACCAACCCCTGTGCTCCAATCCTTGGCAACTAATTGTTCAGTCTGTTTTTGACTCTGTGGTTCAGCCCATTTCTCTACACTCCATATAAATGAATCATGCCACCTTCAAGACTGAATTCTTCCATTTAGCAGAATTTTTTGAGGTTTATCCAGCATAGTATGGGTCCATATTTCTTTTTATTACCAACTAAGATTCCATGCATGGGTGTGCTGCATTTCTTTCTCCATTAGCTGACAGATGGGTATTTCCCCTGGTTTTGCCTTTTGGCGCTTAGGAATAGTGGTGCAAATCAAAAACCAGAACCCTCTCGCAGAGTTGCTGTGCGAACCTTAAGATGTCAGATATGTAGAAGTTAGCGAGTCAGAAACAGACACGTAAGAATTTCATGATGAATGCAGTGTGGCAGGTCTGGCCCTCTGGGGTCGGCATCCATCACAGAGGCTGCTTGCCCAGCGCTCTAGGCACCTTCTCTTCTGCTTTGCTCCTGACCTTCTCCAGAGCTATCATTTTGAAACCATCTGTTCAGTAGCCGTTTCCTGAGTACTCACTGCGTGTCAGATGCGGCACTGAACGCGGTGGAAACTGTGAAAGGATGGATGCTTCCAGTTCAAAGCTGCTTTTGAAGTTAGCTGCTGGTACTCCGACTCGCTTGGGTCCCCTCCCACCGTGGGATTGCCGGTTCTAGATTTTGACTCAGATGCTTCGTGTGGTTGAAGTTAACTGTCATGTAAAGAGACTTGTGTGAGCTAAAACGTTGGCCGTGTCTGATAGAGACTGCAAGCCATCAGAAGGTGGGCATTGGCTGTAGCTGTGGTTGGTGAATTATTCTTTATTCAAATCTAGACCCAAGGAGTCTGCAGCTGGCAGGCAGGTGTCTTCCTTTGGTAGAGCCGGCTTTATGGTCCTTTTGAATTTTCAAAATGGTTAGGCATCAGTTTTGGACTGAGCAAAACTTATCAACTCCTCATTGCTTAGTTGCTCCTCTCTCTCTCTCTCTCTCTCTCTCTCTCTCTCTCTCTCTCTCTCTCTCTCTCTCTCTTGGACATAAAGATTCATAGGATAACTCAGAGCTTACTTCTGTCCTGTTACTTTTGTCTTCCCAACAAAACAAAAAACAGGGTATTGTTTTTAAATGAGTTTTCTTGTTTCTGCTTTCAAGTATCATTCTCCTTTTCTACCCCCACAAAATAACACGCAGTTAGCTTAACCGAGTGAGGCTCCAACCTCATTTTTTTTATAAAGATTGATTGATTGATTGATTGATTGATTGATTGATTATGAGTACACTGTAGCTGTCTCCAGACACACCAGAAGAGGGCATCAGATCTCATCACAGATGGTTGTGAGCCACCATGTGGTTGCTGGGATTTGAACTCAGGACCTCTGGAAGATGAGCCGCCATCACTCCGGCCTGCCAACCTCATTTCTTTTCTGCCTCTGGCGCAGGCCAGACTTGAAGAGCTGCATTCAGTAATGGGGAAATGCAGCCAGTGCTTGTAGCAGGACGGTAGGACAATTCCTGCATTCCGTGGCTCTCCATTCGTTCAGACGGTTTGTTGGGAATGTGTGCAAAGCAAGAGGAAGGCATCCCAGAACCCTGTCAGCCCACAGCGCCATCCTCAGTAGCGGATTTGTGATGGAAATGTCATACCGGTTGTTATTGGGCCTTTCAGGAATGTTTCCATACACAGAAATTTTACTGTTTGCTTTATTTTCAGTGTTTACTCTAGCACAAGGCACATCTTGTAAACTTGCCCAGTTTAGGAGATTCCCGGTTTGTTGTGAAACTTTTTTTTGTTGTTGTTAAAAAACAAAAACACCCTAACAGAACCACAGTTGCCAGGTGCATGTCAGTAGAAGCTGAAAGTAGATCCCACAACCAGGAGGGCCCTGGAAGGAGGTGAGCTGTGGGCTAGCTGGTAGTGTGCTGGAGGGGAGAGCAGGTGAGAGCGGAGCACAGGAAGGTGACGTCGTGACTCCCCATCAGATTTGCATGAGGGCTTTCCCTCACCTGAGGCTTCCGATAATTTGATGCGCTGATGTATTTCACCTTTTCACCAATCGCTAGTGGGGAAGAGGTTTGTTTAACTGTGGGTTTCCGAGGTGCATGCCCCGGGCATTGGGCTCAACCTTTAATTAATTGAACTGTGTATCTCTATATTACTTTTAAGTCCTCCTGTCTCCCTCATTTCCTTTCCTGTTGTAGGTTCTGTACTCCCGTGAGCGATGAGCGTGGCTGCCTGTCTCTTCTTCCTTTGTCTCCTTTTGCTCTATAAAATGTCTCTGGTTGCATCAGAAACCCCAAATAGGAGTTATTTTCCTGAAACTGCCCCACGTTGGCCCTGATCTCACCGTGTAGCTGGCGGTGCCCTCGGCTTTCTAATGCATCTTCCTGTCCTCGCCTTGTGAGGCGTGTGGTGTATGCCGACATGTTCTGTTTGTCCTGTGCTGAGGCTCACACACGAGGCCTCTCACATGAGCAGCAAGCATTGCGTCCTGCATCCCTGGTCCCTCCCCTGGGAATTCTTTAAAACGTCACAGCAGCTATGCCGCTGTGGATTACTTTTGCCCTGGTGACAAGCTGATGGAGAAAGACGCCTACCACAGGCTGCAGGTAGTCGGGAGTCTTCCCATAAAGTCAGAGAAGTCCAGTATCGGAGAGCGGTGTATCATAAACCTTTTCCACTCCTGGACCCATTCTGCCCAAGAAATGTTCTGCAACCCCAAGTTACATGAGTATATAAAATAGATACAGAAGTGAGACATGTACCAATCATAAGCTGCCCCGAAACGGTTTTCTGAAATATATACAGTTTTACTATTTATTGAAGATGAAACTGAATGTGTATTTTAGTGAGGTGGATGGGCTCGTTAATTTTTAAAAAGAATTAAATCTTGGCTGAACATGTGATATAAAAGACAGTATTCTGTGTTTTCCAGATTTGATTAACATTTTGATTTTCTAGTTGTCAACGCTGAGGACACCGTTTTGAATACATACCATAAAATGACAACATTTTGATACTTAACATTCTGAAGAGGGACAATAGGAAAGTATTGTCTTTGTGTGCCATAATTAAATCACTGTATTTCTACAACAGCAGACAGCTTTGTGTATGTAGTGCCTACCAGTCTGAGCTGGGCACTTCCAAGGGGGACTGTCTGCTGTTGTGGGGCCTGTACAGTGGGAAGAGTGCAGGCTGTGTGCAGTGGGAAGGGTGCAGGCTGTGTGCAGTGGGAAGGGCTCAGGCTGTGTGCAGTGGGAAGGGTGCAGGCTGTGTGCAGCGTGAAGGGGGCAGGCTGTGTGCAGTGGGAAGGGTGCAGGCTGTGTGCAGTGGGAAGGGCTCAGGCTGTGTGCAGTGGGAAGGGTGCAGACTGTGTGCAGTGGGAAGGGCTCAGCCTGTGTGCAGTGGGAAGGGCTCAGGCTGTGTGCAGTGGGAAGGGCTCAGGCTGTGTGCAGTGGGAAGGGCTCAGGCTGTGTGCAGTGGGAAGGGTGCAGGCTATGTGCAGCGTGAAGGGGGCAGGCTGTGTGCAGTGGGAAGGGTGCAGGCTGTGTGCAGCGTGAAGGGGGCAGGCTGTGTGCAGTGGGAAGGGTGCAGGCTGTGTGCAGCGTGAAGGGGGCAGGCTGTGTACAGTGGGAAGGGCGCAGGCTGTGTGCAGTGGGAAGGGTGCAGGCTGTGTACAGTGGGAAGGGTGCAGGCTGTGTGCAGTGGGAAGGGTGCAGGCTGTGTACAGTGGGAAGGGGGCAGGCTGTGTGCAGTGTGAAGGGTGCAGGCTGTGTGCAGTGGGAAGGGTGCAGGCTGTGTGCAGTGTGAAGGGTGCAGGCTGTGTGCAGTGGGAAGGGTGCTTGCTGCAACACAAGTTTGCCATAGCCAGAAAAACCTTGGCCAAGTTAATGTTTTTAACTTTCAATTAATTTTTGGTTGTCCTGTTCAGACAACCTTTTCTGTTGCCAAATATTTTGCCACCTAATATTCAGCTACTTAATCCCAAATGGAGTTATGTCTCATGGGTTAAGGAGCTGTACCTTAGAAGACACTAGCATTTTTTGCATGCAAGAATTTAACTCCCTGCATTAGCTGTACAGTATAACTAACTGTATAGGCTGCATTTGAGGTCAGATATTGGTGTGTTGAAGTCAGTACTTCCAAAATATTTGTAGATATTGATAAATATTGGTAGCTATTTATCGTGCATTATTTCTAGTCAAGTTCCTGTATATAAGCATAATAACATGATTTGCCAGGGGTTAAAGCTGGTTTTACTGTAAATAAAAAAAACTCAATTAAAATTCAGAAATGTGACGACGTCACCGACTCAGGTAACTTTTCTAAATTCAGAAAGTAGATCAGGCAGTGTAGATGAGGCACCTAAAAAAGATCCCCCGAAATCCTTGCCTCATTCTGTGGATTAAAGTGGGGGTGACATCGACTACCAGCAGTTGCAGGCGTCCTCCAGTCTGGCAATGCTAATATCAAGGGAGTCTGAGTCTTGCTCTCTCGATTGCAGTGAGATTCTCGGGACCAACTCTCTGGCTTCCACCCATCCGTGATCCGTAGTTGTCACCGCACAGCATTGCTCGCATGCTTTACCTGCCCTGTGTCCCTCAGAAACTTACGCTGGGTATGGCTCCTGCGCGTGCTAGGTACTGGTGCACATTTTGGAGCTGCTGCATACACTTCAGCAGCACAGTGGTTGCTGTCGGTGGTGAATACTTCTGGAGTTTGTCATTTCATGTTGACGGTGAATCATTGCACACAGTCTGTATTTCACAAGCAAAAAGATCCTCCTAGCCAACTGTACAGAAGTGTGGGGCTGGTGGAAAGGGTGAAGACCGATTGGATGCACAAACCGTAACCACCAGAAGCACTTCATGAACTTTCAAGATTTGGGGGAGGAAACCCTTCTCAATTTCAAGTTCTGGCTCTAGTTCAAATAAGAATTTGTTATGTCCCTCAGCCAGCTGTGCCAGACAGCGCTCAGCTCTAAAACTATTTGGTATCCAAACAATGAAGAGTGTGTGCTGCAGGGTCAGGGAAACCTGACAGGAAAAGAGTCCTCTTAAAACTTCCTGCTTAGCCAATAATACAGATTTCCCTTTTATTATAGCCACAATAGAAAGGCAGAGACTGTGTTTACAAAGCTCCTTGCTTGGGAGACGTTTGTAAATTGTAAACCTTGGAAATCCCAAACCTACCGGACAGGACGTAATCCCATCCATTCCTGAAGGTAGCTTGCCTGTCCGATCCTGAACAGCAAGTTAAATGGAGACTACAAACAGGAAATGGCCATTAAGAATTACAATGGGTAGGATGCAGAGTTAATTCATGGAATGTTTTGTTAGAGGACAGCAGGAAAACTGAGTGTTGTGCCGGCTGCGTCCTAGTTCTCTACCTCACGCCAGCAGCCAGAGGTTTGAACAATAGAGACTGCAGACAAAGTAGCTTACTGGGTGCAGCCATTAGGGATTGGCTGGTTTCCCTGTGAAATGATACACCTGTATTTTGGATCAAGTTCACTCTGATAAGATGGATGGATAGCCTCAATAAATACTGAGAACCACTTCTCATCTTTTCTCCTTAAGAAATAGTGCTTATTTGTGTGTGTGTGTGTGTGTGTGTGTGTGTGTGTGTGTGTGTGTGTGCGCGTGTGCCTTCATGAGTTTATGTGCTTCGTGTGTGTGCAGGGGCCCTTGCAGGCCACAAGAGGGTGTCAGATCTCCTGGAGCTGGGGTTTTAGACAGTTGTAGGCAGCCTTGTGAGTAGCAAGCGCAATGAACAGCTGACCCATCTCCCCAGCCCCTCATTCCCTCTCTGAATGGATGCCTACTCCAATGACATAGTGTGGGTCTGTGATAAAGGTTGAACGGCATTTCCCTCTGAAGGTCAGTGCGGTGCGGCTACATTCTTTCTCTGGAAATGTAGTCATGTCATCAATAGTATGCTGTCATATTACTGAATATTTTAGAAAGTCATAAGTGTCGGCCAACATAAGAAATCATACAATGGAAATTATTCCCCAGTGTTTATGTTAAAATAGATCTATTCTGCTCTTTTCTTTTGCATGCAAGTCCACGGAATATAAACAGGGATTTGTGTAAATCATTTACACACACACACACACACACACACACACACACGCACACGCACACACACGTTAACATTCAGCCAAATAGTGAGACCTTAGTTTATTTTAATTGGGTTATGTGGAACTTACCATATTGAAATATTTATTGTATTTTGCCTACCAAAATGATTACTGTTCGATTTGGAGTAATTTTAGAGGGAACCATAGATACAAAGATATCATGAGTATTGGGTCCTAGAATTTCCAAAATCAATATTCACAAATGTTGGCTCAAAGTGTATTTTCTATCCATTGTGATTAATGCAACTATTAACTTTTAGTATAATGTTATATACAAACTGTATATAATTATATAATATATAAAACTACATGTATATATAGCAATGTATATACATATACATATAGTTTATATATAATAGTATATACTGTACACACAAACACATAACTGAACAATTAGTGCAGTTTTATATTACACTGAAGAGCAGTATTTCCTCAAACGCCTTCTTCGAAGCAACCCCTCTACAAGCTCCTGACAGCTGGCACCAAAGCCTCAAAGCAGGAAGTCTATTTCCTTGATGTGGACTGTGAGTTTCTAAGGAAATTGGTGATATCCTCCGCTTTGCAAATTAGCAGTAACACCTGAAATTTAAAAGTAGCTTCTTCTCGAACCTGTGTGCGAAACTTCTACATGGCACCTGATTTCTTACATCTAGCAATGTATAAGTACACGCATCAGAAGCCACACAATAGTGACCGGAGGATGGTTCAGAAGTTTAAGAGCATTTGTTGCGCTTGTGAAGGACATGAGTTCGGTTCCCAGCACCCAAATGCTGGCACACAGCCCTCTGTCATTCCAGTTCTAGGTGGTCCAAAGCCCTCGCCCTCTGTCTCCAAAGGCACCGAGTATACACATAATGCACAAACGTGCCGGCAAAATACTTACGTACGTGAACTAAAATAATGCTTGACTGTATGCGCTGCCACACACCTGTGTAGATTCACTCTGCTTTTAAATATCACCCCAGGTGCATCGTTTCAGACGGTCAGCAGTGGCCTGGTCAGGCTCACCCCTACCTGATTGCTGTGTCCTTACTGTGAGGCCGAGTTACCTTAGGTGACATTAGCAGATATTTCCTATCATGAAGAGCAGGGAAATACATAAAGAGAAGCAGCTTGGGTGGTTAAAAGTTAGTCACGAATTGTGTCATGTAAGAGCCTTGAAACGGTTTCATTGAGATGTAGCAACGCCGCCTACTGCCAGAGCTGTTAGGTAATTTTTAAGACAACGGTTTAGGGAGCGGAGAACTTTTGGCTCAACTGGGTTATGTCCCCATCATAATTTTTTTCCTTCTTCTGAAAATTAGTAACAGCAAACACATACGAAGATGTGTGTGTGTGTGTGTATGTGTGTGTGCATATATGTATACATACATATATATATATGCATACATTTTATATCCCTTTAATAAGAACCGGAGCTGTTCATTAACTGGCATGTGGTGACTGGCACACCCTTTTCATTTAGGAATATGTTAGTCACAATGGGAACGTTTTTAATTCTAATGGACACGTACTGGCCTACTTATAGTGGTTTGTATTTTATGTCACTACATCTCGTTTTTTGGCCCACTGCAGTTTTGTTGCAAATACAGAAGCATCGGATACAAAGAAGCTTTCTGATTTGCAACTCTTTTTCTTTCCTTTGAGAAAAACTAGTTGAAAGATGTTAATAGTAACAAGCTGGCTCGAAGCAGCTTATGTGGAAGGGTCAGACTATCAAGATCAAAGAGCTGTTTTGATAGTCTCCCCAGATGTTAAGCTGTGCATAACGGCCAGCCTTTTACACTGCGGGCTTTATACAGTTTGTTATAGATTAAGATTGATTACAGTGTTTCGTATCCACTGTTGAAATTTAGGGTTAGAAAGAAGTATGTTCGAAGGCCATGCACCTGAGAAGTAAAATGGCATGGCCCTGTAAACCAACCAGGCCTTGAAAGGTTATAAAGGTAGCATCTGGATTGAGCCAGGCAGTGAGCTCATGCTGTAGCAAGGGGACTGTGTGTACACACAGTTTCTGGGAAGAGACTTTTTTAATTTTTAAACAAAAACACAATACAAAGAGCATTTTATACATTTCCTCTTATTAGTTATATTTCATCTCAAAGAAATGTCCTTATAGCTTATTCATGGATGGTGTGTTTAATTCTTCTGACACCCTGGTGAGACGGCCATGCTTGAGACAGTGTGCTAAACTAAAACACGTTTTGTACTTGGGCTTGAAGATTCTCTAGATCACCAAAGGCTCTTTCTGTAATATTTGGGGTTTTGTTTTGTTTTGTTTTTAGTTTTCCAGTGTATGCCCCCTTTCAAATTTCAGTATTCGGATGATAAGTATTTAGCAGACCCATCCCTTCATATTCTTAAACATATTCTGTAAACATCTGAAATCCATCCTTGGAACATCATTTGTTACAGTCAGTCACTCTTCTACACAATGCTGACCCAGTGTATCGAAGCTGTGCATGGTAGCCTTTAAATACATGCAGCTATTTCCTGTCAAGTTTTTAAAAAAGATTTATTTATTTTATGCATCTGAGTACACTGTAGCTGTCTTCAGACAGGATAGAGGGCATCAGATCACATTACAGATGGGAGACGGTTGTGAGCCACCATGTGGTTGCTGGGAATTGAACTCAGGACCTCCGGAAGATCGGTCAGTGTTCTTAACCGCTGAGCCATCTCCAGCCCCTGTCAATTTTTTTAAAGAAGCCTTAGGTTTTTTTTTTTTTTACAGTAATGATTCTACGTGAGATTTGGAATGTTAAAACTAAGAACATTTCTAGGGCAGTAAGTTGGCTCACTAGGACAAGAAGTCTGTCTTTGAACTGTTTCTCCATAGTCTATCGTATCCCTGGTTGTTCTAGGAAACTGTTTTGCCCTCTACTATCTCCAAAGCATGCTCAGCTGGCCTCCAGTAATCCTCCGTCTGTGAGCTAAGAATTGTTAGAATTGTTTTGCCTGGATTGTAGGTCTGTAAAGCTATACCAGCAAGTTCTCTCGACAGACATTTAATCTCCAGTCAAGTTGCTTTTGACGACTCCTTGGATGGTCTGGCTTACACAGCTCCTTTGCTGAAGTGATACGGATATGGTCCCATTAGACATGAGCACGAGGTGTGCCACCAGTGAGGGGGTAGAAGGACAGGGTACCTGGGAGGCGCGTGTGTTACTACTTGGCTTATTTCTGCCTACTCATTCTGTTTCGTTTTTGTTTGTTTGTTTTCCCTTCTAGGTTGTTTGACGTGTGCACAGTGTCACGGACAGACAGAGAAACTAAACTTACGCTAGTGTTTGAGCATGTTGATCAAGACTTGACCACTTACTTGGATAAAGTTCCAGAACCCGGTGTGCCCACAGAGACCATAAAGGTACCAAGAATCATCTTGAATGGCTGGTTAGACTCTCCAGGGTTACAGCCTGTTGAACATCTTCCATTGTGAAATTGCTGGAGTTGGTGTTTTTGAAATCTAAAATATAATCCAAAATGTCAACTTAAGTAAGACGTTCAAAGAATGGGAAATAACCTAGCCTCTTCCAAGAGTGGGGTTGTAGTCTAGTTTTATTTTAGGGTCGATTAAAAGTGCACATTAAAATTCTTTAAAACTCCTTATTTCTATATTATCTGGCCCCAATCTTATAAAGTATAATGCAGTAGACACAGCTCAATCTATCCTGATTGTCCTTGGACCTAAAGAGATAGAATTTTCAGTGTCACTCAGAAATGCATACATTATATGCTGATTCTGAGGTATATGCATATTGTGCAAATATGCATGACCGTTAGGCCTTTTCTGTTTCGGTGGTTTGTTTTTTTTTTTTTTTTTTTTCATCTAAATGACAGGCTGTACTGTTAGGATTCAAAGACGATTAGGACACCCCTTCTGCCCTTCATGGTTAGTAAGCTGGGAAGTATATTGACTACCAAAGAGTTATTTTCTCCTTTAAGTCTAATGGGAATGCTCCTCCAAAAATATTAATAGCCTTACCTGTTATACTAATTAACTTCATTTTCCAGTTCACCTGTTAAATCCCTGCACACCTCCACACAGTAAGAGACACCCTTTTGAGTGATGGCTAGGCGATGTCCCCAGATATTGATGCATTTAGGCTGCAGCATAATAACTGATTATCCATTTAGGTTTAGGCTGGTAAGAATTCTCTTTCCTCCCATCCTGCTCTCATTGAAGAATGTGATACGTGGTGGTGTTGGTTTGCAATGTGCACATTCCTTTGTGTGCAGTGACAGAAAACTCTTAAGTCTCTAAGTGTAGACTTCTGATCACCTGTTTACGGTCCTCCACTCTGTTCTCTTTGACTGGCGTTTTCCATTCCCACGACTCCATTTCTTTCCTTTATGTACTCAATCCAGAAACTCCACCTTGGGCTTACAGAGCAGGGTTTATCCTTTTTCGCTCACCCTGTTTTCTGAGCAGAATGATCTCGGCCTTTTATGTTGTTGTTTTGTTCTGTTCTGTCTTTTGGGGGGGTTGGCTTTTCAAGGCAGGCTCTCTGTAAATCTCTATCAATCTCTGGGTGTGCTAGAACTTGCTCTATGTACCAGGCTGGTCTTGTACTCTTAGAGATCTGCTGCTCTGTCTCCCAAGAGCCAGATCAGATGTGGACTGACTCCTCACCTCAGTGCCCTTCTTCTCGTGGAGCTTCTGTTAGCCATCTCAAGGCCCAGCGGGATGTGCTTGATGCACACAGTCAGTTGGATAAGGTCTCATTCCCCTTTTACTCATTGTTACACACTGCAATTGCTTGTATTCTCTCCCTTGTGATTGTGTATGCACGTATCTATGTATGTGTCATCTGTCTGTCTGTCCGTCTGTCTGTCCGTCCATCTATCTATCTATCTATCTATCTTATCCATCTATCTATCTATCTATCTATGGATAGTACTGCCATATGTTTCTAACCCTGAGTATTGTAGTGCTTCAATAAGGCTGTTATGACATGAGTGTAAAATATACCTTACATGTTTCTGTGTTTGAACACTCATTCCCTAGCTGGGAGGAACACACAGCAGGCTGAGGCTAGAAGAAGTGTGTCTTTGGACTACAGGCCTTATGGGGTAACTCAGTATTACTTCCTGATCAGGGCGACATGAGCCAGCTGCCTGACACCCTCCCCACGAAGCTGCTTGTCTGCTTGCCTCTTACTTCTACTACAGTGTCTTACCCTTTATAATGGACTGCACCCTCTCAGACCACCAGACAAAATAAACCCTCCCTTAATTTGTTCTGTAAGGAGAAAAGTGATGGATATAAAAACCATTTTTAAAAATCTTGAATAATTGTTTAGGAGCATATACAACCATCAATGAGTACTTTAGGACACAGGCATGACTGATAACAGATATTATTACCAGGCCAATGTATCTTTTTGTCTCGGTGATTGATTTGATTTTAGGAGTTGGACTACAGGTCAACTGCCTTGTAGGTTGAAGTTTTCAAGCATGAAACCGTAGAACAGAAATTCTTTGTCATATGCATGTAATTATGCCAAATTAAGCAATTCATTGGGAAGACAAAAATGGATTCCTTTCTATAGAATGTTCTGTGGAGTAAGAGTTTTTCAGAGTACCCCAAGACACTATTTGTTCAGTGTTTAGTGTATTTAGGAAGTTTCCAGGGTGAGCACTTTGCAAACACAAAACGAGCCTGTTCTCAGTGATTTCCGTGAAATGAAAGATGAAATTCGCAGAGAGGGAGGGAGACAGACACATAGAGAGTGCGCACACAGGCACCTGGCATGGTGGTACACACCTTTAATCCTAGCACTGGGAAGCAGAGGCAGGTGGATCTCTGAGTTCAAAGCCACCCTGGTCTACAGAGCTGGTTCCAGGATAGCCAGGGCTACAAGGCTGCACAGAGAAACCCTGTCTTGAAAAACAAAACGAGAGAGAGAAAGGTCTCATAAAAGCATATGACAATCATTCTCAGCGATTGTTTAATAGTTTGGGGACATTTTCAAGTACCAACAAGTAAGCCTAACCTAGGTCTTAAGTCTTTTTCTTTGTGGTACCAAAGTATTCTCTAAGGTAGTCACAGCATCTAGAAGGTTAATAGATAACGTACTGACATTATATTACGTGCATTGAAACATGCTATGTTATTGTTAATAATAATAATCTGGAAAATATTATAACATGAAATAGATACAAAACAGCAACAACAACAACAACAAACAAATCAAGAATACAGCCATGTGAGATGGTGAAGGCCCAAGACTTTGGCCTACACCATTTCATGGCACTGTTTACCTGTTAATTTGCCATGTATAGTAAAAATATTCCTGTGTTAATTGGGAGTATTGTATTAGGAAGGCAGAGCTTGGATAAAATTAGGATGTTCCATAGTGTCTAGAAGAGGATAAAATCCTTTTTATTTATCATTTGATCATTAGAATTATCATTTAATTGGTATATTTGTTAGAAAACAGCCCATGGAGGAGTTATAAATACCTCTCCCAGAACGGTTTTTCAGATATTTGAGTAACATTTGTTTTGAGAAAATTAAAAATCATGAAGGTTTATGTGGCTTTGCAGGTTGATATTAAGGTTGGTTTGTGGAGGACATCGAGTCGTTAATGCGTGGTCCTCCCGTCAGACCTTGATAAGTCACAGGCTGTGCCGGAACTGAACATCATCTTTAAAAGGCTCTAAAAAAATAAAGTTAATAATAATAATTATTATAATAATTAATAAAACAATAGAGAACAGTGAGAGACTGTTCTTTCCAACATTTTTTAATTTTTTTTTCCGGAGCTGGGGACCGAACCCAGGGCCTTGCGCTTGCTAGTGGCGCTCTGCCACTGAGCTAATCCCCACCCCCGCTTTCCAGCATTTTTGAAGTACAAGTTTCTAGGTCAAATTGATAGTTTGCTGTTCTGTAGTTCCATCTGCTCTTGTCTCGTGACATTTGCATAGAAGAGCTTGTGGACCACAACCCACCCCCCCCTCCGCCATGAAACCAACAAAAGCTGGGTGTGGCCTTGTGGACATGGCCAGCTTGCCCCTCTCTACCTCAGACTGTTATCCTTGAATCTGTCTTGCTCTGGAGTTCAGTTCTGCCTTCACTTTCCCTCTACATGGGTCCATCTGCCACTAGGTGACACGGGGTCACAGGGAGTGTCCAAGAGCTTGTTCACCGTATCCCTCAGTCATTGCAGTAAAGGAAGCCATATGGCAGAGTACTGTGGACAGACAGTACTGCGGACAGACAGACTCCCATGTGAGACCCTCGAGATGCCTGCCTTCTTGCGCTAACCACTTCTAGGGCGCTTGGCGTTTGCCTGTGCGTCAGCTTTCTTAGGATCTGGCCAGCATCTCAGCTGACTTGCAAACTCTTTGAAAACATACCTGATGCTATTCTTAGGCTATTGGGCCTGCGCGACCTGTTTAATGAAGTAGATAGCGCCATTCCATGAGAATAAAGTTCAGAAGAAACAGATGAGCAGCCTTCCTTCCACAGGACAGGCTTCTTTGAGCTCAGAACCATGTGGCCACACGGAGTCCTGGGATAACATTATGTCCGTGTATCCCTAAACTAAATGAGTTCCATGGAGCTGGGGAGAACCACAGAGCAAAGCTCAGGGCTTGCGTCTGTGTGGGTGATTTTCCTCACTGGATTAGATTTCTTTTTATCTTCGGTTGAACGTTTCTTGGAGACTCTGCTAGTTTGACCGTTTTCAGTAAGAGATAAAATGGACTATTAGGTTTATTTTACAAAACCCAGACTTCAGAGACCGGCACACGCTCTTGATAGCACCTGTTTTCTGCCTCTGGGAAATATCCGTTTTCGTGACTAATATCTGCTTGCGGTAAACATGGCTCTGATGTCTGGATGGAATGCCCTGGGGCTGATTCATCCCTCTCTGCTTGACATAATGCAAAGTGACTGACTGGTCCCCCGTGCTGCAAAGAGCTTCTCCCAGATCTTCCCCCTTTCGGCTCTTAAAGGTACCAAACCCTGGCCCCTCGCAGCTCCCGGTGGTCTCCGCTTTGCCCAGATTACAGCAGGTGATTTGTCCTATCTTTGCAGGACACGGAACAAATTAACATGAAAATATCGCTCCTCAGAAAACAGGGCGGGCTTGAATGGCCTGTCGCTGCCGTCATTAGCCATCTGCCATCAGCACTCACACTCTGTTTATCACATTTGAAATTCAGAGCAGATGTTGCATAATAAAGTGATCCCAAAGACCGGGCAAGAAATTCAGAGAACAAGGACTCCACATAATAATAAAGATTTGGACCGGGGGAAAAAAAAGTTTTCGATTTGATATCATGGTTAGATTAGCTGACTAGACTGTGATCTTTAGCACGAGCATCTGCACGGCGCCGCCCCTCCGTCTGTGCAAATTATTTTTAGAGTTAAAAATTTTAAGAGAAAGTAGCTGCGCCTGCAGAAGATGTCTCACAGGTCAGTGCCATAAATGGCCTTTCATGAGCAAAGTGACATTTTGTTAGCACTCATAGGCCAGCCTTGTTTCTGACACTTTAAGGCAGGCCCTGACTCACAGTAACGTCACGAAGAATAAATCAGTAGTTACAGCAATAATTGAGACTGAGCGTCCCAAGCCACAGTAGCTCTCGGTTTATCTTTTTTTCTTGATACCCAGTACTCTTTGGACCCTACATCTTTTTCCCTTCACCGGCGTCCACTTCTAGCCTTTCTCCTTGAGGGACTGTTCCCACCAGTGCCACTGCTCACCTTTTAGCACCTGTGAGTTCTAGTTCTGCAGAGTCCTGCCCAGCTTCCTCATAGGCGCCATCTTGAGTCCCAAGAAACTCACTTTAATTCTACTGTCCTTCTGTATACAGGAAAGTGGCATTTGATGGAATTAGCTACTGACGCACTGCATCCAATTATTAATTCACGCTCGACCCTCATTACATGAATTTTCGTGTATTTATTAGCTTTGTACTTCACACATGTTCTGTATCTCTTAGAACAGGGACGGCGGGATGGGAATAAACCTGAGTGTTCAAGAGCTTGCCTGCCACCACGGAAGAGGCTGCCCGACTTTGATCAGGACTGTGACCTACGTTAGGAGACATTGGTTTTGAGCGTAGCGCTGCTGGCACTGAGCCCTTAGTTAGGCCAGGAACGATAACTTGCAGTTGTAGTGGATCTGTACTGAGTGTTCTCTGAGTTCAGGAAGAAGCTGGGGTGACTGATCGCTAACAGCTACAGTCACTCAGAAATGAACCTATTGGGATGTCTTTCATCCTCCCACTAGGAAGCTGTTCCCTTTGCTGCCCCTCCCATCAGAAATATCGGTGACATATTTTCTAGTGTCTTTAACTCCAAATGAAAACGACCCAGGACACCAGAAACCTTTTCAAGGCGAGCAGTTTTAAATGATCTAGACTTTGAGGATCCTCACAGAAACAAATGTTCGTGCCAATTTTCACGTCTCTGCAGTGGCTAAAAATATGTGGATGGAAAGAAAGATAGAATTATTCAGATTCGTAATACTCTGATTAGAAATGGTAACAAAGCTACTTGATGGTTTAATTCCCCTACAAGCAGGAAGTACAAGTTTTATTTTTTTTTAAAAAAAAAAGTCCCTTTCTAAAGGTATAATAAGACTGACTCATTGAAATAAGGGCTGACTCATTAGACAAATGACACTTAGATTAAACAAACAGAAGGTAAATTGAACTCTCTTGAGAGAATGCTTCCACACGGTCGGCATCAGGTCTGTTGAGAGAACCCATTGAAAAGTTACTGGCAGTACATACCTGCTGCATTGTCACCATGGTGACCGCAGAATCTGCATGGAGGGGAGGTATCCCTGTGTACATTTGCTTCTTCTCAAGCTCCTTGAAGATCTCCTTTAAATGTAGGAGCATGCGAGGCTTCACGATAACCTCAGCTCGTTCTTCCTTAGACAACTTCATTTCCGGTTGTACTGTGGCGTTCGGAATGTTCAGGTACTTTTTCTCTAGCCTGACCTCTCCCACAAGCGCTGGATGTACAGAACTGACACTGGCAGAACCCTAGCCAGAGGGGGCTGGGCAGATGAAGACGTGGGGGTGTCATCCTCCGCACCCTCACTTTGGGTGTGCCCACCTGAAAACCCAGGTGTGGTGGCATACACTTGATATCCCTGTGCCTGGAAGGCAAGAGGCAAGGATCCCTGTGGGGCTCCTTTGCTGGTCGACCTACAACAATTGGTGAGACAGCCACAACAGGTTCTGGTAAAAGATCCTGTCTCAAAAAAAAAAGATGGTTGGTTCCTCGGGAATGACACCCAGAGTTGCCCTTCAGCTTATACATGCATGTGTGTACACACACACACACTCACACACACACACACACACACACACACGTGCACAAGCACACCCACTTCTGTCCCTGTGCAGGAGTCCCAAACGTCGTCTTTACAGCACGCGTAAAGCTCTGTGAGTCCCCTACTGGAAAACTTGTCTCCAAGTGACATCCCTTGATCTACAGAATAATGTCAAAAGCCCCGTTTGATCTGGGGCCTCATTTAACTCCTCTGTTGTGCTTGTTCACTGTACTCCTGTCACCTTGGCCGTCTGAGTGTGTGCACTTACTGTCTGTACCACCCGGAAGGTTTTACATATCCTCACACCACCCTACACGGATGCACTACCTTTACTAAGTAAAAGAAACATGCTCTCTCTCGCAGTATCTCCCAGGACCAACATCCCTCCGGGAACATGAAATCATGTGTTTTCAACCCTATTAGGTTAGGTCCTTACTTAGAAACGTGCTACAGTAACCCCATGACACATGTGAGGAAACTGGGAGCTGGAGAGATGGATGGCTCAGTGGTCTGTTGCTCTTGCAGAGGACCTGAGCTCAAGACCCAGCATCCGTGTAAGGTGGCTCACTTCTGCCTATAATCCAGCAGGAGGCCAGGGATAGGGATCCCTCTCTCTCTCCCAGCATATACCCCCACATGTACAGGGCATGCACTCGTACGACACATACACATGTCTGGGTCAATAATAAAAATAGGAGTTAAAAATATTTTTTAAGAAGAGAGGGGACTGCTTTGTAGTGGGTAGGTTTTTAAAAATCGTATAATAGAAAATCCTGGAGGGTTTCACTTCTCACCGTCTGCTTTGCGCCCTCGCACTGAGTGCTTTATGGTAGGTGTGTGATCCCTGGGATGTTCAGTCACAGCCAAGCATTTGCTTGGTTGGCTTAGATTTTAAAAAATTAACAATTGCTTTCTCTGTGTTAACCATTGTATGGGGGGTAGGATTGGCCTGTCTCTCCCATGAAAAGTAGGAGCTTCAAAAAAAAAATTCTTGCAGATTTAATAAATAAATTATCCTATACATTGTTCACTTGTCTATTTATAATTTTACCCCCCAGAATTCAGGTACCTCTCTGCATTAGAGAGCGGGGAAATAAGAAAAGCACTGCTCTGCTGAACAGTCGCCAACTTTCTGTGTTTGCACCGCTGAACTTTCAGTGAGTGATGGGCATCCAGAGCACAGACCCTTGTCTAAGAGAGTATCTTATTCTTCATTTCTGAACAGGATAGGATTTTTAGTTAAGAAAATAACTATTGGTTCTGGTAAATATATATTGAATGAATGTGTTCCTTCCCAGAGATTTCTGATAGAACACTTCTGTGAGAGTTAGGGGATCAGAGGTCTCTAGCACACAGTACTGGCACTATGCTCCTCCTTCCCCAGCTTCACCCTTCAGAGCAAAAACCTCCAGAAAGATTAGTTCCACAGATAAGTCTCTCTGATGAGAACAGATTGAATCTGAGCTTCTTACTTAAATCAGGGACTCTACGCTAAGCGTCTGTGCACTGTGACGTTCAAATCCTTCAGGAGTGGGAAAGAACCCCTTGAATGTTAGAAGTCATCGCACAGGACTGCCATAGCGTACAGCCGTTAGCCTGATTTGGGTGCACGATGCCCAGTGGATTTTGCAAAGAGGAGTCGCTCACTGCCTAATAACACAGGACTGATGATCTCCTGGAGTTGGGTCTGTTTCTCCGTCTGTTCATTACTGCGCTGTTTCCTCCAGTGTGACCTACGAATCACCTGCACCTCACCACTGGTAGGCTCTCACATAAAACGATAACCTTACCCTAACTGGCCTGCCCTTCCCGAATTTGAGTACCCAGGAGGAGGTTTCTGATAAGTGTCCTCTGATGTTCCTGGGGACACCACAGTGTGTTGGGAGACCCAGGTAAGACTGGGAAGCATCTCCCAGTTTGTTCTGAGACGACTCTAACCACTGTAATGTTTGCTTGTCCTGCATGCAGGAACTCTCCTTTGAGCTTCTCAGCTTGCTTGGTGGCTTATCTTTGTGACTCTAAAGCTCAGGGGTCAGAGGCATGAATGTGAACTCAAGTCCAGCATAGACTGCTTAGTAAGGCCTGATCAGAAAGAAACAGTAAAATGGAAGGATTTAAGGTGACGTCTGCGTGACTTCTAACTGACGTTGCCCCTGTGCCGGAAGCTGGTTTAGAAGCCCTAGTTGTTCTGTTAGACAGCAATTAACTCATTAGTAAGAGATAGGAATTAAAGGACGCTTAGAAGTGTGAACTCCCAAATGAAAGATGCTTTTCTTTCTCAATATTTTATTTTTCAGACAGGCCTTTTGCAGAGCCCAGGCAGTCCTGATAACTCACAGTGTAGACCAGGCTGACCTTGAACTACCAGAGAATCAACTTCTGCCTCACAAGTGCTGAAAGTAAGGGTGTGTGCTGCCATGCCCAGCCCCTGACTAAAGATTCTCAACCCACTAAGGAACTTACCCTTTCATGCTAGGCATTCCTCATAGGTACATCATGGCTTGACCTTTGAAAAATACTTTTTTGTCTCATGCATACTTGTGTTTTCACAGCTCCATGGTCTTGAATTAGGAACCCATTACCAGACTTGCAAGTATAATTGGTCAGAACTTTTGGTCACCACCCTTCCCACCTTGTATAGTAAGGGACCAAAGCCATGTGAATTGTTAAGGGACCCATCATCTCAAGTTTTAATGGGGAAATCAGTATGGGCAGCTACAGTGAGTGCTTTTGAACCCAGTGTCTTAGAAACCATGAGTGCCCAGGCTCTACTTGTCTCCATTTTAATTCAAGGCTCCTAACAATTGTGACTCAGTAGCCTTACTGACTTTATACTGACCATCGTTCACATCTTTTCCTGACGATACTAATTTTTTTTCTTTTCTGGACAAAAGGAAAGGTGTTTTTGTCTTGCTTTTCTTTTTGTTTTTAAATCATTCTCCTGAAATGTCGTCACAATGCTTTCAGGTTAGAAAGCTAAACAAGAGCATAGCAGAGATTGGGGTTTGCAGGGCTGGAGAGGTTTTCCTGTGAATTACGTTTGGGAATGTCAGCATGAAAGGTCAAGCCTGTGCCTAGTGCAGTATAGATTGGTCTGGAATCAGTTACCCTCAGCCTAAGGTATGGTTAGTGTGAAATGAGTACCTCTTGCTGACTTTCTCATCACACTAATATATCACGTATTAAAACCCTGAACTGGAAAATTCCCTGTCTCAGACCTCCTGTGTTTGCAGAAATGAAAGCCATAGAAAAGCTACAGACTCCGGCCTTGTTTTCCTTTTGCCCTTTCCCATTACCAAAAACATCTTCCCGGTCAGGAAGGTAAAGAACAAAGAAGCAGGAAATATGTTGGTGAGGCAGAAGGAAAATGAGTTGATTGGGTCCCATTTAAAAAGAAAAGAAAAGAAAAGAAAGCGCAAGGCCCTGGGTTCGGTCCCCAGCTCCAAAAAAAAAAAGAAAAAAAAGCGATAGATTTTTGAAGGCTAGCAATAAACCCTTCTCTGAAAGGTGCTTTGTCAAAAGTATTTCATTACGTGGAGTCATGAATGCTGCGTGAAGCTTGTTAGTCATGACTCTTATTCTCCCCATTAAAATTATTACATAGATCCCGGCAGCTTATCTTCTAAATCCCAAGCCTTTTCATATGTATTTCAGCCAGATAATAAAGGCAGGCTGGGTTATGTCTGTACTGCAAAGCTGTATGAATCCAAGTAAGTAATAGGCAAGAACGTAGTGGTTTTGTCTTTGATTGTATCTGTTGTGAATGTTGCCACTGTACTAACCATCTATGATAAGCACCGCTCATCCACGCTGTAAGATCTTAATTAAAACCCTTCGGAACCTGCAAGGAAGTAAATACAAATTACATCAG
This sequence comes from Rattus norvegicus, assembly GCF_021556685.1. NCBI lineage: Eukaryota > Metazoa > Chordata > Mammalia > Rodentia > Muridae > Rattus > Rattus norvegicus. The sequence goes on along the minus strand of NC_141537.1, from coordinate 31,577,700 downwards.
CATGAATTAAGAAATGGTTGCATTTTGGTGTCCTCCGGGTTTGGGGGGGGATGCGCTCACACCCTAAGAGAAGCGCTTCGCCCGTCGCTTTCGACACTAGGGTTTCATAGAACTTCATGTGTAATTTATCGCCGTGTCCTGTAATTAACATATGGTTTGTGTTATTGATTTCTTGGGTTTCAAAGCAAAATAAATTGAGCTTTCTTCCACATTTAGGATATACAGGCTTTTTTCTCTTAAGGAACTCTAAACAAAGACACACATTATTTGTAAGTTAGGGAACAGCTGCCAGAAAACAGAAAATTAGGAGTGAGTGCTGGGTGGAATAATGGAGACACTGTTCGGAGGTAGCCCTGTAAAGCAGGAAGGGTTCCTTAGAAAATAGACAGCTGAGTTTGCTTGTAAATTTTGCTAGAAACAGGCCTCCTTTACCAGCGTCTAGTGCGGCTTAGGAGGCTGAAGGCACGGCTTTCAGCTTCATGTTTGAAGCAAGCTCCTTCATTGATGATTTCTAGAAATCCACTTATTTCTGGTTTGGACAGACGAGTGAATGTTATTGGATTACAATTCATTTTTTTAATGTACAGAACACTTTTAGCAAATATCAGATTTGGGCGTAGAGGTCACTGGGTGTACAGAATACATCACAAAAGCCAGGTATAGTAAGTGACTCTTGCCTTTAGTCCCAGCACTTGGGAGGCAGAGGCAGGTGAATCTCTGTGAGTTCAAAGCCAACCTGATCTACAGAGTGGGTTCTAGGTCAGCCAGAGCTACATAGTGAGACCATGTCTTGAGAAAGCATGCATATATACATATACATATATATATACATACATATATATATATATATACATATATATACACACATATATATTAAAAAATATTAAATGTATAGTATTATATGTAAACCTAAAGGGCAAACAATTATTTACACAGAGTATAGTAAAAGTTTAATATCCTTAATGTAAAAAAGGCTTTTACATTAAGTAAACTAACCAATTTAGATATGAACAAGGGACATGAACATTCATCGAGATCCACATACTGACAGGATAGCAGCAAGGTTTGGGGTTGCAGGGTAGAAGTCAGAATGTACTGTAAGAGATGATTATGTAAATTACAAAACTTCAAGCAATGGAGGTACCATCACAGAAGGATTTCTCATAGAACCCCACTTTTCAAAGAATAACTGACTAAAGAAAGAACAAGATACGAATTGTCTAGGTAGCATGTTCTCAATGTGAAAATACATTTCCAATGCTTATGTTTTAAGACTAGGAAGAAGTATACCAAAATACTAGTAACGTGTGTCTCTGCCGACATAGGCTGCGTAGGTTTGTATTTGTGGTCTCCTGCTACATTAGACTGAATGAAATTCCTAGTAAGAGCCTACGTTTATCAAATCCAACCAAATGATTTTTTAATGCATATTTAGCAGTGATGTTTTCCGAAACAGAGTAGACGTTCTCACGTGCCAGTCGTTCTTTGTACTTAGTAACACCCTGACACTTCCTCTTTTAGGCAGCACGTGAGGATGGGCCTTCTAAAACAAGGACTTTGTGAACATTGAAGCATTGGGTGCATGGGCATGGATGATGGGCTTGATAAAATAGCAGAAAACCTCAGTAGTACTTAACCTTCCACTAAGACGTACTTATATGGTTATCTTCATTAGTCTTATTGCCGTTGTACCTCACACTGGTAAAATCGGTGTGTGGAGGAATTTTACTGAATTGGAAGGAATCACTAGGCATTAGTTAACTTCAGTGCGTGCCTGCACACAGAATGAAGCCATAAGCTTATTTTTCATTACAGTTGAGACGCATGTATAGTTTCTTTAATGGCTTTAATGGTTTTTTGCTTGACAGTTCCTGTTAACATGAGCTCATGGTGATTATATTATGTATTTGACGGAAGGCTTTTTAAAAAGAGGTATTTGTAATTCTGCGCCTGCTTGAAACCACTCAGTGCTACCCACAGTCACAGTATGCCCAGACAGTGACGTATCTGTTACATCTGTTACAGTGCCACCACGGACCCAAAAGCAGCCCACCCTAATTCTCAGTTATTGACAGGTAAAGTCATGCTAATGACATAAATTTGCATTATTTTTAAAGTGTTGGTGGGGTTGTTTGTTTTTAGGGAAGAGTCTTATTTGAAAGTCCACTGTCATTTCTTATTACGGTTTCTTGAACTGACAACGAGACCTTCTGGGCGTGTGTCACTTACAGAATTATCAGTACCATAGCTTTTGTAATCTCTGCATTGAATTTAGAAAATTGCCACTACCCCCCCCCCCCCCGCACAGTTTTCCCAAACCAGATGTGCACCGCCTTTGAGCTCCTCAGCCGTCAAGGTGGTGTGCAAAGGATGCACAGGGCCCTGGTAGTCACTTAATTATCTGCTGAAGGGCAAGCTCATTCCACAGGCAGAAATCAATGAGCACCCTTCCTTTGGTCAGTTCCCGGCTTCTGGGAACCAGTGAGCCTGTTGTCAGGGGAAATGGACTGGTGCCTTTGTTTGATTTGACCTGGAAAGGTCTTGACAAAGATCTCTATTCTTCTTGTTCTGGTAAGAGGTCTGATGCAGCGTCCAGTAAAACTGTCAAGTCTGGAAGTGTACCGTATCCAGCAGCTCAGGGATCACCTTCGCAAACGACGCTGCATGGTTCCCCGTCAGACAGGTTGAGCTGAGGAGTAATCACCTTGTCTTTAACAAGCCGTGTGACTTCTTGCTTACTGCTGTGTGCCTTTTAGCTGAGAGAAAGCGATTTCATAGTAAGTGTAGACAATGAAAAACAGTAATGCTTCCGGAAAAGTATCTGAAATTCCATATACAGAATTATTTTACTACTAACGGCGTTTTTAAATTATAATTTGGAAAAGGTTTACATAGTCAGGAGCATAAACCTCAGGTGAGCTCATACACGCAAGTCGTATTTTTACTAGTGAGACACAATGTCGGAAGCATCCATTCGGGGAAGCCTTCGTCGGGCCACACAGCTCCAGGCTACTGACCTCTGGAAGTGTGAACCTCATACTCACCTGCCCTCACAGTGGGCCTTGTAGCAACTGGAACCAATTACAGAGCCACTACAGAGGCCACAGGTATCACACTGCAAGCCAGGAGATGTTCAGAACAACACTTGCATGTGTCTTTATTAATGGTTATGGAACCTGAGACGACACACACAGATCATGGGATTGTGACCGAAAGGAATGAATGAATGAATGAATGATTGAATGAATGAATGGTTATGACATGAGGGGGTGACTGAAGTTGAGCGACTGAAGTTCTGCTATTTCATGTTTCCATATTGTTTTTTTTTTTTTTTTCCGGAGCTGGGGACCGAACCCAGGGCCTTGCGCTTCCTAGGCAAGCGCTCTGCCACTGAGCCAAATCCCCAACCCCATGTTTCCATATTGTTGTTGAGCATAAAGTCTGAGCATGCCTTGGGTTGGAGGGTTTTCATGAAAGTGTTAACCTCGTTAGAGGAAAGCAGGGAATCCTTAACGACTTATATTGGCAGTGAGCGTTGTAAACGGCTCCGCCTGCATCATTTAGTATATTTTAGAAATGCGTTTAAGAGATTAATGATTCCATTTCCGAGACTTCTCCCTTGGTGTTTTTTTTTTTCCCGCCTCCCTCCAACCCTGTGCTTCCGTTCTGAGTTACGAGTGTTTTAAGTGTTCCTAAACGAAGTACATATCTCACAGGTTTCACTTAGAAAAATAACAGCACTCCACTGAAGTCACTCCTGGTAACTTTACCCAGCAGGCGCCATTCAGCCCCTTCTCTTGCTCATCTTGACTGGGTGACTTGGAGGGTGTTATTTCCATTCGTTGGTGGAAAATGACTACCGGTTCCCTGAAACAAACTCTTGGTGGCCAAAGCATGACCAACTTAAAGCTATCACTCAAACGCTGGCTTGGAAAAGTCCCCTTGAAGCTGGAGACACGTTTTTCTCCCAAGAGTCCCTGGCAACTCAGGCTCTTCCTCCTCCCTCCAGAGACCCCTCCTTTAACCCGCTTGCACACCTGCCCACTGGGGGATTCCAGGTTGCCCCGGGTCCCATGTGCTCCGTAACACATCTTTGTCAACTTTTACACCTTAAAACCTCGAACGGGAGAGAAGGTGAGTTAGACATGCTACTTCGGAGTACCAGGATTCCCCCATCCAGTCATGTTGAGCCACAAAAATGGAGGCCCTTTTAAATGCCCTTAGAGTTGCCTAAAAGTTCCCCATCTTTCCTTCTTAGGCCTGACCTGTATGCTGTACCCAGGCTCATATTAGGCAACTTATCTGCCTAGTGCCTTTTTTTTTGTAAACACACTATATATATATATATATTTTGTAAACACACAGGCTGGCTAGGAAGCTGTCATGTCCATTAGGCTGACTTGGAACCCACAGAGATTTCCCCCTGCCTCTGACCCCTAAATACTTAGACTGAAAGTGTGGGCCACCCAAACTGGTTTTTATGCCAGCTTCTTTAAAAAGCATGCATTTATATAGTCCTAAGTACGTGCTGAGATCAGCCAGGCCTGATCCATAACAGAGCCGGTGTGGTGAGGAGCCAAGGTTGATCCTTGATTATGCGAAGAGGGGGGAAAGTGCATCGTGCCAAAGTTGAGGCCTATTCCCCAACCCTGCAAACTCTGCGGCAAGGCAGTTAATGAGCTTGAACCGAAGGTCCTTTTGTGTGTCTGTGCTTGCGTGTGTTCTCGTATGTGGGATAAAGAATGGAAAAGGTGTCCATGCGTTGAATTCTAAACCAGCACCGTGGTTGTTAGCTGGAGGCGAGAGACATGGCAGCTCCTAAGGCCTTCTGGAAGTAGGCTATTAGCAGGAGGCTTCCTTGGAGACTTGTCTCATGTAGCTCCATCTTGCCCAAGTGACCATCCCCCCCAGACTTAAACTTCAGGAGTCCTTACGAGAGGTGTGCTTTGTGCATTTGAATTACTTTGGGAATTGGAGCCCTGCGATGTACCACTCAGGAACATAAATGGTCATATTAACTCCTAGCAAATGCCACCCCTTGGGTTTGAATCGATTCAGAAAGCATTTTCTTCCTGGTTTGTACGCACCACATTGTTCGGACTCCTCTCATCATTGACCAGCTGGTTTGTTGGTGAATAGAGCTGTGGGCCCCTCGCCATGTTTCATGTGAGGTCTTGGCTGGGTGGCAAACAGGCAGCCTGTAGCCAGTGTCAGCAATTCAGGAGGAATTGGCACAGCAGTGTCCCCATTAATTTCTGTTTGTCACATGCTGTCATGCAAGTTACACCAGAGAGGAAATGACCGTTAAAAAAAAAAGGTACCCTTGTGGCACTGGGTCCCCTCCAGACGTACCCGAGGTTAAACAAGTGGATACAATTAGTTCTACACAGACAGCTGCAGGGACAACGGGGAAAGCCTCGACCAGGCCCCACGGCAATGTGTCTGTCCTGTTAGCAGGGAGTGTCAGCTGTCAACATCTGCCATATTTTAACCCTTCAAAGGAACCAGTAAATTAAGGGGAGCCATTATCCCACGCTCTGTTGATCATTATCAATCATAATGCCTTGGAAAATTACCACAGCGCTGCCCCCTCAGCGGCAGGTTTTTGTCTTTGGGGGTGGTTTTTATGTTTTTGCTGGGAGCAGAGAAAAGTGGTGAGGCACGGGCTGAGGGAAACGGGCTTTTTAATCGTTGGTAATTTACCGCCACGTGGAAAGAGGACTCAGCAGTAAACTCTTGCAGTTCAAGCTGGACTTACTCGTTAAAACTGGTGGGCTCCAGGTAGCTTCCATTTCCACAAAGATCTGTCTTGTTGACTGTGTTCACCAGGACCTGTGGTTGCGCTTACAAAGCACAGAAGAGAACTGTGGGATAGGAAAACCAGTTTCTGAAGAGAAAAGCCACTGACGACAAGAGAGGAGACCCCCCCCCTCCCCCGTAGGATAAATAGAAGCTTCCATAAACTGTTACTGTGTTTTCTAAAGATGGAAATGATTTAGCTACTGTGACCTCGATCGAGTGAGTCCTGACCAGCCTCTCTGTGAGCATGTAATGTGCTTGAAGAGGACCGGTCTGAGGAAGTCTGATTCCTGGCACAGAAGGACACAGGAATGAGATGTGTGAAATTGTTGAAACACCCTCGTTAGCTCTAACCATTAAGACTTGCAGAGGAGAATGGGTGGGAATGGTTTCTTGCCATATTTTAACTCCATGAGGAGATGGCTTCGTAATCGTGAATTTAGAACTTTTTCTTCAGAAGAGATACCAGTTGCTTAGGAGCATGCAAATGGGAGTGGTTTTCTTTTAAAAGAAAAAAGAAAATCAATAGGATGTTTATTTGAGTGATTGCCTTACAAGGTGAAACTCAAGTGGGTAATCATACTTGAATTTCGTTGTGTTTTTAATGTTTCTTGCAGATGATTTAACACCAATTAAAATAATTTTAAGGGGCCATAAAAATGGCTAAATGTGGGTTAAAGCGCTTGCCAAGCAAGCCAATGCCCCGATCAAAACTACCGTTTAAAAATGAACAGCAACAAAAACAAAACCCAGATTTCTAATCTCAGCACACCAACCCCAAGACAGGAGTAGGCGGTGGGAGGTAAGGACAAGAGAATTCCCCTAGAAGGCTGGCCAACCTGGGGTGTACAGGTCAGCAGAAATGAGATGCCCTGTGCCCACAAATTGGGGGGAGAAAGTGGACTCCCCAAAGCTGCCCTCCACACACACACCTCCATGGCATGCGTCCACAGCACATGCACGTGCACACACACCAGAAACTATTACATCCAATTCTGTATAAAAGAGCTGCTGTGATCAACCAATGAGAGCTCGGGCATGCTGTCAGAGATGAGTATCGAGGCTAGTCTCATCCTGTGGCCTCATCTAGTCTGAGACTCTCATCTTATAGACTAGAAATCAGGAACCAGAGCGGGAAGGAACTCAAGGAGATATAGATCTATATATATATATGCACATACATATCTATATCTCCACAGCTGAGTCAGTAGATCCCAGTGATGGCCAATCCAAGCATCCACAGATTGGCAGCAGGATGTTGAGAGGACCTGCAGACCTGAAGACATGCAGCCTTGCTCAGTCAGTCAGCCGTGGCATCTCCTATGATGTCAGGATTTGCGTTAGCGGTGGCAGTTATACCTGCCTCTGTGGCATAAGAGTCACTGGTTTCAGAAACCAACTGTCCGATTTTATCTAATAACACATAATTTTGTCACTATTAGGCTTAATATGAACATCAGTATACGGTTTGGAGAACCTTGGTGTGTATTTAAAATCCTTTAAACATAAGACCACAAAGAAAAAAAATCATTAAATGTACCTATATGTGAGCCTACATAGATATATGCTCCGTCCCTAATTAAGGGGTTTCCTCGTCCTGTAGATGGATAGACTTCCTGCAACTTTTCTAATACTCATGTCATTAAGCTCTGATTTTAGGAGGATAAGCAGTGATTGGGTCTGAAGTCTCTGAGCTTAGGTGCATATTAAAGCCTGACCTTTACTACAGTAAAAACAAGACACAGAAGGGAGCTCATCCCTTCTGAAAAATGGATTCTGATTTCAGTTAAATATGAAAACAGATGGGAAATAAATGTGATACTTTCTTGCTGTTTAAATAAGATGGTTTTCTCAGAATTCTTGCTTGGGCCTCATGTTAAGATCTGTCCAAAACTGTCTAGCTGCGGACGCTTGAAGCCCTTACCTGCAGCCTGTGGACTGTACAGGAGCCAGATGTTTGGGAACGGCCACAGGGGAGAGACAGTACTCACTGAGGAGCAAGGATGAGTCAATTAGACAAAGCACCCCGGCGTGGACTTCATGGAAGGCCCCCAAATCATTACCAACCACTGTGGTATTCAGAATAATAATAACATCAATCACAGTGAACTTCCCCGGTCATCATGTGTCCATATTCAACTCCATAAAAATTCTCCTGGTTTTGGCATTAATTAATAGTGACTGCATTTCACAGAATGGCTTATTTCATTGAAAACACTTGTGTTCAAACATGTCCTCTCAGGACTCCTTTCTAGCATTCATTAAGTTTATAATTGCTGAGTTCTCACGGGAAACGGTGGTTTCTCGTTTTAAGTCCCGAAGTTTCGACGGGATTTGATGTAGCGTTTCATTTTGCTTCAAGTACTCATGACTCACTGCATTCTTTCCCCCAGAACTTCCCCCCTCTGTTTACCCTCGGAGCTTGCTCTCGTGTAGACACAAGCCTCAAGAATCAATAAGCACAACTGTATTTATGAACAGCGGAACGCTCCAGCCCCTCTAATGCCACCGGAAGACATTGTCTTGTCTACAAGTTGAAGTGAAATTAATGTTGCCTGTACATTAATACCTGGATTTGGCTTTTTAAGTTCCGAGGGACTCCTCTCACTGGCGCAGGCTGGGGTATTCTTCTGCAGTTGGGTTTGTTACAGTGTTAACTTTACAGGTGGAGGCATCCCATTAATCACTAACTAATGACTTGCCCAAGTTCACACAAGTTAAGAGCCAGGAGGTGAACTTGACTCTTGCCCAATCTATTAGACTGTTTTCACCTTAACCCCTGTAGTAGAATTAAATGTAATTTATATTTTTTGTCAATGCTCTTTAATGAGTAAGCCCCATTTACATAAATGTTTTAGCATTTCCATACCCTCTGGGCCGTTACAGTAATTTTATTTTTATTATCGTAATTATTATGTCTATAAGTGAGAAATGAAACGAAGAGCGAGGCATTAAGTTTTGTTGTTGTTACTACCTATGCATCGGTCACAGGATTACTGCAACACAGGCTGTTCCTTAGCTGTTGGCTGGCTGCTCCTTTATACATTCTCTTAGTATCTCTGAGGTTATATCTAGAGTCAGGGTGAGCGTTTCCTTTCTTCCTCGGATCTGCCTAATAACGGCTCAGGAACACATGCCGCACTTTACTTGATGCGTTTTAGAAAAGGCTTCTTGTTCTAAGAGGTCACTCATTGCCTGTGAGACCTGGGTCAGGAAAGCAGAGGAGGCCAAAGGATCCAGGTACAGGTGACCCGGTGAGGACGAGAACCCCTCTCACACATGTTTGTCTTTTACTTTTTATTTATTTACATCCCAAACTGTCTACCCCCCTTCCCACAGGCCCCCGTTCTATTCCCTCTCCCGTTCTCCTCCACCTGGGTATCCTCCCACCCTCATCCATCAAGTCTATGACAGATTAGGTGCATCCTCTCCCGCCGAGGCCAGACAAGGCAGCCCTGTTAAGGATAGATTCCACAGACAGGCTGCAGCCTTGGGGAGAGTTTCCACGTCAGTCATTGGGGTGGTCTACATGGGGACTGAGCTGCATGTGCATCTGCTGCTTATGTGCTGGGGGTGCCTTATTCTAACTCTTGTATTCTTCTGTTTGTGGTTCAGTCTCTGATGCTCCCAGAAAAGTCCAGGTTAGTGGACTCTGTGGTCCTTCTGTGAGGCTCCCATCCCCTTCAGGGCCTTCAGTTCTTCACCCAGCTCTTCCCTGTAAGTGTCCCGGACTCCAATGTTTGGCTGTCACACTCACAGTTTTAAAACAAAAACAAGTCCTCACTGTGTAGCCCAGGCCAGCTCCAAGCTCAGGGCCTTCCAGCTCTGCCTCCCAGGCCCTCAAGAGCTGTTGTACCACGCCTGGTTCCTTGCTCCTCCTAGAGAGCCTGCATGAAGCCATCCTCACTTTACTGTCTATGCAATTCGCTAAACACAGCACAGTCCCACCACAAGCTGGAAAAGTTGACAAGGTTTTATCTATTGAGACCAAAAACTCAGAAACCGAAGTAAAACTGAGGTGGTCATTGTCAACCTCCCTGGAAGCCACTTCCTAAGCCTTGAAAGCATGCATACTGAGTGAAGCACAAATCAGTGAGATTATAAAATGCCCCTACCCTACCGGGGTGCGACATGGGATTTGTGTATTTCTGCCTCTCGTATAACATTTATGAGTGTAAGTCCTGAAACAAAAGGTTAACTACTAGAGGTCCCACAGTTATCCATAATGTTGGTTCTAAAATCGTCATTTGTTCTAGACGTCGGACATTCTGTAAACCAGAAAGGGCAGGGTTTTTTGTTTGTTTGTTTGTTTTGTTTTTAAGATTTATTTCATGTATGTGAGTATACTGTCACTGTCAGACACACCTGAACAGGGCATTGGGTCCCATTACACATGGTTGCGAGCCACCGTGTGGTTGCTGGGATTTGAACTCAGGACCTCTGGAAGAGCAGTCAGTGCTCTTAACCACTGAGCTATCCCTCCAGCCCCTGGAGCTTCATTCTTAACATTGTATTCTGTTCCTCAAGCGCCTCGCTCTCTGTGTTGCTTTCTGCCTATGAGTGGCCGCGCTGCTTTCCGTCTCATACTGTATTTCTCGACGTGCGTATTCCAGGTAATTACTTCCCTGGCCGTTTCCAGCCCATCATTTGTGTGTTTTCAGGTAAAGACATACATCAAACCAGCATGCGGTTTTTACTGAACATTTGCTAAACATCCTCCTCATGTGGCACACCATTCCAACACGACACTAGAGAGGGTTAAAGGTGAGGGGAGCCCTCTGTGTTTTCACACAGAACCGAGTCTAGAGTCCTTCAGCAAGAAATGCTACTCATTAAAACAGAAAGGAGGCCAGCAAGGGCTGCAAGGCACACACGTTCTCCGAAACACATAACAGCGTCACAAAGGGGCTGAAAGGACCAAAGTCCCGGTGCCCCATGAGAGTGAGAATTTCATTTGCAAGTCCTGCAGAATTCCAGAGGTGACTGTGGACACTGGCTTTTAGTTTACTCCTTGCAACTTTTGTCTCGGGAGACATGAGTGTCCATAGGTCTGGGAGGGGAATGGCTGGTGGGATTGTCCTACCTACACTACAGGCCTCAGTAGGTTTTCAGGAAGCAACTTGTCAACCAGATTATAGTAAACCGTAATACCGTTTGATACTCCCATAATCCGAAGACCCAGAAGGCAGTGTCTGCATATTTCATTCATCCATTTGATGTGGTGAAAGCCCCTGGCCATATGACACCTGGGTACTCGCCTGGGCAAGTCGCTTAAGCTCCCCGAGCCTCAGTGTCTTTATCGGTAGAACGACTACAAAGGTGTGCCAGTCAGAGGCACTGTCGTGTGTGTAATCCACCGGCCCAGTGACAGAAGGCAGCGTGTATTTCGAGGTTATTCCCAGTTTTCAGATGTGAAGACCCCGAGAGTCACAGTGTTACCCCTGCAATCTCTCTCCTGATGCCTCTGAAGTGAGATCGAGTCGATTTTGCAAATAGGCCTTTGTGGCTCTCCCGCCTTACTTCATCTGTTTGGTGTCCATAAACCCTGTGTTCCTCCTGGTTTGGCTGGCTGGTTGTTCTATCCCTTTCTCACTGATAATATACGAGTTGTTTGAGTTGCTATTAAAAGTCTTCAGACCCTCTGAAAGGTCAATCCTATAAAATTTTATTATAACGTGTCTAAATATAGAGCACACACTATGCCATCCCAAGTTAAGGGAGTCCATGTTAAGAATTTTCCATTGCACACTGGAACACTTCAAAAGTAAAAGCCCCGGGAATGACACAGTCTATTTAACATCTGTGTGCTTTCCCTCAAATTTTAGTCATTGTGTTTTCTAGGTGGCACCAGACCAAGTCGAAATGCTGGTTTTACAGTCCTCCCGAATTTGATATTCTTAAAACACAGCAGCTTTGATTAACGTGTTTTAATGGGGACTGTGTAAAAGCTGTTCAAGATTTACACCTAAATTTGCCCCGTAAGCCCTTCTGCAGAATGTGGGTGCAGCCTATGCCAGTCGACGAGCTCATCTTGCGTAAGCCCACCTTATATGGAGACAGTGTGAAATTGAGAACGAGGAAAAGAGCACACAGAGACACCGGTGCCACATAAGCCAGACCCTACAGATACCATATGAAGGTAGCGAATGACTGGCGCTGCAGGAAGGGAGACTGGGAAACAGCGCCAACTCTGTGAAGGGAGCGGCAGTGTTAACAGATTCTGAAGATAGTAATTTGAGACTTGAGGGGCACATGCCAGTTCAGGCTAGGACTTAGAAGCCATGATGAGGTTTTGCTTGTTTCCGCTTAGGGAAAGATAGCATTAGCCTAGGCACTCCCAGAGAAATGAAGAAGATGCATGGTTGTGGAGGTGCTGAGAAGTGACCCCAGGCACTAGAGTCAGCGTAGAGTGTTAGGCAGATTAGTCAGGTAGCGATGAACTCCCTTAAGGCAGACGGTACAGTCGATTTGCGGGAGAGACTGGTCTGTTTGATTGGGGAGGGAAGAAGGGGGGGTTAGTATGAATGTGTCTTTGTTGAACAAATGGAGAACTGAGAATTATAAAGAAAGGCTAGCCGAGACCTAGTTGGTTATTCCTTGTCTAGAGGAAAGGTAAATATAAGTAATTAGAGATAAGAGTTGCTTGTTTAAGAAGGAGAGCGGTGATTTGGTCTTGTTGAATTTAGCCTAAAGTGGGAAATTATCTATGAGGGTACGTTCTGACTGAGATCTGAGAACCTTTTGAGGAATTGGGCTCTAGGAAAGAACCCACGTACTGGAAAAGGGAAACGTTATGTTTTTGTAACATAGGCCATGGATAGGCCTATCTATCTAATAAAGCCGATCTTAGCTATAAAGAGGTTTTATGGAAGAAGAATAAATCGGGCTGGGGGAGGTTACAGCTCAGTAGCAGAGTCCTTGCCTAGCTTGTGTGAGACCCCGGTTCACTCCCCAGTATTACATAACAAACAAAACCGTTTTGATGCGTATACAATTCCCAAACTCACTTCAGTCAAAGAAATGAAAAGAAAGGCCGTAACAAAATGTCTCCCATCAAACTAGCCCAAAAGGAAAGAGGATTCAAAAATGGGAGGAAGGATTGTATGCGGCAGAAGGATCGAGAACACCATATGAGGTCATGTCACAGAGCAGCCGCTGAGGGCGGCTCATGGGGGCTCACAGAGACTGAAGCAACAAACAAGGACCTCACATAAATCTAAGCTAAGTCCTCTGCTTATACCTTATGGATGTGTGAGCTGTTGCTTTTGTAGGACTTCTAACAGCGAGGGCAGGGAGGAGTGTCTCTGACTCTTTGCCGGCTCTTGGGACCCTTTTTGTCCTACTGGGTCACTTCATCCACCCTGATACAAGGGTTGTGCCGTGTTCATTGATATCCCTGGGAGGCCTGCTCTTTTCTGAAGAGAAATGGAGGAGGAGTAGATAGGGGGGAGGGGTGTTTGGGATGAGTCAGGGGAGGGGAAACTGCAGTGGGAATGTAATATATGAGAGAAGAATTTTTCTAAAAGGAAAAGAGGAAGGGGTTTATGATACCAAGAGTTCAGCAGTTCACGATGTAAAGTTCCTATGTGTGAGTGCTTGTGTTTAGAAAGATAGAAATACTACATTCCCCTCAAATACATCATCAAAGCACAAAATAAAGACAAGCTATATTCAAGTATGAACCATTCTAAGAAATGCCATTGAGAGTTTTGCAAACCCAGTCGGTACCTCTAAGCAGATGAGCCACAGCCGTGTCTGAGATGACCCCAAACCCTGAACCAAAAAACTTGTCTGCTTTTGAAAGGCTAAAGACGCCCAGCGGTTCAGTAGCTTCAGGAGAAATTGTGCATACAGGATCCAGGATCCAGCAGCCAGGAGTGCAGCAGGGCTGGGGAGAAGTCAACGGAAGATACTGAGTTTTTCGTTTGCGTGTGCATGCGTGTATGTGCATATGTACGTGTGTGTGTGTGTGTGTGTGTGTGTGTGTGTGTGTGTTTTTAATGTTGGCGATTTGTGCCTGTCAAACTTTTATGCATTGTACTCTTAGCAAACAGAAGTTCAAAGCTGCTGGGAAAAGGCACGATTGATTTGGCTTTCATTTTGAAACACTAAACAGTTAAATTAAGAAAGTTTAAGGGCGGTGGTGGTACATGCCTTTAATCTCAGCATTCAGGAGGCAGCAGTAGATGAATCTCTGTAACAGCCTGGTCTCCAGAGAGAGATCCAGGGTGACCAGATCAACACAGAGAAACCCTGTCTCCAACGGACGAAAACAGAAAGAAACAAGAGAGTTTAGGGGGCTGGAAAGATGGTTCAGTAGAAAAGAGCCCTTGTTTCTCATGTAAAGGACATGGGCTTGGGTTCTAGCACCCAAATCGCAGCTCACCACCTCCGTTCTAGATGATCCACTACTTTTCCTGCCTCTACAGGCAGAAGGTATGCACGTGGTATACATGCATACTTGCAAACAAACACTCAAATCCATACAATGATGCTTTTTTATATAAAAAAAGATTCTAGAAAACCAGACACATTTTTTAATTATTGTTTATGCCAGGCGTGGTGACACAAACCAGTGGTCCTAAACATGGAAGGCAGAGACAGGAGTTGAAGGCCAGCGTGTTCTACACGACGCTCTTTAAACTAAAATAAACCAATAACTTAAGTAAACCAAGCAGGTCGTTTTATTGTCCTTCAGAATCATCTCTGCCTTTCCCGTTGTATCCGGATAGCCTAGCAGACTCGCATAACCTTTCCAGTGTAGCCGCCCACCCTTCTCTTCATTAAACTAAAATTAAGATGTTACTGTGTCACAGTCAGACTTCCTCTGTCGCTCTTCAGTTTAAATGTTAGTCACGATTGTTCCATGTCTTCCTCTTACATTGGGAGGATGCTGTGTTTCCAGTGTTTTCATGAAATACCCGAGAGACAGGAGTATGAGTAGATCGGACATACGTTGGCGTTCCCATCCATGCATCTATCGACTGTTGCTGGGGTATGTGAGGAGACGGCAGAGTGTGGTGGTGCTGGCTGTCTACGTCCGGTAACATACAAGAAAGAGGAAGAGCGGTGTTGGAGAGATGGCACAGTGGTTGAGCGCACTTACTGCCCTTTCAGAGGACCGTTCCCTTCCCAAGCACCCGTGTGGTTCACAGCCATCTGTCACGGTCAGTTTCAGGAGAGCCAGTGGCCTGTTCTTCCTTCTTGGACTGCCTGCGTGCACACTGTGCACATAACCTCACACAGGCATGCAAGCATGCATGCATACATACATACATACATAAATACATACATACACACACACACACACACATACATACATACATACATACATACATACATACATAAGTCAAAATGAGTAACTCTTAAAGGAGAGGGAGAGAGGGGTCTCTATCTCACAATTTTGAGTGCATGCCCCCAGTGACATAAACCCTCACAGGCCTCCCCTCTTAAAGTCTGGTTTCTCCCGATAGTGTCAGACTGAAAGCCAAGTCTCTAACACACTGGCTGTTAGCACATGTCAGATTGAAATTAGCGGTTATAGAATTTATATTTACCATTGGTGAATATTTGGGGTATTTTCCTGTTTGGTTTTTTGTTTGTTTGTTGGTTGGTTGGTTTTTGGTTTTTTGTTTTGTTTTAAGTCTTTTAAGCAAAATGGCACCAAGCCTTTTTGTTTTGACTTACTATAAACTCGAGCTTTTGGGTCTGTAGGGTGAGTTTCCAGAAATAGAATTACTGAATCATAGCCTATTTTTAGAACTGCGTTCATTCCCATGCATATGTATTAATGGGCAGACAGAGTGATTGATATTTTTTCCCTAACGTTGGAGCCACAAGGCTAGGTGCAGTTGAGGCACCCGGGCTTCTAGAGGAGTGGACTCTTCAGAGTTAGCCTTCTTCCCTGACCTTCTGGGTCAGCTCTCCCCTCCACGACTCAGCTTCAGGCTAAATACCGTTGTTCTTCAGTGCTCTTTCTGTCCTCATGGCTAACATACCCACGACACAAACTTAGGGTGAATGAGTGTTTGAGAAATAATAACATAGTCAAGAGTACATGTGGGACAGCTAGGCGTCCCCCACCCTACTGTCCCCTCACTTTTCTAGTCAAGGAAGGATGTACTGTCGTAACAGGACAACTACATATGCTCTGGGGCAGCGTCATGTATGCTTAGAGGGCTGTCTGCTTGTAGGGTATGGGAGGGAGGGGACTGCAGCCTGCAGATGTGGAGAGAATTGTCCCCAAGACCTGCTTAAGTCCTCAAACATGAGGTTGGTGGAGGCAGACAGGACACATGTATTGGAAGATATGTGCATGTTGGGAGATACAGTGATGGGGGAGCACCCCAGGAAAGAGAGAACAGTGCTACAAAAGGACCAAAGTCGGCATCATCCTCTGTGGTTAGTAAGAGAATCGTTTGAAGTGAGCAGTGATCATTAGGGACCAGACAATAAAGTACTTCTGCTCCACCCCTAACTGAAGAGCTGTTGGCATCTGGTAAGTGTTGGGGGGGAAGAGTCGGTCTTCTTGAAGAGTGTAGCCCCTGGTAGGTCAGCCACAATCCAGGGGGAGGCCACACATCTATGGATATCTGGGCAGCACAATTGGACTTGATGGATTCAAAAAGAAAATAGAGGATACAAGGTTAGATAGGTTGGGTGGGGTGAATATGATCAAAATACATTATAAAATTATCAAGGAAGAGTAAAACTGTATTAATTTTTTAAAAGCTTAAAACTTAAAAATTGGATGAGCAGCAGCGGACTTCCGTATGATTCAGACTGCCTTTTAAAAATATCGCTCGACATTATAGAGCGAAGAAAAGATGGTTACGTTAAATGCGGGAGGTGGGTGTGTTGGGACACTGTTGTCATGTTGGAGACAAAAACACTAGCTGCTTGGTTAAGGTCGTATGGAAGGGAGAAAGGTCAGTCGCCTTTATTGAAAAGTAATTGAGATGCTCTCATGACCGGGACTCACTTGGGCAATTTTTTTTCCTGAATCCATCAGTGAGTAAAATTTAGGTCATTGTACTGAAATAGAGACTGGAGAGCAAGTTTTGAAAGAGACTTTTACAAAGTATCCATTTTGGTATAGATTGGGTTTGCTGTCGTTGTGGTATATTCTAGAGAATATGTCAGGAAGTAGAAACGTGTACATTTGGGAATGGTCCTCACTGTTATTAGGATTTGAGATGTCTCCAGCTATGACCAGTGTAAAAGTTGAAGCCATGACTTGGATAAAATGGCAGAGGCAGAACTCGCATCCAAGGATGTGTATTATGTAGCTTATAACCCAGGGTCTCCCATGTCCCAGACCAGGACTCTGCCACCGAGTTATGTCCCTGGTGCTTGCTTTGTCGAGCTTGGATCTCACTTACATAGCTCAGGCTGGCCTTAAAATGTGCAGTCCTCTTGCCTTGGTCCCCCAAGTGCTGGTGTAATGGGCAGAGTCTTCTAAGATACTCTTGAGTAGAGCCATTGCTGATGAAAGTAGACAGGGAATACAACAGATGTTGGATGTGGCAGCCATGGTAGATGGTAAGAAAGGAAGTTTACCTTAGACACAGCAAAGGAAGTACAAAGGAAAAGCAAAGGGAAGCTCAGGTGAAGCTAAGAGTTTTCCTGTGGGGCTTTTGTCTCTGTTGATACTGTAAGGGATGAGGGCAGGTGTGTTCTTGACTCCTGAAGGAAGAAAGCAGTTTGTGATACCCAGAAAACCAGATGCACAAACGCAGACCGGGAGCTGTAGGTGAGGAAGGTCGAAAGAGAGAGGCCCGTCAAGGAAAACGAGAGCGACATTTGCAAACTTAGCAGTGAGGTAGCTGTGCCAGCCCTACAAGGCTCCTTTCCTGGACTCTTCCTGTTGTGAAGCCCATTTCGCATTAGCTTGCCAGGTCCTTGCCACGCTGCCTACTGGTCCTCAGAGATTAGCCCTTCAGTTCCATTCGCATCCCAAATGCCCTCCATTCTTGGCCTCCGTGATTGTCCTATGTGTGACCACCTGCAGCCTCTTCCTGCAGATTCAAGAGGCTTCTAGTGAAGAGTGTCTGGTTCTCTCTCCTAAGATCCTTCAGATCTGCGGCAGTACAAAACGAAGACTGCTGAAGTACTGGGGTCCCTGTAAACAGCTATGGAAGCAGCTCTACCCCAGATGTGTTTGTGGGAGGTTTGCTCCCTGTGCTCTTCTAAGCCTCTCACCACCGCACAAGGGCCTTTCTTTTTCAAGGGAAGAGGTACACTGTGGCAAGCAGTCTTTTATAACCCGTAATAAAAGCCCTTGTAAAGGCCATTTTTGACCAAATGAAGCCAAGTGTTCCTTTCAGACTCCGCTTCTGTTCCTCCCCCTACCCCGCCTCTGCACTGGAACGCACGCAGGTCAATAATGGATAAACAGGAGGAAATAGTGTCACAACTGTAGTTCTTATTCGTTAAGCGGAGGAAGAAACCAGAGTTAATTACATAACAGAGTTTACCAACCCCTCTCCTCTATAGCATGTGTGTGTGACCACTAAGTAAAATTCAGAACTCCATCCCTGAGTTAAAGGTATCGCCATTCAAGAACACTCTAAAGACAATTTGAGGGAACCCCTTGGCTGTCGGAGGACCCCAAAGAAAAGTTTCTCTAAGAGTAGGTCAGAAAAAAAAACTGCATGAACCTTAGAAAAGGTGGATTATTGGTGGAAAGAGACAGATCCTCCACTCACAGACTAATAACATAAATTTTAAAGAACCCTCCAGACCCTAGGCTCACAATCTGTAGAATTTCAAATTGAGTACAGCCCACATGACACTTGATTCAATGACGGTGCTGTTTGAAGATTTGGTTCTTTGGTGTGGGCATAGTCATGTTTGTTGATCCTAATAACAAATGTTTAGGAAGATGGGAGGCAAAAGTGTGCCCACTGGCGAGAAGTAGAGTGACCGTGTGTGTGTGTCGCCAGATGCCCTTGCCAATGGTGACTGGGGAGTGTTTGATTTAATGACACCACTTTTGAGCCCATTCCCCATGCTGGGAGTTTCCTCACAACCACCCTACAAGATCACAACTACTCTACGAGAAAGTGTTGTCCATTCTTTAAAAGAAGGAACCTGAGACAAGATGTTGGTGGGCGAGATGTTACCAAACTCTCAGGAGACTCAAGAGTGTAGCTGACCCATGAAAATGAAAAATTGCATTAGTCCTCACGATTGCCATTTTTCCTTACTCTCTTTATTTTTCTAGTTTGTGCCCTTAGTAGATGGACGATCTCCTCTTATACCTTCTGTCCATCCTGTATGCTAAACTTTGAATAATAACCACCTCATCTTTTGTATTCCTTACCCACACTAACCGTAAGATACCATACTTTAAAGACCCAGCAGTGAAGCTCTCCGTAGTGTGGTACCACTTTAGCAGTGTGTCCTCTCCAGGGTCCTGTCTAGTGAGGCTGCAGCTGTGTTCCTAACTCCAAAGCACCGTGCTCTCACTAAACCTCTCTCTGCTAGTGTTCTCTTACATGGCAGACAGTTCCCCACACCAGGCGAACCTAGCCCACTGCTCAGGTTGGCTCAGGAGCACCTTCGGCCTCAGCGCATGTAAGAGCACATGTGGACTCTGTGGTCCTGATCACAAACCAGCTTGAAGCATGTAGGTACAAGCTCACACCTATCCTTGTTAAAGTAAGAGTCCCTTGGGCCTCAGTCTCTGGGTGCTCCTGTGTTATGGTGCCTTATGTGATGTCTTATACATTGTAGATGGTTCGTAGTTCTCTTAGATAAATGGTAGCTGGTCATCGTGTGTCATTTACAATATACTAAATACTTTGGTATATAATATTTAATGTGTTATCTGTAACATATAAGTATTCATAAAGGACCTATTTAAATCTCCCCTTTTGGGGTTGTTTCTTTTTGGAGACGTGGGAGCAAAGACCCACAAAGATGCAAATGACCTACCTTAGTTTATGACTAGTAAGCACAAATTCTTAGCCCAGACTCTTAGCTCTGAACCCAATTCATTTTCTGTATATGGGTAGAGGCTGATGGGAAGTAGAGTAAGGTGAGAGCTTTGCACTGTGCTTCTCTTACCAAGGAGGAAAGTGCTTCCTGAGACTCTGGTCAGTTTACCTGCACAAGCCTGTCCATCCCTGGATTGGTTGCCTGTGAATGGAAATAGAATTGTCCTGGTTGCCTCAAACCATCCCTTCCTGGCTGGCTGTCCACCACAGTGTCTGGCTCAGAAAGCAGTCGATTGTGTCCTCTACCCATGGATACTAACTTGTGTTACACGTTACCTCATTTAGGAGGGAAGTATGACGTAATGGGGCTAGATTCTCAAAAGAAGGAATCGAGAAGGAGAACAGGGAAAGGCACAACTGTCGAAAAGTGGGAGGCCGTTGTTTCATTTAGGATATGCAAGGAAATGGGGAGACAGTCCCAGCAGGCTGTCCAGTTTTCAAAGAAAGCTTCGCAGAAGGATCTGTATAAATCCAGGATCATTTGGGGCACTGGCCAGCAACCCGAGTACTTCAGCTTCATACCTTCTTGTTTATACAGTGCTAGGGTTTATATCCTGTTCCGAAGGAGTTATAATTAACATTGTATGTTTGTAGTTTCGTTTCCTGATGACTTTCTACAGCGGGTTAATAATAGCCATTGTGATGAGGTAATGATTTCTTCTTCCAGACTGTCCATTTATGACATTGCTTTGTCCCCTGAAGACCAGTGCCATCTTGAGTTTTGCTGAAAGTGGCTTTCTTCTCATTTCTACATAGTTGGGGCAGAGTCTTTGCTGTCTCTGGGGGGAAATAAATAATAATGCAGACACCTTAAACTGCCATTTGGTGAATTAAATTTATACTAAGTAAGAAATAAGTAACCAAAGCCACATAGGCCATGCTTTTATCCGTTTGACTGAAGCAGGGGAGAGCCTGCACCTTTGAGGTCTCCGGCCTTTGTTTCTCTGTGAGGCGCTGTGATGTGGCTTGACTCACTGCTTGGCTGTGTCATTCCCCTCATGCCCACTGACGGGCACCAAGCAAAGAGGAAGCCAATGTGACACAGCTTAACCATGCTCTTTGGAACAGAGTTCATGTGTGATTCTTGGAGCCTGTCTCCAAGCTTTGGTTAATTGCCCACTTTAAATTCACCGTTCATAGAACCGAATGCTTTAAAGAGTCTGCCTTAAGCCCACGTCTCTCTTCCTAAGAGGCTTTTGCTCTTTGTTGGTTTTGAGGGCAACCTTCTCATGCGGACCAATGCGAGGAAGTCAGTCTTCTCCGTGCGTGACTGTTGTGTAGAAGTCCCTGAAGATTGTCAAGACCATTAGAAACTGGTCAGAGAACGAAATAGGAGCAGGAAGCCTGTTGAGCTTTGAGTTAAGTCAAAGGTGTAAGTCTGGTGTACTTGCCCTTCACGGGTGTTCCCAGAGTGTAGAAAACAGTGAGCACAGTCTCCCGGGGAGAGCCCTCCTGACTCCCTGAATGGGACCTCAACGTGGCCATGCTATTCTCTGTTTGGTCATATATTTAACAATATCGCAGTGTTTGGTGAAGAGCTTAGATTTTAAAGATGCTAGGAGTATATCCAGCAAACCCGTCAGAGCATGGAAACAAAAGCATTGGAAGAGGAGCTTGCAGATTAGACTAGAAGCTTCTGCTTCACAGAAGCCAACACACAGAGGCAGTCCGTGTTCATCCAAGGATAAATGGGTGGGAATTGATGTGTTTAAATACTGTGCGAGCCTTGCAAAAGGCAAGCTGATACACAGCACACCACAGAGACTCACTCTAAGTAAACAGGCCATTCCCAGACGATACGCTGTGGTCCCAGACAGGAGGTTTCTAGAGAAAAATCAGAGGGAAAGTAGCTGTCAGGGGAGAGGGGAGAGGAAAGCAGGAGTTGCGGTGGAGGCTGCAGTGTTTCAAGTTTTGCAAGAAGAAACAGTTATAGGGGTTGGCTTCCAGGTAATGGGAATGCCTTAGTACTGAGCATAAAGTTAAAATGGTCCAAGATAGAAAGTCAGTGCTTTATTACAACCAACAACCGTATGTTAATCAATACTGGTAATAGGGAAAATTGGTTCTGGCCCTCACTGCTGCTCTAAGTCATCTCCTCTCCTCCCGACTTAACCATGGACTGCCTCAGGTGGCCTCTACCAAACCTCCTGTACCCATAACACCTGCCCTTGTTCACTCTGCTGCCACCAGGTTAGCGGGACAAGTCCTGCTTTACATGTGACATTTTAAACTGCACACTTCAAACACTCTTTGGGAACAAGGTATTATGCTGATGGAGGGGTTGGGGCTTTATAAAGGGCCAGTCCGTCCTGTGAAATCCAAACTGTTCAGATTACAGGCAGTTTTGAAGAATCTGTAACAACGTCCTTGCAAAGGTGTATTATAAGGAGAAAACTAAGTGGTACTGTCTACGTTGTGTGTCTTATCTTTAATTTTTGAATGAATAAACACTTGTTCCCTCTTTTAAGAAGGTCTGAAGCATCCACACTTTAGTCTTCCTTCTTCTTGAGCTTCATGTGGTCTGTGAATTATATCTTGGTTATTTCAAGGTTTTGGGCTGGGGGTTGGGGATTTAGCTCAGTGGTAGAGCGCTTGCCTAGGAAGCGCAAGGCCCTGGGTTCGGTCCCCAGCTCCAAAAAAAAAAAAAAAAAAAAAAAGAAGAATCAAGGTTTTGGGCTAATACCCACTTAATCAGTGAGTGCATACCATGTGTGTTTTTCTGTGATTGGGTTAGCTCACTCAGGATATTTTCTAGTTCCATCCATTTGCCTATGAATTTCATGAAGTCATTGTTTTTGATAGCTGAGTAATATTCCATTGTGTAGATGTACCACATTTTCTGTATCCTTTTCTCTGTTGAGGGACATCTGGGTTCTTTCCAGCTTCTGGCTATTATAAATAAGGCTGCGATGAACATAGTGGAGCACGTGTCTTTCTTATATGTTGGAGCATCTTTTGGGTATATGCCCAGGAGTTGTATAGCTGGGTCCTCAGTTAGTACTAAGTCCAATTTTCTGAGGAACCTCCAGACTGATTTTCAGAGTGGTTGTACCAGTGTGCTATCCCACCAACAATGGAGGAGTGTTCCTCTTTCTCCGCATCCTCACCAGCAGATTCAGTCACCTGAGTTTTTGATCTTAGCCATTCTGACTGGTGTGAGGTGGAATCTCAGGGTTGTTTTGATTTGCATATCTCTGATGACTGAGGATGTCAAACATTTCTCTAGGTGCTTCTTCGACGGTCGATGTCTCTCAGTTGAGAATTCTTTGTTTAGCTCTGCAGCCCATTTTTTAACAGGGTTATTTGGTTCTCTGGAGTCTAATTTCTGGAGTTCTTTGTATATATTGGATATTAGCCCTCTATCAGATGTAGTATTGGTAAAGATCTTTTCCCAATCTGTTGGTTGCCATTTTGTCCTATTGACCGTGGTAAATTCATACATAGAGCCACCACCCCCAGGAGCATTAGCATGGACTGACTGAGAGAGGTTATGTGGATCCATTCTCTTAATCCATGCTAGGTGTGATTTTAGCAAGTCACATTAGCCCTTAAACCAGTGGCTTTAAACCTTCCTAATGCCGAGACCCCTTTGTGGACATAGTCTTCTTGTGTACTTGTGTAAACGTTGTCTCTGTGTTATTCAAATGTTGATTTCTGTGCCAGCAAAGAGCTAAATACTGTCCACACTTTGCTATTGTTGTTGGGGTTTTTTTAAATTTTTTTTATTAAGCATCACCTGTCTCACAGTTTCGTGAACATTTTTCCCCATTGCCTTCTGATTGGCTTAATAAAGGCTTATGGGCCTACACATGAGGCGAGAGAGAAAGGCAGGGTATCCAGGTAGAGAAAGGAACTCTGGGAAGGAATCAGATGCTGGAGATTCACCAACTAGACACAAAGGAAGGAACAGATATCAGGACTGAAGGAGAGGTAACAGGACACATGGCAGAACATAGATTAGAATAAGCTAATTAATTAAGCTATATGAGCAAGTTGGGAACAAGCCTAGCTAACTATAAGACCTAAGCACTCATAAATAAATGTGTCTGTGTTGTTTTTGAAGGCAGTCTGATGATATAGTTTCTTACATTGTGATGACCCCCAACCATAAAATTATTTTCCTTTTTACTTGATAACTAATTTTGCTACTGTTATAAGTTGTAATGTGTTTTCTATGGTCTTTCCACCCCCAAAGGGGTTACAACCCAGAGTGAGAACCACTGCTTTAAACAAAGAGCTTGACCTCTACTATAGGTGCCAAAATGACACCAAATAAAACTAAGTAATATATTTATGACATGCCTCAGGAAAGAAGACTACATAGCCACTAAAAAAAGCATTGTATAAAAGTAGTAAGTAACTCACAACATCTTCCTAATAGTTTTGTACAGTGCATGTCTGCGTGTGTGTGTGTGTGTGTGTGTGTGTGTGTGTGTGTGTGTGTGTGAAGTCTAGGGACAAATTTTTTGAGTCACATTTGTCCCTCCACTGTTAAATTGCAATCTAACACAAAATAACATATACATGTTAACTGTCGTTTAAATACACTTTTTATTTCTATTAATATAATGTATGTCCTGTCAAAAAGAAAACAAAGATCCGCAAAGATTTTTCGACAGTGACATTTTCTCTGTCCTAAATAGTTATATTAGAAGTAGGTTTTCCTCCTCTGTTGCACACATTTCTTGTGTTAAAACACAAGGGCAATGAGTACTTTTTTATTCTATAGTTCTGGCTTTTTATAAGCTCATGTGGGCTTTATTAATTAACAAGTTAGTCCGAGCTTTAGCTCTAATACCGTGAATTGTCTGCTTACGTTGTTTGAACAGTGCAACATGAACCAAGCAGATTCTCTCCCTGTGCTACTTTAAGAGAATGATGCATAGTGGACAGGAAGTTAGGATGATGAGCCAGCATGACATTACTTGAAGTTAGTCATGCTTTTTATAAATCCAGTGCTTACAAGCTGTGTGCATGTGTTCCCAATAAAGATGGATTTGCCTCTGCAAAAGATGGCTCACTCTGGCATCCTGTGGTTCATTTTCACACTGCTGTTGACTGATATTAGTCCCCAAGTATTGCATGGCTACCCCTCACTGGAGTAAGCCCTCTCTCCAAGACACCCACATTTGGAAGCTTAGTCGGTAGCTTCTGCCAGCTCCGAATGCCCGTTAGGGGACACCAGAAGCCATATCTACAGTCCCCTCTTCGCACCTCGTGGACACTGACCTTACAGTGTTGGCCGCATGTTCCTTTAGTTGTTTTCGAATCTGGCTCTCCCAGGAAACCGGAGGCAAAGAGCCGTTCCCCCCTAATAATTCCCATCTGCTAAATGCTTACTGTATG
Organism: Rattus norvegicus; assembly: GCF_021556685.1. Classification (NCBI taxonomy): domain Eukaryota; kingdom Metazoa; phylum Chordata; class Mammalia; order Rodentia; family Muridae; genus Rattus; species Rattus norvegicus. The sequence continues at coordinate 31,552,555 of NC_141537.1, read as the reverse complement.
CCTGAGACTATCCTCAAATGTTTCATTATGTTGGTTGATTTGAAGCTCTTACTAAGAAAAGTAAATGCTGTTTTCTCCATGTGACAGGTGGGAAAGCCAAACATTTGATTTTAAGAAGAGAGAATTCGAAACTGTAGAAAATGACACACACACACACCTGCAAACCAGTGTTGTTGTCAGTAAACTGATTTAGTGATGGTCTTAGTTATTTTACTGCTGCCCTAATGAAATATTGAACAGTAGCAACTCAGCTGGAGAGAGATTAATTTGGGCTCACGGTTTAGAAGAGCCTGTCATTGCGAGGAAGTCACAGTGGTGGTGGCAGGTGACAGCTATAGCAGCAAAAATAGGAGACAGCCAAGAAACAGAGAAGCCAAGCCAGGAGTGAGCCAGCTATGCTCTCAAGACATTTCTCCTGGCCTAAGCCAGCTAATGAGCACTCCTTTCCTGGCCCTCACAAGCTCATGGCCACTCCATAATTAACACAAACTTTATTCAGTCTCGTTTCAAGAATCCCCAGTGGTAGTAAGTCAAACACTGTTCAAAATTCCAAAGTCCCCGGAGATTCAGGGTGGACTCTTCCTAGCTGTGAGCCCTTGTAAAGTCAGAAAACAAAGTTACATTCTTACAACGTACAGCAATTGGAATAGACACTTCCATTGGTTGCAAAAGGGAAGAACAGGAAGACAGCAAGGAAGGCATTGCCTAAACTCATTCCTAGCATCTCCAATAATGTGTAGTCTCCATTGAACTAGAGATAGACTTCTCCACAGCTGTAACATCAGCCTCTTATATCTTCTTTCCAGCTACTCCATTCCCGCTGCACATTGTTTCTTTTTGCTTGTTTTCCTGGAACCTTGGGGTGAACATCCGTTACTTTGTAGCTACTGCATTCGGCTTGCCTGGGAACAGCAGCGTGTGGGTGATGAGTTCTGATGGCAGCTTGAGATGGAGCGTAGCCCTCTGCGAGTGGAGCTGCAGTGGCGTCCAAGCACCTGCCCAGCAAACCAGGGGAAATGTTTCCCTGTGCAGCCCTTTGAAATAGGGGATCTATGTGATGCTATTCTTTGTTCGGGCTTATTGCTTTTAAATCTGGGATTCTCTTTCAGATGCCAGGTTTTGAAATGAGCTTATAGTTTTATACTCTGACCTCTTCCATGAGTGGGATCTTGCTTACCGTCTTCATGGGAAGTGTGGCTTCTCTTTCTTGGCACTGATTGATCTCTTTTTACAGTTATGACTGCTTTCACTTCACATCCTCAGCCCTGTCCACGGCTCTAAGGCACTCTGTGCTCTCAAGCTACAGTTTTGGGGGGGTTTTTGTTTTTTTTTTTTTTTTTTTTTTTGGTTTTTTTTTGCACTATGTTGTTCCATTTTTGGTTTTGAAATCTTACTATAAACCTGTCTAAATACAGTGAGCAGTGACCACAGGACAACCTGGACTCTCTTAAAGTATCTTCTTTTAATACCAACTTTATTCAGTCTAGTTTCAAGAATCCCCAGTAGTAATAAGCGAAACACTGTTCAAAAATCCGAAGTCTCCTGAGATTCAGGGAGGACTCTTAGCCTTGAGCCCCTGTAAAGGCAGGAAACAAGTTACATTCTTACAACGTATAGTACTGGAGTACACACTCCCATTGATTGCAAAAGGGAAGAACGGGAGGTTTGACTGAAACTCACTCCTGGCATCTTAAAGTGTCTTCTGCCTAACAGTCCTGTTAGGTTTAAGTGTAGCCTCCATCAGACATTCAGGATACAGCGGAACTCAGTCATATTTACTTAACTCAGTCATATTTACTTATCTCGTCAATTATCTGCAGTCCAATCCCTGGTTGAATTCTTGTTGCATCTGGAGGCTTGTGATCGCAGTCTATTGTCCACATTTGGCCTTGCACACTCCCACTGGAGTGTTCCTTGTAAGTTCTGTTTATAGCATCCTAGACCTCCTCTGGCCTGCAGCTTATACATGCTTCTCCCCCCCCCCCAGACCACTTGTAACCATCGTGAGTCAGGTGGCCAGGTTTACCACGGCAACAATGTCTCTTCCCATACCAGTTTTGTATTATTAACTGTTAATGTTGCTGTGATGGGGTATCTGACTGGAAGCTCCTTGAAGGAGAAGAGCTTTATTTTGGCTCATAGCTCAGGTGCTTACCATCTATGGTGGGTAGAGATGGCAGGAGGAGCAGCCATAGTGAAAACACGGAGTCAGGGACTTCCAATAGCTTGCTTCGCTTTCTGTGTGATGTCCTTCGTTTAGCTAATAAAGGACTGTATTATGAGATTTCAATTGTTTTGTGTTCTTGTTTTGTTTTATATTCTTCACTAAATCAAAACCCTGGTGTTGTGACCTTGAACCAATATGTAGAAAAATGGCTTTTAGGTATAAGCACTAAAAAAAAATAACCATTTTGAAATTATTTTATTTGCTGTATACTGACAGCTGAAATTACTTAATAAATAAAAGTATGTGAAGTAAAAATTCAATCCCCTAAGTCTGCTCAGACCTCCCCGTTCCCCCTCCCCAGCGTTGGTATGAGGACCATTTCCTATACCGGGGAAACCATTTTTAAGCTGTCCCTTCTTAATACAATACACTTTGGGAGTTAAGTGCTTCACAGTGTCCTACGGGGACATTGGCCTCACTTCAGGTGACCGCTGGGGATTCTGTGGCTAGTGCCCACTGCTGTGAGCTTCTGTTGATGGTTGTTATGTTTGTTGTCTCCTTTAGGATATGATGTTTCAGCTTCTCCGAGGTCTGGACTTCCTCCATTCTCACAGAGTAGTGCATCGTGACCTGAAGCCACAGAACATTCTGGTGACCAGCAGTGGACAAATAAAACTGGCTGACTTCGGCCTTGCCCGCATCTACAGTTTTCAGATGGCCCTTACCTCGGTGGTAAGCAAGATTGCTGTCCGTTCGTTAAACTTAGATATCCTGTCTTCATTGACAAACTGCCCCGCTCTATGTTCCTCGTGCTGCTTCTGCCCACACTTAGTCTGTGAGCTCTTTTACTAGCTGTGGCTAAGAGGAAAGCAAGGCTTTGCTTGACTCTGACTTCAGATGCATTTGACTGGGTCCGTTATGGATGGGAACTAATTGCAGAAATAGCCCGCTGGCCTCTTAGCCACTAGGAAGGAGTCAGGTCCATGCTTCCAAATGCGTTTTGCTATAACCTTGTTTTTTAAGTGGCATACATAATGTAGAAGGCACAGCTCAGGTCAGGGTAGGGCAGGCAGGAGGGGTGCCACCTGTGTTCAGCAGTGTAACCTGAGAAACAGCCTCACCACCTGCCCAGGCGGGATAACGCACTCCTCTGAAGCTGTGACGCTTCAGGGACTAGAGAAATTAACTTGACAGTGAACCTGAATGACCTGAATGAGTAACCCTTCCCAGCCCGATGGAGGCTTCACATGGGCCAGAGTAGAGAGGACCTGAGGACCTGTTTTGGCAGAGAATTTAAGCCTTCCCGTTCTTGGTCTCATTCAGATGCAGGGCTATAATGGTCCTCGTCCATAATTAACTCCAGTTTCTCTTTGTAGCCCATCTCATTGAAGTCTACAGAATCTAAGAGGAGCACACTGGTAGTCAGTATTAACAATTATTTTCTTATAACCTGCTGGGTATGTAGTAAATTTGTGAGTAGCTAGAAGTAAAGCAGTCCTCCTTCGCTGTGTTAGTAGCAGACAGGAGGTGCACACAGAGAATAAAGCTGTAGGAAGGCTGCCCTTAGACAGCCTCCCCAGGTTCCTGCCATGTCAGCGGCAAGGCAAAGTCCGGGAGTGGAGACAGTAGAGAGAAGTCACTTGGTCAGGAAGAACATTCAACTTACACAACTACTTCTGCCTCCTCCTCCTCCTCTTTTCCTCTCTGTGCCAAGCTTAGAAATCCCATAGCCTACAAACCCTCCGTTCTTGGCACTGGGTACTTTACCACGGCACCAGATTGCTCTGGAGCATTCTCTGAAATACCTTGTGCTCTGGAAAGATAAAACTTACTTTGCTCTGCATTTGCCGGTGCCTCAGAGAAGACAAGCCCAAGTGGATATTTAAAGAACGGGCCTCAGCTTTGGGTGGAGTGAAGCAAGCCCTTGGCTTTTACCACACCAGAAAGGACTTGAGTCTGTGTGCTTCCCCAATGGGAAGGGTGAGGTAGGCTTTGTGTTTCCCTAGGAAGTTACTGTGCATGTTTTGGGGGGCCCTGGGGAGAAGCTTGAATAGGCTTTGTGATTAAGAGGATCATGAGAGAGCACATGAAGGAACTACTCCTCAGGCACCTTAATTGGGGGGGGGGATGGTGAGTCATCTTCATTCCCCCCAAATTGGCTATATAACTATAAATAAAAACAGGAAACCCAGTTAGGTTTTGCTTAACTTTTTTTCCCTTGTTAAATTTGAAGAATGGAAACCCAGCTTGTAAGTGACATGTTGACACCCCATTCTTGCTGAAACTTGGCAGAAAAATACAGACCAGTGCTTTCATATCCCAAGCAGAGGCCAATGGGAAACATATATCTCTTGCTACTTGATGTCTAGTTTGTATCGTCTATTTTATATTTACCATAGCGACATAAAAAAGGGGAAAGGCTTCATTCCAAAGAATGATGTTTGGAATTTAATGGTAACATTAAGGGGCTTGTTTTTTTCAGGGTACTGAATTTTAAAACATTTCCCACTGTTAGTATTTTTTTCTGCTTTGGGAAAAAAAACCCACCTGATAAAATAATGCTTCGGTTTTTACATACATGTATAAAAACAGAATCACTGTTTTTCAGACTGAATTGATAAGTTATTTTTAGCGTTCCGTTAGTAGGCTACACACCGCTGCCTAGAAATACCCATTTTACGGTAGGTTATGTCACAAAAGGTAAGGGAAAACCACTTAATTTGCAGACTGGCAAGAGATTTGCAAGTTAACTGACCTGAGACCACCATCTTAACTGCTGTGAAAAAATGTATATATTGCTCATTCCCAAGGCTTGACTCACACAACCTTTCCTGCAAACCCCTTCAGAAACCTACTTTTTTTTTCCTTACTAGCATAATCTCTTTTTAAAAAACAAAAAGACGAGAGAGAGCTCGTGTGCGCATGCATGCGGGTGGGCGGGCAGGCGGGCATGAATGTATGTCAGCTTGTCAGGGTACATGAACGTGTTTGTATGAGGAGTACAGAAGAGACAGCCGGTTCCCTCAGAGGTAGAGTTATTTGTGGGATGCCTGGCTTGTTACGTGGGGACTGGAGGTCCAAACCCCAGACCTCATGGTTGCACAGCGATTGCTATTAACCTCTGAGCCTCTGTTCCAGCCCCTGGAGAAATTGCTTTCCTAATATTTTCTATCTTGTTGGTAGTTATTTGGGGCTTTTTTTTTTCTTTTTTCTTTTTTTCGGAGCTGGGGACCGAACCCAGGGCCTTGCACTTGCTAGGCAAGCGCTCTAACCACTGAGCCAAATCCCCAGCCCCTGGGGCTTTTATTTATAAAACAGCAGTGAGCATTTGACTTGAGATAGTCTTGTTCCACCTGGATATTCTCCTGGGCATTTAAGAAATACGTTTTAATGAATAAGTTAAGAAATGCCAACATGCAGACACATGCATTTGAGTCATTAGAAAAATCAGGAAAGAATTGCTTATATACTTAATGATTTCAGTATTCCACGTAGCTACTCCTGGGTATTAAACCGAAGGACTGGGTCAAACTTTCAAATAGCCAAGCTCATTCTGTATCATGGTATTGACTGAGTCCTTGGCCATGATTTGGTCTTATATGAGGACTGATAGATGGTTTGAACCCCACCCAGGTCTTGCATTTATAGTAATACTCTTTGCTGAGCCAGTCACCTGGCTGACTCACACTTTTTGTCCTGAACAGAGAGCTGAGGGACGCACACGGGAATACTGTACCTCTGCTTACTAAAGGACATTATTTCTAACTCGTATTTTGATATTAGCAAGCTTTAGAAGACCGTCTTCCAAGTAAAGGAATAGAATTACTAAACAGCTTTTACTAATTTCTTCACCGTTTCATTCAATTTCGTTTGTTTGCTTTGTTTTGTTTTAACAGTAGCTTGTACTCTTAGATCTTTGTAAAAGCTTTACGGCATTTTTTCCCATTGTGACTTTCCTCTGAAGCTCTTTCTCTGAGTCCATCCACGTCTTCCGCGTTGAAAGTCGTACAGTCTTGCAAACATTTTTCCGTGTAATAATCACCAAAGACAGTAGTAAACCTAATAAGGCTGTTGTTAGAGACATAAGAAGTACAAAAGAAAAAATTAAAGGAATTTTCAGTGGCACTGATAAAATTCTGAAGGTTTAGTACTGCCAGTCTGACACTATTCAAACTGCTTACACTGCCTCAGGCCAGTGCAATAGGAGTGTGTGTGTGTGTGTGTGTGTGTGTGTGTGTGTGTGTGTGTGTGTGTGTGTACGTACGTACATGTGCACACATGTGTACGCATGTGTGCATTTGCATGTGTCCCTGTCTCTGTGTTATTAGCACTTGGTAAACACTGGAGAAACTATTCGATTTCAGAGACTTTTATATGCCTAGGAAAGGAAAGGAAATGGAGTTCTGGCTTTCAGTCAACAATTGCCAGTCACCTCCTCTGTGCCAGGTTCTGTCCATGAACCTCAGAGGTGATGCTGAACTAAAGTGGACAAGGTCTTTGCTCTCAGAGCTTACAGGCAAAATTGGGAAATAGATCTGAACGTATCAGTCACACGAAGGAATTGTATCTTTAGAAACAGGAAAATGCAATCGAGGAAGAATTTCCCGTTCTGCGGAGCCCGCGTGACACATGGATCTATCAAGGCTGAAGCCAGAGAACCCACACCTGTCACCTCTGTGCCAGGATGTGGGGATGTTTGCAAGGGTCACAGCGCGGTCCGTCCATCCATCCTTTGCAGTCAGGGCCACTGGATGTGTGTGCATCAAGTAATCCACACTTGTTTTCTGTATGTGTGCCTGGAATAGACTCCTTCCAGGACACCCAGTTGGCACGCTCCAGTGACAGAGTGAAGTAGGACCAGGAGTTGAAGAACAATGTCATCTTTTACCCGAGAAAATAAATTCTTTATGTTTGTTTCCTCTCCGCGCATGTTGTGTTTACTATGGAGACCTGGCACGGTTTGAGCCCCAGGCTCGGCAGCTGAGTGGCTCCCACAGAACCCTCCAGAGGCTGCCAGTGCATACTGAATGAATCAAACCCGGAGCGTTACATGGATGTCATGGAAAAACCCCACAGTCCTGTCGCCTCAGCACCTCAGCGAAAGTTCAGGACACACCTCTGAAGCTGCAAAGGCTCCTGGAACACCCTCCGGTCTCAACATCTTGCCATGACACAAGCAGGATTGTTTTGTTAATACATGCAGTTGCCAGTACATATTTCATAGCTAACAATGGGGTGTTTGTGTGAGTTTCGTTTTCACTTTGACCAGTGAGGGAAGTGGAACACAATGGGGGCAGTGCAGAGCTGGGAACAGGACACATTTTCTTTAGGATTCCCAGGGCTGCGTACGTGGAAAATGCCAGGGCCAAAACAAACACGAGAACTTGTCCAGGTCCTCGGTGGCTCATTCTCGGCTGTAATAAAACATGGCTGAGTCGCCGTCTGATAGGCTGACTCTGCTCACAGCCATCGATGATTACTGTATGAGTTTCTCCCATGTACAAAAGAGAGTGGGTTCTGCAGTGTACGGGAAAACTGCTGTAGGCGGGTGTGGATATGTGGGCATAGTATGCCAAGCCCTGCTGGCAACGCGAATACATAACCGTTCTCCTTGTCCATAAAAGATAGGCATTCATTCGCCCACCTAAGGCCAGCTCCTTCGTAAGTGGTCACTGTTATGTATTAGTTCTAGACAAAAAAAAATAGGTGAGCTGTGATGTTCCTGCCTTTAACATCTCTATGGGAATACACTTGAGTGCTGTGTCAGGAAATGATCCGCAACTTTATGTAATAAGACAGCTTCCTCTTTGTAAGCATGCCTGACCCAAAGGTATTATTTCCATGCCCAGACTGTGAGGCATGCATGGTCCTTGGAAGTGCATGAAAAACAATGTTTCTATAAGTAGGACTTTTGTGTCCTTTTTAATTCTTCGCCTGTGTGAACTTCTTGTCTGCAGCTGTCACAACCTCATTTTCTCTGAGCTTTGATAATCTCGTAATGTCAGTCAAGATATGCGAATGAAATTTTGTAACATTTGGCTTACCCGTTCTTAGACATTCAGCTCATGTTTTACAGGGGGTGAGTAAGACAGTGAGGCCTGATTCTCCAGTACCTAAATAATGAATCCCAGCTCGGGACTTGCTTATACATTTGTTTACAGTGTCACCGCAACCTCCTGGTCTCTCCTCGTCACCAGGCATACACATCAGTTTATCCGACTAATTATCTAATACCACCAAATGTTTCACTGTCCTTTGCTTCCCAACTCCCTGTTTTCACAGGAAATCGGTGGGTACATTTCCAGCTCTTCCCACTGCACAGCCTGCGTAATGGCATCATCAGTTGTGAACACACAGGCACAGATACCATTTAATCATCTCACGCTGCTTTGCCCCTTCTGATAATAACTTGACCCTCTCGAACCCCAGCAGATGAGCGTTTCTATTGCGAATGTCTGTCTGGGTGTCCGTTAACCTTCGGGCCTTATCCTTCCTGACTCATGATCACAAACCCCTCCTCACCACCCTAACTGGTACAGTTACGTTTCCTGTATGCTGTGTCTTTATTTAAAGATTAAGGTTTCTCAAGGCCTCTGTTGTAACCATGATATCTCAAGGAAAGGTTGATGATAACCTCCTTTATCATAGGTCCTTTGACTTGGTCCAAGGAGGGCACTTGAGAAGGCCGGGGTAATATTTCTGTCTAACTCTACAGGTCTCTCCAGAAATTAAGGTCTGTTTTCTAACCGTTGGTTCTGTAATCCTGGATTTCCCTTGTATTTACCCCAGGTTTCGGCTCTCTGTTCTTTAGGGGTTGACATGGAAACTGAGTGTTACTGCTGGGCCTGGTGTCTGTGAGGGCACTGATGGTTTTTAAATCCCTCGTAAGTATGAAGGTTAGACCTGACAGTTGGCTGTGGAGAAAGAGCCTACCTTCTCGTCTCGGGGAAATGAAAGAAAGGGAAAGTGTAGGCGAATTTACTTTAGTGCTGCTCATATGTTTATTCTGAAAGCTTGGCAGGGTCTAAAAACAGGGCTGTAAATTTAACAGCTCAACCATTAAAAAAAAAAGTCCCAAAATAAGGAATAAGAAGCTCTTCGACTTGTAGGTTTGGATAGTGGCATGAAATTCCAAATTCATCCTCTTCTGCCACGTGATTTTTTTTTCATTTTAAAAACTCCTTTCTTTCTTTTTTTTTCCCACTTCTGTTTTGATTAATTGCATCGTAAAGGTTACCCTACCCGTGCCCTGCAATGTGAGGACGTGTTTTGCCAGTGCTTGGTGGATATACTTCAGTTGCTCCAGTTCCTGGTGGCATTAAATACTGCCTGCACCTTGTGAAGGCTGGGTGATTTCAGTGAGGTAGGGACTGCACATGGTATCTGTTCTTGTGGGAAAGTATGCTTCAGCGGGTTACTGGCACCGGGTCTGGAATGTGGCATTTAAAAGTACCTTTTAGCAGTGGGAAAGAATCCTGTCAAGAATAAACAGTCTGACCTTGTTAAATGGGCCAAAGTCTGTCTGTAATCTAGTTCCAGAAAACTAGCTTTTACTAGTTTAGAAAGAGCAGATTGGGGGGCAAGGGGAGGGAAAGACACAACTGGAACCTTGGTAAAGGAAGGAAAAGGTTACTATCAAGGATGTAAAATGGATTCCTATGCTGATGACCCTCACTGGACCTCCTGAAAAAATGTCTTTACCTGGCTGTAAACTCTGCAGCTACTGAAGAGTGGGTGGAAGACGGAGCTCGGCTGGGCAGAAAGGCAGGTTTTCTTTTTCCTGGAAAGACAGGACTGGCTTACAGAAGGGAACCGTGGGAGCTGGCACGCAGTGTTCACCATTGTGGGAAAACAGCAGGCTCAAGTTGCCAGTGACACCAAAGTGCCCACAAGTCTGTCCCCCCTGAGTTCTCCCCAAACACATCCACATGCCCTGTGATCTGCCCATCCCAACACTGTTGACATTTGTGTCCCCAAGCCGTTAGACACGCATCCCACCTCCCGAGGATTGCCTCCCCTCCTCATCCTAATGAACCGGTCTTCAAGACTGTTCCTCACCTGCCTCAGGTCTGCCCTACTCCGTGTGGCCTCTCCTACACGTGCTTCTGATTCTCCTGTAGTGTGGCAGCTCTCCAGGTATGATTCGCATCAAACTGGTCTTTGTCACCCATTTCGTTAGCATTGTGAAATACATTTCAGCACTCGGCGTACCACACAAGCCCATGGTAGTTGCTCAGTGAACGTTTGTAGAACGCCTGTGATGAAATAAAGAGGTTTGTGTGTAGAGCACATGGAGGGGGCCGAGGTTTGGAAAGACCTCCCAGTTTGCCCTCGCTTCCCTGAAAGGCTCCCCTACGCCTCTTAACCTCCAAGCATCAGGATAGCAGCTTGTTTCCTTAGCTCTTGTTGCTGAAGCCTAGTATTTAGATTTAAGCTGTGTCACAGAAAGTTAAAATCTTCTCGATCGCGCAGACACGTGTCTGGCTGCATTGTCCCCGACCATGCTCAGATCTCGGTGAACTACTTCTCATCATAATCACTTCTGCCACTAGACGAAAAATTAATCAGTCTTGTTTTAAGTTAGGAGATATTTTAATGGAGGTAGAGGCCAGATCTTACCTTGTGTTCTAATGTAAATATAAATCTTAAAAATCTTGAGGGCACTCGTGAGTGTGCACACACACTCACACCCGCGCTGGAGATAGAACTCAAATTTCACATGCTTGACAAATATCATACCTAGCACACACCCCAAAAACATGTAAGGTTAAGTTAAGCATTTTACCAGTGGGCTTCTGGCATTTTTTTCCCAAAATATCTCAAATTTAGGGGCTGGACAGATGGTTCGGCAGTTTTAAGAGCACTAGCTACTCTTCTGGAGGATCAAGAGTTCGATTCCCAGCACCCACATCTGTCTGTAACTTGGGTTCCAGGGAACCTAATTCAGATTTCTACGGGCAATGGCCTACATACAGATAAAACACCCATACACATTAAAAAAAAAATTAATGGAAAGACCCATTCAAAATATAAATTAATGACTGAAACACATTTTTCTTAAGTCTCTATGATTATAAATTGTATGGCATTTACACAATTCAGGACAGTGTGTGTGTCCAGGGCTCCAACAGGCCCTCAGGCTTGGTAGCACGTGCCTTAGATCACTGAGCCAACCCCTACCTTAAAACTCTCACTATCCTTGAATCAGTATTCTTAACCTGCGCTCTTTTTTAATTGGTAGGGTTGTTTTGAGAGTTCAGTGCTCCAGATGGGTCACTGTCAGTGTGGTGAGTGGACTGTCATACCTTTCACTGTTTGAACACGGCTCTCTGGGTTTGGGGCTAGAAAGTTCAGTATATACACACAGACCGCTTGTTTCCTCCTTCAGGGTTCCTTACTTACGTTTTTTGCATTAGGCTTACCTGAGGCATTTTTCCTCACCTTGCATCCAGTCTGCTTGATGTATGTCTTACCTTCACGGTGTAAATGTAGTACTGCTACCTAGATGAGCATTTGAGGGCTCCCTCCCTCCCCGACCCACACTCCCTCAGTTGCAGCGAACTTCTGTGAACTTGTTCTCTTACCTCACTATTTTGGTGAAGCCATAAAAACAGTTATTACCAAGATTGAAATTTGGGGGGTGGGGGTGTTGAGATTTCACTGTTCTCCAAAAGGATTGCACTTCACGCCCCTTGTCTCCCTTTACTGAATGCCTTTGAGCTCTCTGCTTCATCCCTTCCAGGTGTCTCTGGACACCTCCTTCGTGCCGCCTTTTTGTGTCTGCCCACTCATAAAGCAACCAGTATGGCAGCAGTTGGTCTCGTATCTGCGGCCGTGGCTGTCAATTGTCTGCAGAGGCATCCACGTCATCTGTCTTGCCCCAGGATCCCCTTTCCCATTTGTGCCCTCAGATCTCTGCCTGCTAATGCTTGGCAACAGAAACACGTTTATCACTAACTCACTACCTCACCAGTTCACTCGATGTCTACCCTGCCTGGCTAATCCCCGTGCACTCTCCCTTCTTGGACCCCCCTCCCGCCCCCATTCTTGGTGATCACCAACCCTGAGGTGCTCAGATTTTGTAAGATGTTGTTTGCATGGGCCTATGTATTGTTACAGGTACAGAATAACAAATACGACGTTTCCCAATCAGTGGGCATTCATTTCTTAATATAGCAGAGAAGTAGGTAATTCTGCAGCTGGCGTAACTGGGTCACTGGTGTCCTCTTGGATATCCTCATCAAATGCTGAAGAAAACAAAGCCTTCTCAGTTGTTCAGTGTATTGGTTATGCCTTCCCTCTTAGCCCCACAAGGGCTGCTGAATTTCGGTCTCCATACTACAGAGCTCTAAGCAGGATGTGAAGCAGTGGGGGGGGGGGGGGGGGGCTAAGTGGATTTCGCTACCTTTGTTCAGTAAAGACAGTCTTCCAGAAACTCACTTCAGATTTTAATTTGGGTTTCATCACCCAGAACCAACATACCTCTGCATAGCCCAGTCATGCTTTAGAAACCCTTATTGCTACCTGAATAAAATCAAATTATCCTAGGCAGGAAATGCAGGTGGCTGCTGAAGATGAAGGCACCCTATGCCAACCAGAGCTGATTTCCTTAAATTCCTCAGTAGCCATAGCCATCAGCAAACGTTTGCTGAGTTTGAAAGTGTTTCACAGAGGGTGCCCTTCACAAGGAAATTGAGCCCGATGCATAGAAACCAAGGCTGGGTTTTAAAAAGTCAGGTAGCAGGAGTCACTTTGATGACGTGGATTACTCTTTAAAAAGTAAGTGATTTTATTAATCCTCATGCAACTTACATTATTGGCTCAATTTATTTACATTAGTATGAATTGCATATATGAAGCATGCACATATATGTCTGTGTCTTCTGTGTATCTTACCCAAGCAAGTAAATCCATGTGCATCCAGAGTGCTGTTTCCCCTTAGAAAGTGCGGGAAGGCTTCAGGAGGGCTAATTTCTGAGCCCTCACATCAATAATGAGAAGATTGATTGGATGGGAAAGCAGGGATAAGAGTGTTCTAAGCACAAAGCAGGTACACAGAACGTGGGTGTACAGGTTGATGGGCAAGGTGCTTGGGGGAGAGCATGATCAAAACTGCTTGTTTCTGTTGCTGTATCCAAACTCCGGTGCACTGTGATGGTTGGGTTGCTAGGGAGATTTTGTGTGTATGAAGAAACTGCTGGGGACCTAGAGGCCTCTGGTGAAATGGGAACGGGGAAGCGGGTCTGATGTGCGTTGTTTGTGGAATTCTCAGAGTAATTTTTTTTTAATTGCTGGCAAGGAGACTTGCATTAGCATTGGTTTTTATTTGTTTGATGTTCTCTGCTGTTGTTTTTGTTTTGAGACAAGGTCTCATCTATGACTGCAGCCCTGGCTGGCCTGGAACTCAATATGTAGACCAGGTTGCTCTGAAACTCACAGAGATCTGCCTGTCTCTGCCTCCCACATGCTGGCATTAAAGGCATGTGCTGCTATACCCCATGTGAAAGGTGTTTTAAGACACATTTGTGTTAAAAGGGAGGGAAGGAGGGAGGGAGGGAAGGAGAGAGAGAGAGAGAGAGAGAGAGAGAGAGAGAGAGAGAGAGAGAGAGAGAATGGAGATTGAAGTAAAATGAAGAGGGGAAGGGAGGAAATGAAAAATGTCCCTTTAAATCAGGTAAGCATTTTTGGCCCTAACTCGTTAAATCATGCTGTTCTGGAAACCAAAGAGACAAATGCAATCTTTACTGTTTTCACTAGCAGTATGCTTGCTACATAGAGTTCTTTCTCCCGGTAAATCGCCATTTCTGTTGAAAGGAAGTGCTATTTTATGGTCAGGAATCTATATAACGTATCTCACTAATTGCACAGTTCAGAATTGACTATGGAAAAATTAGTTTTGCATTTGTAAATGAAGCCTTAATTAAAAAAAAATATTTAGCATTGGGGTGGGACTTCCAGAGGTCAGAGGGCAATTTAAAGAAGTACAGTTTTCCTTTCTACCATGTGGGTCCTAGAAATCCAAGTCAGGTCTTTGGGCCTGATGGCAGGTGCCCTACCTACTGAGCCATCTCAGGGAAAACAGCTCAGAGCTCTTTGCAAAATATATCCCCCCCCCCGCTCGAAGACTTAAGTAATTGCTGCTTTAATTTATTGGGCCTAAAGTAACACGATTATGCTGAGTTTAATTGGATACATTGCTGTTTCTCTTTCTCTCTCTTTTTTTAATTCCCATAATCCAGGTTTTGGTCAAGTTGACAAATTATATACCTTACATGTGGTCTTTATATGACTAACCCCTAATGAGTGAGTGCAATCTAAACGGCTCCAAAAGACTGTAATTTACTCTTCATTTGACAACAAGCTCCTTGAGGGAAGAGCTGGACGCCCTACGGTTTATGCTCACCAACTAGTAATTCATCGTGAGGTTGTACTTTTCAGGTGTTTGGAGCCATTGTAAAAGCAGCGCGTACTTGGCGTGGGCATGCTTGTGCGGTTGGTTTACCACAGTCCGTTTCTCTGGCTTCAGCTCATCCATTCAGTTTTTTTTTTAAAGACGTATTTATTTTATATATGAGCACACTGTAGCTGTCTTCAGACACACCAGAAGAGGGCATCAGGTCCCATTACACATGATTGTGAGCCATCATGTGGTTGCTGGGAATTGAACTCAGGACCTCTGGAAGAGCAGTCAGCGCTCTTAACCGCTGAGCCATCTCTCCAGCCCCCTTTATTGTCTGGAGTTCAAACGAGTGTTGGAAAGGCAGGTAAAGGAAGGTACTGCTTTATGAGCATTATCTTTGCTTGAAGTTGCTTTTTGTTTTTTACCTGCTTCCCTCCCTGAACCGTAAAGGAACAGGTCGAAACCTCCCTGTTGTCAGGGTTTGGGGACGTGGGAAACGCGTGTCCATCATACGCAAGGGTTTGACTTGTGTGCTGTGGTTCAAGGGTGGGAAGTGGGTACTGTGTACACGGTGCTTATAAAAGTATGTTTACTTTGAAGTTTTTAAGAACCAGAAGAACTGGCCTCGATGTTTGCATCCCCGCCTCCTGTAACATCATGTATTTAGTGACTGCCACCTTCTTAGGCCAGAAGGAAAGTTAGGAAGGACTGAGCAGACACTGGGATCTGAAATGCCACAAACTTGATGTTCCGCCCAGTGCATGTGTGTTCTGTGTCTCATCGGGTATCCGTGAAGAAATAGGTCACGCCGTCCCAAAAGAATAGTTTTTTCTCCCCTTGTTTCTCTCTTCCTTCTTGACAGCATTATTTTTGAAGTCTTAATTGATTCCAACATTCCAGAAATATGTTCCCTTTTCTCTCCAACCATTTTCAGCTATAGACAGAGAGCTAATTCTGTAAAAATCTCACCTTTTCACAGAGACGCAGTACAGTCAGGAACCAGCCACCTAACGGGTCAGCAGGCTGAGTGAACTCAAGTGAATGCCTAGCTTTGCTGTGTCCTAGATTTATCCTCCATTGAGGTGGAGAAAACACCAAAGTGTACCTTGTGGGTTTGTAGTGAGAACTAGACAGTTTCACATGTGAAAAGAAAACGTCCTTCATCAAAGGCTGTTATTGAATTTTGGGGTAATGATATTCCTCTTTGTATCTGTACATGAAGACAGGTAAGGCAATAAATGTTAGCAATTTTCAGCCCATTTTCTTACCGGCATCCTGTTACTTAGATGACCACATACAATATCAGTAAGGGTATCTTAAAGAGACCATTTTTATCATCATCATCATCATCATATCATCATCATCATCACCACCACCACCACCACCACCATCATCATCATTCCTCAAAGGGAGAACTTTCTAGTATTCCTAAAACTAGCAAATTCATATGTGGAAGGGATCCCCCATTATCTGTATTATATCAGCAGTATTAAAGTCTGCAATACAGAACGGAACGAATTCTAGATACCTCATCTCTTCTCTTAACATAGGAAGTTGGGTGCTCAAATCCACATAGTTGGGGAATTTCCAACAGAAGAATGAACACAGAGGAGCATGTTATTGTGAACTAACTGTATTCAAGCACAGCGTGACAGGCTTCACTCTCTGTCCCTCTTCACACCTTACATTCACCAACTAAAGTGAGTGACTGAAACAGTGGTGGGGAATTGGGTTTGGGCTTCAGCACAACAGCGCTTGACCACCTAGAGAGTAGACCCAAGGACAGAAGAACAAGTTCTTTTAAGACAGTCATTTCCATAGTTAGTCTTGGTAGGGTCGAAGATGGACGAGTGGACAGTAACGGTTGGCAAATTATTAAAGCAGAGGCTGGAGAGATGGCTCAGTGGATAAAGCTCTGGCCTCCAGAGCTTGAGGAGTTTCCAAGTTGCAATCCCCAGACCTGTATAAAACCAGCAAGATGGCATCTAGCGAAAGAAGAACACTCCTCCATTGTTGGTGGGATTGCACACTGGTACAACCATTCTGGAAATCAGTCTGGAGGTTCCTCAGAAAATTGGACATTGAACTGCCTGAGGATCCAGCTATACCTCTCTTGGGTATATACCCAAAAGATGCCCCAACATATAAAAAAGACACGTGCTCCACTATGTTCATCACAGCCTTATTTATAATAGCCAGAAGCTGGAAAGAACCCAGATGCCCTTCAATAGAGGAATGGATACAGAAAATGTGGTACATCTACACAATGGAATATTACTCAGCTATCAAAAACAATGATTTTATGAAATTCATAGACAAATGGTTGGAACTGGAAAATATCATCCTGAGTGAGGTAACCCAATCACAGAAAAACACACATGGTATGCACTCATTGATAAGTGGATATTAGCCCAAATGCTTGAATTACCCTAGATGCATAGAACACATGAAACTCAAGATGGATGATCAAAATGTGAATGCTTCACTCCTTCTTTAAAAGGGGGAACAAGAATACCCTTGGCAGGGAATAGAGAGGCAAAGATTAAAACAGACAGAAGGAACACCCATTCAGAGCCTGCCCCACATGTGGCCCATACATATACAGCCATCCAATTAGACAAGATGGATGAAGCAAAGAAGTGCAGGCAGACAGGAGCCGGATGTAGATCTCTCCTGAGAGACACAGCCAGAATACAGCAAATACAGAGGCGAATGCCAGCAGCAAACCACTGAACTGAGAACAGGACCCCCGTTGAAGGAATCAGAGAAAGAACTGGAAAGCTTGAAGGGGCTCGTGACCCCATATGAACAACAATGCCAAGCAACCAGAGCTTCCAGGGACTAAGCCACTACCTAAAGACTATACATGGACTGACCCTGGACTCTGACCTCATAGGTAGCAATGAATATCCTAGTAAGAGCACCAGTGGAAGGGGAAGACCTGGGTCCTGCTAAGACTGAACCCCCAGTGAACTAGACTATGGGGGAGGGCGGCAATGGGGGGAGGGTTGGGAGGGGAACACCCATGAAGAAGGGGAGGGGGAGGGATTAGGGGGATGTTGGCCCGGAAACCGGGAAAGGGAATAACACTCGAAATGTAAATAAGAAATACTCAAGTTAATTAAAAAAAAAAAAAAGATGGCATCTAGCTAGAACGATCAGCCCTTAGGTTGTGTGAGACACCCTGCCTCAGTCACTAAAATTGGAAAGCCATCAAGGAAGACACTCAAAGTCAAAAATCAGGCCTACACACATACACACATACACGCCCACATAAATAAAGCAAAAAAACATATCTCTATGCTCATTGCACATACATATACATATGCAGGGAAAGGGGGTCCTCTCTGTAGTCCAAATGAGCATTTTATCTTCTAGGTGCATTCGTGTTGTGTTCTAGATACCATGTTCTCCTGGAAGTAATATTGAGAAAGGTGTGTTTCCCAAAGAATAGATTAGAGTCTTCTCTGGTGAATTACTCACTACACCATGGATTAGGAGTTAATGTCACAGATCACATAGACTTCTTAAGATGTGTCACATAAGAACTCTTCCACCTACTAGACCTGCAAAGAATATAATTGGAAGAAATTCCTGAGGCTCTCGGCCCAGCCTTTACAAAACCTGCACTGTCTTGTTTAGCTTTACTAAATCGCTCAGGAATGCCCCATCTACAAAGAAGCTGGTATCTAAACCAGCACCTCCCATTTGGTCTGCCGTTCTAAAACCATGTGTGTGGCATTTCTTACGATTGCTTGCTCTCCTTCAGTCTTTGACAGCATTATCTCAGAGTTACTCTTACCTACCTAGTTCTGCATTTCTATTAAAGCACGTTACCATCTTTGGAAACAAAGCTATGCTCTCTGGCTTTTCTTAGATTCAGAATAGAGGTGTGGTTTGGCCACATGAGCTGTGCTGTATGGAAATGTAATTCAGGAGCAGGTACAGTGTAACCTGAGTGGGGTCCGGCTCTCCTACTCTGAATTCCCACTGTACCTCTTAGGGCCCCTAATTCAGCCTTAGTTCTCAAGTTGAATTTCATGTGGTCTTTTTTTTTTTCCTCTCGGGGCTGGGTACCGAACCCAGGACCTTGCGCTTCTTAGGCAAGCGCTCTACCACTGAGCCAAATCCCCAACCCCGGTCTTTTTTTTTTAATGTTGCCCAGTGTTCTTGGAGATTGGTCTGTGTTGCTAAGTGTGTCTGAGTACCATTAGTGTCAAGTGAAAGCCTGTTAGCTGCTTACTTGTTGTTCTTGGAATCTTATACTCTTCTTCTCTCAGTGCTACAGGATATCATAGGATAAACGTCACTTCTAGTCAGGAGGTCTGATGGCTGGGTTTGCTATATATGCGTATAACAGAGTATACTCATGAAATAATAAAGTTTTCATATAAAGAGAAGCCAAGGGAATTTATAGCCAAGACTTTTTACAATTGGGAATACTTCAGAAAGAAAGAAAATGATTCCAAAAGGCATCTGAGATACAAGAAAGAGTCATGGGTACATAATTGGATAAATATGTCTAAATGAGTCATTGATCACAATAAATATAAATGGAAAAGATCACCATAAAAAAGCAGAGACTATGAGATGAGATTTGAAAAACAAATTTGAATCAGCTCGTACATTTTCTTGAAATTGTTCCTCTGTTGATGAGGGATATAAAATTGTTCTGTTCTTTGGGATTTTGGCTTTAAGCCATGCTATTTAACATATATGTACTATGGAAACCTTGCCTTTCCATGTCTGGTTACATGCTTCAAAAAACTACCTCAGGTGTGCACTGGGATTCATATTAGAAATAGTAACAGCAGCATTGTTTGCAACAGCCAAAAAAAAAAAACCAAACAAATAGCCCAAATAACAAATACAAATAATGTTGGTTAACATGGTACAGAATTAAACAAAAGTGGGAAGAAAATGAGTAAACTCTTATCAATAAGCAATCATATGCAGGAATCTCAGAAACAATATTGTGACAATGATTATAAGTCATAAAATACTTATGAAGTGATACACTGTTTATATTTATTATACGTTATTAAATGTTATTAAAGCAGATATGTGAAGTGTAAGATTTAGAATAGTGGTCTTCCATGAAGGCAGAGGGGCAGAGAGATAAGGGAATCACATTAGGGGTAAGAAGAAGAAAATGGAGTGGACATGTGTGTCCAGATAGTTACAACACCCTTACATCCTTACACCTGCCTTGTTAGATTCTTTTTGAGTCTGATACTTATTGTCTCTACAATTTTTGAAGATTTTTGTATATGGTATTTGCTACAGAGGCATTGGACTCGAGAGCGAGGATGTTGGTGTGATAGATAAAAAAAAATCTCTCCTTGTTCTTGCAGAGAAAATAGGCAATAAACCAGCAAACAGGTACCTGTATTGTGTAGCTAAGATCTGCAGGAGCTGACCAGTTGGCCTTTTCAACAGCCGAAGAGGGAGGGAGGATCTTGTCAAGAAGGGAAAGTTCAGGAAAGAGCAGCATGGCAGAAGGAACAGGATATTTAGGAGTCTCAAAGCAAGACTGAGTTTAGCCAATCCAAGAAAAGCAGGAAACTCAGATTGTGGCTGTGGCAGACCAAACAGGAGGGGAATGGCTATGGCCGAGACCAGAGGTATAGAATGTCCAGTTTGCCAGAGGAGACCTGAAATAGGAAGATAATCCTTCAGACGGTTTGGACAAAAGGTTGTGGCACGTAACAGAAGCAGAAACTGGGCAGGGGGTGGGGGAGCTGGAAAAAAAGCAGGTAGCAAAGAAAAACAGAACTGAGAGCAGAATATAATAATCAAAAATTAGGTTATGTTATTGTCAGAGTTAGAAGAGGGAGAGATAATGTAGGAAAGTTAGTTATATCCAAATCTTGGTCTTATGAGCTAAAGGAAATGTTAAATATTACCTATTACCTAAGTATCCCCTCTCTCCCTCCACTCCCTTTCTATACACATATTTTTAATGATATATCTTTTGTCAGAAAGTGTGATGTTGGGGTTGGGGATTTAGCTCAGTGGTAGAGCACTTGCCTAGCAAGCGCAAGGCCCTGGGTTCGGTCCCCAGCTCCGAAAAAAAAAGTGTGATGTTTTTATCCATAGTCGAGAAGTTTGTGCTTTGATTACTTAATTATTGATGATAATGGTGGTGGTGGTGGTGGTGGTGGTGGTGGTGGTGGTGGTGGTGGTGGTGGTGGTGGTGGTGATGATTTGACGTTTTTTCACCCATCCTGAACTGTGCAGGGTGTGTGTGAAATGAGTTGTAGCACTGTTATTATTCAGAATAAAAGGAATCTTTTCAGTGTTTCCAGCGCTCAGAACTAAGTGAAATCCCTCCCCCCGATTACATTGCTCAGAGTGGGTTCACTGTGCCTGATGATGTGAGCTTTATAGCTCCTTACTCGTAGCACCTCAGCGTCCACTGGAACTCCGGGAGAGGCGTTAGAGAGATGGTCATTAGGAATAAGCTGAGGCTGATAAAACTCCTAGACCACCATATCTCAGTCCTTCTCTCAGGTGCCCCTGGGGTGACCAGCAGCATTTTGGGGTTCTGCCTGAGAAAGATTGACCAGCTATGGCTTCATATAAACCTCAGGACAGGATTCATTGTTATTTTATGGTTTTACAGACAGAACCGGTCTGGAATCATTCTTGGTTGTGGGGAGAGGGAAACTGGCATCTAGTGGACGGCAGACCACGATACTATCATTCAGTGCATGGAGCCGACCTTACATTGGCAGCTGTCTGGCTGTAAACACCCAAAGTGCCCGGATTGAGAAAATCCTTAAAACAAGTATGACTAGTCCCTGACCCCTTCATAGGAATGGCTTCCAGGAATTTCCTCCCACTACCTTGTGCTGACTCACCTGGGGTCAGAGATCATTTCTCACTGTGAGTGGCCTATGGTATCTGGCACCAGACGTCTGTAGGTGGTAGAGAAGAAACAGGGTTTGAAACGTATAGGGCCTCCAGCCAGTTCTAAGGACCCATCTTTGAGGCAGTGAATGTGTATATGTGAGTTACAGGCAAAGGGTTCCCACTTGTACCTAGCCAGAAGAGAGGCTCTTTCATAATTATTAGATCGTATTAACATACTTAAGTAATTTTTAAAAGCCTTGCTTTTTACCTATTCATGAGACACGTCCTTGTGAAAATAATCGAAGAGTGTAGTGACTTGGTCCAACTTGGTGAAGGGCTTGTTGCACTTGCCTGACCATCGGAGTTTGATCCTAGGCTACCGAGGAGGAGAAATGACTCCCAAAAGTTGCCTTCTGACGTCCACATACATGCAGTGGAACACATGTATTCACATCAGCATGCATACATACATGATTTAAAAAAAATTAATCCAAGAACTGGAGTGTTGTCTCAGTAGTCCACTTAGCATGTTTAAAGCCCTGGATTCTGTCCTCAAGGATCACTCTCACACACACACACACACACACACACACACACAGAGAGAGAGAGAGAGAGAGAGAGAGAGCGCCTGAAGCACAAATGCAAATACATGTGTGAATGGCATTTTTCTGCATCACGCTTCTCAATGCAAATACTTGTGATCATATTAACTTCCTGTTCAGTCTATAAAAATACTTCAGAACTTGTCAGTTAGAAGGCAAATAGGATATAGCCCCCGCCCCCAAAAAAAGACAGCACATCATTTCTGTGTTTTGTGGTGTTTGTAGAGTTAGGTAATATAGTTAGAGTATGTAAGCTTTAAGCTTAAGAAACCCGAGTATTCATGGTATTTATACCAAGTCCTTAAACCTTTGCCTATAAAGCTACCTCACCTTTCCATTTCTACCACATAGGTTCACAGATTAGTCTGTGTTTATCTCTGCTCGGACTCATCCTTGTCCTCAGACACAGGGATCTTCTCTACCTAGGAGCATGAGGCTGTCTCTTCTGATTCCCTCTAAATCTTGACTGTATCACGTCTCCCCTCCATCCCGTCTTCCACAGACGCCTGAAAGCCATTACAGCTCTGGGCTGCAGAGGGCAGGTGGGAAAGATGTGGGAATACTCGCTGAGGAGGATTGTTCACTCAGAATGCCATTGACCCTGGGATTCCACGCTTGTGGACTTTATCCAGCTTGGCATCTTCCGGTATCTGTCTGTCCCTCCTTTATTTTCTAAAAAATCTCCAGCATGGCTTCTGTGGTGTCGTGGTGTCCTGCTTTTTCCTCCCTCCTGCCTGCCTCACGCCTGATTCATGGATGTTTTCCCTGCTTTATGCTCTGTCTATGTGTGCCCTCTGGGCTAGCAGCCTCCTCCAGGAGCTAACCCTGCAGCCATGAAACTCCACTTCCTTGCAGCTCAGCCGGATCTCGGGTTTACTTCCTCTTAAGCTACAGACCTGCCTGACCAACCATCTCACCGCCCAGGGCAGAAGCATGGGATTCATCCTCGATGCTTTGCTCCCTTCTTCCTGACTGCTAATTATGCTATCCCTTCTGCCTCCCCTCTGCTCCCTTTCACTCAGCACCCCCTTAATCCCCCGTATTTTCTTTAGGTTGTCTCAGTTTTTCTGGGTCAATCCAGCCTTTGGGTTGCAGTCCCTGCCTTCAGGACCATCTTCAGTTCTAGCCTCCGTAGTTGTTGGAATCAAAAGGCAGAATCTGTAAATCGGACACTCGTCCCCTGCATCAAACCCCCCGTAGCTCTCCTCCAAACAGACGTCAGGCCACCACCTGGTCCGTTCAGTTCTGTAATCTTCTCATTTCTGTTTAAGCTGCCACCTTTCTCAGTCATACCTCGTGGTACCCCTCTGCAGCCTTAACACTAAACAGTACAGCCTGTCCTGCACCCTGTACACCTTGAGAAGATTGTTTCATAACATTTCCCATATATAGAACCAGATGCAAGTGCCCATGTTACTTCTGTCATACCGGCCAGCACACGGCCTATAAGATAACCCTAGTGGCTTTCCCGTTTGCAGATTCACCAAGGTGATTCCAGCCCATTAAGAAAAGGAGCCCGGATTTGAACCCAGGCCTCTAAATGGTAAACCTGTAGGTGATGCCTCGAGTGTTGTTGTTATGTCTGCCTCCATTGCCCAGCTGAGCTTTTGGGAAACAGATATGATGTCTTCAGTCATCCTCACGAGTGAGATCCAATGCTCGTCCTCCGTAGACAAACCCTGGTATATAGATGAATGGTTGAAGTTACCGTAAATGGTCACATGAGCAGCAGTTACATGTACTGCTGGTACATCTGTACCTCGTCCATCCCGTGCACTGCGTGTGACGACCCAGGGTGTGAATCGGTTACTGCTGCCCTGAGAGGAACCAAGCTGTTTGAGAATCATATCCATTTGATCAGTGCCATTCTTATTCCTGATCTGACTGGACAGTACCAATTTTTATTTAAATAATCAATTTATCGTTTTAACCCGCTTATCTTTGAGTTGTCTGTTCTAACAACCGATGACATCACAGTTTAATCATTGACTCGATCAGTGTATGGGACAGACAGACTGACTGCCTTGTGCTTTGAGAACCACCACCTGCTTTTCGTGTCAGCCTTTTTTGCTGACCGGGGCTCCAAAAGACTGTAAAAGTTCTGTGTGTCTCTTGAGAGTGAGCTAGTGCGGCCTTCAGATGCAAGCAGGTTTCTCAGCCATGTTGAAGCTGGCGAGACAATCATTCGTCTCCCGAGTGTGTATAAAAGAAAGATTCCAGTTGCTATTTAAATGCAAAAATAGCAGGCTTCAAAAATAGGTGTAGGCATCCTGTGATCTCTGGACTTCTTGCAAAGAATCCTTGAGACACAGTCTCTGATGGTCTTTGCGTTAAGAGCATGCTTAATTTCATAGACCAAAGCCCGTGCAGGAAAAAGAAAAAAACAAAACATTTTCTCCCACCCCATGCAAAAGCTTATAAATGAATGAGGAAAAAAATTAATTAATGACGTGAATATTAAGAGGTTACTTATCTATTCTAACACTGGGCCACAAGTTGACTAATTAAAAGGAATGTAGGCTGGAAGGCTGCCACAAATCTTTCACTTAGAGGGCCACGGCTGAAGCCAGTGATTGTGCATGACAGACTTCAGGAACAATAGTGCCGCGCACAGACCGTCAGATGAAGCAAGCTCGTCTGAATTACACCGACAACGGGGTGGCCTACGGGCAAACAAAATGGTTAAACAATACATAATCAAGTTTTTATTTGGTATTTCCTGCGAGGCTATACCAGTTGCCAGGGAACGTACTGTATTTTTTAATTTGGCTGTATTAATTGTTGACCATGACTGGCAGAGACCCAAACGGACAGATATGGGAGAAAATGGCATCTGGACATTAAAGCCCTGAGTGTGCTGGGGGGAGGGGAGGGGGCACAAAAATTACAGCATATATCAGGAATTTTCCAGCTAACGATGTGTGGATGTGGTAGTGCGAGGGAAACGGAGCCAGACTGAGCTTGCTTTGTTTGCCGAGAGAGGCCCCCCCGTAACATTCTTTTTAGCTGCGCATATTTTTGTCTTCATTCTTGTACAGTTCTAACTTTCTTACTGTGCAGAGAAACTCAGTTCCAGCCAGTTGGGGCCTAATAATTCTATGGCAATAATTAAAACTCATGGACGACTGTTTTTAGCTGCATTGAAGTGGCGTAGAAACTAACTGTAAGCTGCAGGGTTTTTTCTAAGTGGCACACCATTACTGTAAAGGGAGCCCATTATTATTTTCTTTGATTTCACAACAGTTTTTTTTTCTTTAAGGCATCATTTCATTTATACAATCAAGACACAATGTCTTAAAAGCTTCTGGTAGGAGTGGAGAGCCCAGTCTGAGAGCAATTATAACGTACATTCTTAGCCTATAAATAAAATGTCCTTAACTAGTTCATACCGTGAACATCTGTGATAGAGACCCTCCCATCAGCAAGCTACTTTGGGACTTGGTTTTAACAGTACATAAATAGTCACTTGCAAAGAAGTTGGTATTGGAGCCTTGGGATCAGGCGTCAGACCCGTGGCAACCTTTCTGCCTCAACCTCCCAAGTTCTGGGATTGAAAATTACAAGCGGCTTTGCAATTTTTGTTTTGGTTCAGTAATGCAGGGGGAAGTTTGAGGCTAACACAGATCCTGTCTTTAAAGGTTGGTAACCCTGGAGCCTTCGCTCTAACAGCAGCCTTGTAACGTGTGCCAAGAGTGAAAGACAACACGTAGACTTCCCGGGAACTTTGGTGGCAGTAGTAGAGGTCCATCTGGGTGCCTGGTGGCCAGCTCAGAGGCAGTAACATGGGCTTGAATTCTGGGTCTGGTGTGGAGCTAGCTTTCTGTGGTTGCTAACGTGTTTTGAGCATGCCAGGATATGAGCAGAGCACCCAGACTCTGTCTCGGAAGGACCGATGTTGTATAAATGGCATAAAATAGGTCCAGTTCTTAGTGAGATGCCAGGCGTACAGAAAACCATGGTAAACTTTGGCTGTAATATGTTGTCTTCTCTCTTGTGGAGCTCTGGGGGGGTATCTTTGAGCTTCTCAGAGCATTCTAGTCTGTGTGCATTAGAGTTGAATATACTTAATTATAAATCATTGAAATTCCAAAGCAGAATGAGCACAGTTGTTGTTGTTGTTATTACTGTTAAACATTCCTTGAAACTACAATTTTAATATTTATTTATTTATCTATTTATTTATTTACTTATTTATTGGGGGGCATGAACAAGCGTATGCTAAGAGAACAACCTTTGGGAGTCAGCATTCTCCTTCGGCCATGTGGATCTTGTGGATCAAACTCAGGTCATCAGGGCTTAGTGTCAAACACCTTTACCCACTGGTCCATCTCTCCAGCCCGAATAACTCTCTTCGGAAGCACTTAAGATACAGTTACTAGTCCATGAAATCTGCAGAACAGTGCCTCTCAAGTAGCAGTGAGCTGGAGTTCCAACTGTGGGATTCAGCTTCTTTTTGAGGGGCAGATGCCAAGGTGTCACCCCCTCACGGTCTCATCTGTGATCGGGCAAGTTTCCAGGGGACTACTTTAATGGCTTGTACATGCCAGTAACATTTTCTACCGTGCTCCTTTTTAGTCCTCACTAAAGGTGTGACTGTATTGATGATAAATATGTAGGTTCCAAATGTCTTTAAATTCAAAGGATTCCTTATCTAAAACAAAGTATGTGTTTTAATAGGAATGTGTCCCAGACATCAGATCAACTTTTTTTCCCCCCAAAGTAAATCTTAACTCCTGGAAACATTTCGAGCCCTTAAATGATATCCTTGTTATCTTGGCTTCATATTATACCGTTATAACATCTTTTAAATAGTGTATTAGAGGCTAAGAAAATGTATGTGTGTGTTGTTCTCACGAAGTCTTTGCTTTTTAGCATTAGGAATAAAAATTAGTTCTTTTCCTGCCGAAATAATAACAACTATAACAAGCCAAATGTAGTCAGCTTTGCTTAACTGGAAAACTGCCTTTACTTTTCGACAATTGACATTTTCTCTTAGGCTGCCTTTTAAGTCCAGGACTGTTAACAATTTAGCCTGTCTCTAATTTTATGCACAGTCCTTCTAGATAGATCCCAATAGGAAGCCCCAGTGCCTTAGCCTGGCTTCCCATTGGCTACCCCGGGAAAGGGCATTTCTGCATAAATTGGATGCTTCCTTCTCCCCTGGAGACCAAATATGCTAATGTTTCCCAATCCCCTGGTTTGCAAGCTTGAGTCCATTGCTCAAAACTGGAAAGTGTCACTCTGTAGACAGCACACATGGAAATCCAGATCCAGGGGTCCCTGACATGCCCGTGGGTTTGACGGCAGAGTGAATACAAGTTTTTTTCTTCCTACTCCAGCGTTTCCGTGGCACTCAAGCTGAAATCGGAAACCGATGTTCCTGTGAGGTGTTTTTCAAAGGTATTTCCTTTGTGCAGCTCCAGTGCACACCGAACCCAAGGGGTTAACCTGAGGGCCGCTTTGAAAGCAAGCGAAGGTCACTGCCGGCGAGAGCAAAGACTTTTAAAGCCTGCGGTCCCCACCCAGGGGATTGTAAACATTGGCTCCCAGCCACTGCGTCCCACAGCACAGAACTTCCCTGTGCTCCGCGCTCACGGTTCTGCTCTTTCACGGACGCTGAAGCCGGAGCGCTATCAGGAGCCCCGTCTCCTGTCAGGCAACCTGAGGAATCCTGCCCTGCCCTGCAGAAGGTGAAGGTGAAGCCTGTTACCTGGCGTTTCCAATGCAACTGACCTCCTGCTGGTAGTGGGACTTTCTCAAGACCAAAGAATGTATAGAGCGCCCATCACATTTCCACAAGACCGGTTACCTGCCATTTGTTAGTAACTAGCAATAAAGCCCACATCTCTTTGGCGTTTGGCTCAATTCAAGGCTCTTAAATACAAAAGCTGGCAACCGCAAGTGCTTAGTGCCTGAGCCTTGCTTCTTATGCTGTCTTTCTTTAAACAACAAAAACCTGCAGAGGTCCTTAGCCACCAACAAAGGAATAAGGAGGCTCTGTGTGCATAATTTAAATGAAGTTGCCTTCCTCTCAGGATCATAGTTATTTGGTGAAAAGGAACCAAAGAGACGCAAGCAGGATACACCCATTTATGTATGCATCAGGAGCCTGCAATCTGCAGTTGAATCACTGGTCCCACTGATTAGAAGAGACTGGGATCCCCAGAGAGATGTGTGGCTTGAGTCTCCCCCACTTGAACTGTTGAGGATGTTGTAAAGAGTTTTGGTAGTATTTGATCTCTCTGAAAATGTTGTGGAATTTCCGTTATTCCACGTGGTGTTTCTCCCTTCCGTGAATTCTGAAGGGAGGAACACAGGATCGCTTTGACAGGCCCACGTATCGTAGCAAGTAGGGATAGAAAGTTGTCCCTCCTCTCATTCTGTTTTGTCACTGTCTTTTGTGTGTGTGTGTGTCTGTATGTTAGGAGCAAACACAGAAGTTCTTACCTTTATGAAATGACTTCTGTGAGCATATTCTATAATAAATTTGGACGTTGGCCTTTAAGACATGTGTCCCTCAACACATATTCCTGTGTAAACAATTTTTCCAGCAGTTGTGGCAGTAACAGAGTATGGGCTACCACTCCTAACTGTATGGCACAGACCGGTAGCGATGACTACCGTGTGGTTACAGTCAGTGCGATGTGTGGGTTTGTCTTCTCCCCTCAGCCTAAATGACACTTAAAGGGGTTTTCGCAGCTTTTTCTGGGACTACAGCCTTGTTTTATGGGATCACAGGTTTTCTCGGGTACTGAACTAATGTTCTGTTGATCAGAGTTCTTTAAATGTCAGGTTCCTGAGAAGGATGGAAAGGAGGAGGAAGAGGAGGAGGAGGAGGAGAGGGCTAGCTGAGAAGGGCACAGATAACAGTCAAAGGGTCAGAGAGGTGACCCAGCAGATAAGAATGCAGTGCTCTTAAAGAGGAGGTGCCATCCCCTGAGGTGGCTCCTAACTGCTCCAGCTCCTGCGTACCTGGTTCACCTCCCGCCTTCACAACTCCTGCATCTATTGTGCAGTAAAGACCAATCGTAACAAAATATTATTAACCTACCAGCTCAGAATACTTGATTTTTATTAGTAAGGCTTTTCTCTTGTGAGGGAAATCACAAAGACTTTACCCTTTCGCTCTATTTGAAAGTGATGTTGTTGTTGTTGTGGTTGTGGTGGTGGTGGTGGTGGTGGTGGTGGTGGTGGTGGTGGTGGTGGTGGTGGGCCAGTCATAAAATTTGGAATTCCAAGGTTGTGGCATCCATTCGCCATCTTAGAAATATACTATGATAGATGTTCCACATGAAATGTGCTCTCAGTGGTAGCTCTGGCTAATTAGCACTGCTAAAGTTCCTTCCAGTTAGATTCCTCGTCTGGATCTGTTTTTGTACAGAAGTTACTGGAGCATCTGTTAGTTTGATCGGCGACCACACCTTACTGTCCTGCATCTATGTAATGAATCTTTACAGCCGGAGTTGCAAGGCCATACTTGAAGTATGTATCTGTGTACATGGTTGTCTTTATCCTAAAGCCCTTCTCCACATAGAAAGCCCTGCTTTTCTCGGTATCTACCTGATGCTTTTCTTGGAAACAGTTTACTCCCTCTGCTGGCTCGAACTTTAAAGTGAGAGCATGTAAAACTGGAGGTCTGATGAGGAATCATGGGGACTGCTTACTTATATGTCCTTTGTCCTAGGATTTCAAGATATAAAGCTAAACTCCAAGCCCAAGATTCAAGAGATACTCTATAATTTTTTGAAAACAATAATATGATTCTTGCACTAGTGAGGACTTGGTCATTAAGAGAGCCTGGACTGTAGGTTTAGAGTATATATAGTAGGTGCTCAATAAATGTTGGGTTTCTCTGTTGCTGTCATACTTTGCTCTATATAGATCATAGGTCCCCGGTTATAGGAGCTTTAGCTCAGCCACTCTATTTAATGAGCTGTTTGTGTTTTCATTGGCACTTCTCCGGTGACTGCTTATAGCTCCAGCCTCACTACATTACCATTATATTGGCGTTATTCTCTGAGCTAAGTGTCCCTAGACAAGCCTGGTCTAGAATTTGTCCTTACAGTCTCAGTCCCTGTTGTGTCAGGTTGGTGACCCGGAGGATGTCATTGACCTTTGACATTACAGGTTATCTTCCAGATGATGTGCAAGGGTCAGAAAGCTTCAGCCATTACAGCGTTCTCCAGCTCTGCCTTTATCATGAAGAACTGAATAACACCTATCTAGCATGAGTGTCTCTGTAGGAACAGAAACAGTAGTTAATAGGGAGCAAGGTGTGGTTGCCATTACACACACACACACACACACACACACACACACACACACACCCCTTAATTTTCTTAAAAGGAAAGGTGTGTTTGGTCTTATCTGTCTGGACTACATTAGTTTAAAATGTCAAAATGTGTAGGGACGTTCTCACCCAGCCTGCCCTACACACACGGTTCTGGAGCAGTGCTTCTTTAAGTATTTTCCCAGGAACGCTCAGCTCTACACAGTGGAAATAAATGGTATGTGAGAGAGACACACCATCTGGTTTGGTAAGTGTCTGGTCCTTTGGCTTCCTCCAGCTGCCAGAATCCCCACACCCTTTAGCTGTCAGTGTGAAGGGTGGATGTGGAGAGGGGAGAGTCAGTATCCAGATTGGTCGGTTTAGGACTTTTTCCATACACACTCTGGGCTAGCAGAGGCTAGAAACAGGGTGTGCATAACCAAGGCTTCACAGTGTAGCCAAGTGGGTCCCTCTGCATTTTCCTCTGTGAGTGGAAGTGTCTCCATTGATAATATTGATGGGGCTGCTTCGAATAGGTTTACCTTTACATGTGTAACCCAGTGTGGAGGAATCCTAGCTCATGGCCTCCTTTTCTCGGTTCTTGCTAAGCATTTTCTTTTGATCAGTCACTCTCTAAACCCCACAATAAGGCATGCTGTCGTGTTCACTAGCACAGAACATCATATCAGGCGCTAGGTAGCACTCTGAAAGTTCTCAGTGACTAAAAGAAGCCACCACAGCCATTCTGTGTTCAGAAACACAGGGAAGTGGTGCCATGTGTGCACGGGATGCAATCCCAGAGTCCCCTTGGTGAGTGCCTTGGCACCTCAGATTCCATGTGTAGGTGACCGTGGGTCTAGGCTCACCATCAACAGAAAGGCAGTAAGTAGCACGTCCTCTTTAGAGAGAAACAGGTCAGAAAGAGTCAGTAGCTTCAGGTTTGACCCTAACTAAACTTCAGGGCTGTATTGTGACATACTGTGTAGTGTTTTAGTTTAGAACGAATATTTCAGAATCTTTTGTCCGTAGAAGCAACCCAGTAAAAACCATTGTTTAACATTTAAAACTTTAAAGTTACTGATGCTCAGTCGAACATTTCAAAAAATAGTTTAATTTTCTATTCAAACAGATAATTAAGAGTTGGGAATGTGGTAAAAAGTCAGATACAGAGAGGCAGAAAGGAGAAGTCTTAACATTTTTATGTTGTCTTAGAACCATCCGTCAATGTGCGTAAACAAAATGGCAGATGCCACGGTTCCATTGTTACAGAAAGAATCTAGTTAGCTAGTTTATAAAGCCAGATTGTGGGGTGTGGTATTGCTGCCTTTGGTCACCATGACTCAGCAGGCTGGGGCGTGAGGGGAGGGGATTGAACAACCTACCATTTGGAGACTTAACACCCAGCAGGATGATACTCAGAGGGAGAAGAGAGAGAAAACAAATTGAAATTATAGTCTCATTCTTTTAGAGTTTTGCATTCTTAACAGATTGTTAATACTAATATTAACTCAACAGATTGTTAATAATAAACATAGGCAGTTACCGTCCACACTAGCATGAATGGCTGGAAATGTTGGGTGGAGTAAGACACAGAGAAAATGAAACTCACACACCCCTGGAGGAAGGGGACTCGTAAGGTCCAACCACTAGCAAAACTGGTAACGTTTACTAAGCATTTGTCTACTTTCTGTGTGTACTCAAGAGAAAGGAAGGCTCATGTCCAGCAAGGGAAACACACAGGAACACTCAAAGGATGTGTGTTCACATTGACACAGTGGAACAACTGCCAACACGCATAACAGGCAGAGTTTACATGTTGTGTGGAGCGAGCAGAACCACACACAGTGATGTCTGTGCATTACATGGTCTTTTAGGTGACATTCAAGCACAATTTGTTCCAGAGGACAAGGGTAACCTGATTGTACTAGGAAGACCCAGGAGGAAGTTCTGGTGATGTAGATTCCAGATACCTTGTTCTAAGAGTTGGTTTCATAGGCTTAGACTTACATGAAAATATCTTGTCCATGTGGAGAGTTGTGTATGCCTAAAGACGACTCAGGAAATTAATATCTTAGATGAGAGTGTGTGTGTGTGTGTGTGTGTGTGTGTGTGTGTGTGTGTGTGTGTGTGTGTGTGTGTGTGTGTGTGAGAGAGAGAGAGAGAGAGAGAGAGAGAGAGAGAGAGATGCTAGTAGTAGTGGATAAAATGTAATTTTTTTTCTTTACAACAGGCTTTTGTTTGGTTGATTTGGTTTGGTTTTCTGAGACGTGGTCTCAAAACCTGGCTAGCCTGTGACATGGCTGTGTGGACCAGGCTAAGTCAGACTTCTAGCCATTCTCTTGCCTCTGCCTCTTGAGAGCAGAGACTACAGACCTATGCTAATAGCCTACCTACAAGAGATTTTCTTTTAAGATAAGATTATAAAATTGACTTGGGGGCCATATTTGGGACTCTAGAATGTTCTCCATACCTTCATAAACACATCAAGACAAGACTATTTTTCGCTCCCCGGTTTGGTGTGTTGCTGACCTTTCCAGGTTTCTTGTTGCTGCTGGGGTTGCTATTCTTTGTTTTGTTTGTTTGATTTTTAATTTGTCGGAGTACGGGAGCATTTTCAGAGAAGTCTTTTTTCCTGATCACACATCTGACAGCTTTTCAGTGACTGCCGTATGCCAAGTACAATATAGCAAGTGACAGCAGTTTAGATCTCAGAGACCCCAAGAGGCAAAGTGTTAAAGATGGGTGAGTCACCAGCCAGCGTGGGAAGCTGTGGAACCTTTAGGAGGTAGGCTCAGGTGGGAGGTCTTAGAGTTATTGGGGCATTCCCTTGAGAAAGACCGTAGGCTACCCACCCATCGTGGGTTCCTCTTCTTCCTTGGTTCTCAGTGTGAGCAGTTTTCCCGCTTCACATACTCCTGCCTCACCACTGGCCCAGACGAGCAGGGCTGACCTGTCACAGACTAGAACCCTCAAAGCTGTGAGGCAAAAGTTAATCTTTTTCTCTTGTAACTTGATTACCTCAGTTAACTATGTCATAGTAACAGAAAACCAGCCACACAGCACAAGGGGGGGGGGGGTTCTGAAAGCAAGCGATGTCGTTATAGCGTTAGGCGCTCTGGGGTAACACAGAGGTGGAAGTCGATTCTTGTGGTCACATCACGCATCAGAGCAAGAGCTGAGGGAGGTATAGTGTGGGAATGTAGAGCAGAGGACTGTTGCTTCTTTCAGAATGTTCTAGAAGACTCTCAGGGGTTATCACTAGACCCTACTTCTACTTGGGCCGCATATGAGGGCTCCCTGTATACTGAGTGTCTACGGTGACCACGCAAGGGAACTTTTCATCTCCTGGAGGATAAACAATGCTCTGTAGTCATCGTGTTTCCTTGGGTACCGCTGTAATCCTGGGTCCACCTACCAGCATTAAGGATAAACTACCTGTCCCAGGTTTCTAGAAAGCAGCAGTGTTCTTTGAAATGTTTATAGATGGAAGGCCTTTCCTTTGGATTAGTTCCGGGGTCATGGCCGAGCTTCGCATGGACTTGGGCTGGTACTTTTCCTTCCCAGCAGTGTTTGCATGCATCAACCACAGTGCCCTAAGCCTGGTGCAGCCCGAGCCCCGGGTCTAGGTGAGAAACCCACTGCTGCTGCCTTTCATGTTCACACATGTCTCTCTCCTGGCAGCGGATGTACCTAGAAATACTTTGTAAAGTCCTTGGTATTTGTGTGGTTCTTCCTAGAAACCGAGACAGTTTCAAGAGAAGGGTTTGCAGCCCAAGAGCAGTAAGAGAATTCGAGTATTCTGTAATCATCTATTAATGGACTCCTCCTCAGTGGTCCTTCTTCCTCTCTGCTTACAGAAGAGGCCGAAGAATAATTTTAAATTCTAAAAATGTATTTAAAATGCTAAGGGTAGCAGAGAAGCGTCTGTCTAATTTTCTATATTTCCTTGAAGGTCTTTCTTTTTTTTTTTTTTTTTTTTTTTTGGAGCTGGGGACCGAACCCAGGGCCTTGCGCTTCCTAGGTAAGCGCTCTACCACTGAGCTAAATCCCCAGCCCCTCCTTGAAGGTCTTAAGGGTATGTAGGTAACACATCCGGCCCTTTTTTTCATTTTAAGTGACTTTCAAATCGGGCTCCCAAGCTATATTTTCCTTCCCCTGGTTCCACAGCTCCAGTCCTCCATAGGCTTCCGTGTTGTCAGGCCTGTCACTGGGTAAGGGGTGAGTCTGCAGAAGAGTGTGACTCGGGGCACTGGTTAGTGGTCTCATTTGCAGAGATAGAAGACTGGCCAAGGAGAACAAGGCTGGGTGGGAGGATCGTGGTACAGCAAAGGGCCGACAGAAGCATGCATGCCTACCATACCAGGCTGCCAGTCTCATGCAGAGCATTGTGGGTAAGCAGTCCTTTCTTCCCCTCTATCCAAAACCCAGACCCTTGCTCATCCGTTTTAGTGAGAACCTTTTGGATATAATTATCACAGGAAAATACCTCATTCTCGTCAGCTTCCTGGCAAACATACAGTGCTCTAGAAATCTTAATGTTAAAACAGCAACAACAACAAAAACTGAACAAACAGAAACACGTTGTTTTAAAGTGATGATCAAACAAATGATCTAAAAGAGAACATATAAGCCAGCTGTGACAGTGCATGCTCAGTCATCCCAGCGCTCTGGAGGCAGGGCAGAAGCGTCCCTGCAAGTCCCAGTTCAGCCTGGGGTCTACATAAAGTTCTAGGCTGGCCAGTGCTACATACCCAAGATCCTACCTCAAAAAGAAAAGGGGGGAAAGTCAAAATATGTCTGAGGATAGAACTTACTGATAGACGTGCCTAGCATGTGTGAGGGCCTGAGTTCAGCTCCCAGCACCCTTCTCCTTGCCCAAAGAGAAGGAAGATCTGAAGTCTGTGTCTGCATAGTGAGGATGAACCTAAGGCAGAGGTCCCAGCCCTGCTTCTGTTCCTGGCCCTGCCAACCACCAGCTTTAAAGTCTGCTCTCAGACTTCTCTCTGCCGTCTGCCCTTCCCTGTTGCTGGGAGCAGGCAGTGGTGCTCACCCACATCAAACCGGAGATTATGTTAACCCAACACGGAACTAACTCTACGTGTACCCGGCTTCACAAGTGTTCCCCTTCCCTTTTTCCCTGAGCCCTTCTGTACCCTGAGATAAGACTTAAAAAAAAAACCTGAAGCTTCAGAGAAGGTCTCAAAAATCCCACAGTAGCCCCCCATGATGCTTAACAGTTCTTGTCAGAAGATAGACTTTCTCTCTGTCTCAGATTCTGAGCACCGCAATCTAAGTCCTTCTCTGCCCGACTGCAGTTTTAATCTCACCAAAAGGACAGCAGGAGACTTCCTAATCTTAAAACCTGTTTCCTTCATCTCTTTCCTTTCACATTTGACAGGAAGTACTCAGAGTCCCCGGTGTTTGAGTTTGTTTCTGGTAGCCCAGACTGGTTGGAAGGTTAAGGGCTGGCTTTCTTTAGCCTCGTGCACCTGTCGCACGTCGTAGATGGGAGACCTTGTAGAAGCGAGTGCTTTACAAGGGGCTACGCCTTGGTGCTTCTTGAGTCGAGGGTCTCCAACCCTTTTCCCACTTAAGGAAGGCAGTGCCCATGGAGTTCAAAGATGTTGAGGAGTGGGTGGGGGTGCTGTTTTACAACTATGCGTGCGTTTGCTGCTGGCCAAGCCACCTGCAGGAAGTTGGTCTGCATGCAGCCTGTGTAAAAAAACGAACACACCAACAAGGGAGTTGAGAAGGCGCGGGCTGCAGGGGCATTTGTTTCCTTAACAAAAATAAATCATGTTTTAAAAGTTTTCTTTGAAATCTGAGTCATCGTGTGGCCTCCCAACACACACAGATTTCCTTAAAAGTTGAAACAACTTCTGAGAGGAAGTGATGAAGTCTGCTGCCTGCCATACCCTGTATTGCGAATAATTTTCATTTCTACTTATCTGCAAAGGTTGAAGGAACGTCTACAAATATTTGTTTAGTTTCTATGGTGAAGGCAGGGAGCAATCGAGCGGCGATTGTTTATTGTCAGAACCGAAGCTGTACTGTGCTAAATTTTGGCAAAGAGAAGTGAACTTATTGCTTGAAACATAATAGACACTTAGCAAGTTGCAACTGTTTGAAGGTTTCATAAGTTCAGGATGAAGTTTCAACAATGCGGGCTTGAAGGAGACCATGGGCCAGTCTGGCCTTCTAGGACTTAATTTACAAGAATAAAGTGGCCCTGAGGCCACCTCATTAAAAAGTTGTCTGATGATTAAAGATAGCATTGGTGGTAGACTCTCAGAATGCCTAACCTGGGTCTGAGGACACGACCCTGCTCCATCTTCTATCCTGGCTTCTCCTTCCTCATCCTGGAACCTTCTATTCTGCTCTCTGCTAACCTACTTTCATTAGGACGGGCATGTATTTAATGCCTGCTGTGTACATCACATCACCCTGCAAAGTGCTGGGTTTGCAAAGTCAGGGTCCCTACTCAGGATGCTCGCTCTGGGTCTATTAAGCTGTAAAGACACACTGAAGCAGTTACGGCGTGGTAAGAACCAGGATCACTTGTGTTTGGGGATGGGCTAGGCAGGGTGAGACTCACAGGAGTCAAGATTGCAGCTGTGAGATGGACCCTCCAGAGAAATGCCTAAGCCTTATCTAAAGGCTACGGGGCCTGACACAGCGTGCATATTTGAAGAACCTCAAAGTCTCTGGGCAAGCTGATGGTAGAGTTAAGCAGAGGGCTCAGTGTCTTGGTTGGGGTTACTTTTTGCTTTGACGAAACACCATGACCGAAAGCAACTTGGGGAGGAGAGGGTTTATTTCACTCGGAGTTCCATTCTGCTTCAAAAGCAGTGAAGTCAGGAACTCAAGCAGGGCAGGAACCTGGAGGCCATGGAGGGGTGCTGCTTACTGGCTGGCTTCTTCATCTTTTTTTAATAGACCCCCCCCCAAAACCACCTGCAGGAGGACAGCACCACCCACTGTGGGTCAGCCACCCCCTAAGAAATGCCTACTGCTTGCCCAGAGCCTGATCTTATGGAGGCATTTCCTCAATTGCGGTTCTCACCTTTCGGATAACTCTAGCCTGTGATGTGTTGACATAAAATTAGCCGGCACACCTGGGTAAGGGGTAACTTTGTTGGCAACAGAAGGGATATCAGGAAAGCAGGGAGTACCAGATGAAAGGCGGCGCGTGCAGCTTGAATTTGAAGTTTTTAATGGAAGAACTACGTGGCGGTGTCCAGGAAACGGCTAACCCTATGCGTGTGGTCCTCTGCAGAGTTCTGGGTCCTGTATGAGCTTGATGTGGGAATGGAGGATCATAGATCGTCTAAGTGAAATGACTGTCTGGGAGAGCAGTCACTTAAGGAAGAGAGGGAGCTCTGAGCCCGACATTCTGCACTTAAAACCGTGCAACACCTCCTGCCCCCGGGTGCCCTTCAGCCAAGTCCTTTGACTCTGTGCTTTCCTAATTTGTGGCCACAAAGCCCAGCTAACATGGAGCCTTTTACTGAGTTGAGCGTAGGATGAACTTCACTGAAACTCACTTTGATCTTAGGTGTAAGCTTTGCTCCCTGGAGTGAAACCTTCTTGGGCGACCAATACTCAACACAAATAATAAATCAAGGCTTGGGCAGAGGGGACCCTTGTAGAATTGCCGTTTCGAGTCAAGAGCGTCCCACCCATGGAAAGGCCACTTGGTAGGAAACCATCGTATCTAATGGGAACCGTGGATCCCATGGGGGGTCAGGAAGCTGTGGGGCTGAAGAGCACGGTCACAGGGTAATGGGCATGTCAAAACAGGGATGGGAAGAAGATGGCAGAGACACCATGCTCCGTGCGTGGGAGAGGATCCCAGGCACACACAGTGCTCCGTGCCCTGAGAATCTCTCCTGTCACGTGTCAGAACACTTCCTCTAGACTCTACTTCCAAAGGAATGCATATGAGGTGGGTCCTTTGTATTTGTCCCAAAATACTGCTCTTTCTTTTAACTAGTATGTAGCTCTTTAATAGTTTCCACGTAGCATTATAATGAGGAGACTGCCTGCAAGGACCCACATTCCAATTCTCTAATACGTGCAATTCAAATATGTAATATTAAAGAGCTGGGATTTTTCTTAGACCCTTTGTGAAAAGACAATAGGATTATCCCTAGTTTCGATTTTCATTTCTCAAACCATACCAGCTTTCTGTAGGAAAACACGCGTATCAGAAGATCTTTGTGTTGGCACAAAGCATATGAATTGGTGGGAACAGAGTTTGGGAAGATCCTGTAGTCTGTCAAGGAGGGTGTTCACGTTCCTCCTAACTTGTTGTCTATGTTGGGGGTTAAGGCATGTCCAGGTGGGCCCATCACTCTACAACGGACAACCAAAGTGAAGGACAAGCAAAGAGAGCTTAGGGCTTGGTCTTCATTCCCCTAGCCTTGCTGGTTAGGGTCTCTGAGAATATTAACGGAGCACCTCACTGATCACCCTGCAGGCTCGGGGCAGGCAGGATTCCATCCACAGTTCTGTGGAAACTAATGCATGAGTTTGGATTGGTGACAGTCAAGATGAGGCATTTCCAGGCGGATCTGTTTACTGAGGCAGGATTGACAGAGATTCAAGGTTTGAATCTTAAGCGGGTCAGACTGTTACTCTCCAATCCCATACTCTAAGGGGACAGGCACGAGGAGGGGGTGCACCAGTTTGGTCATGCTGCCTGAGGTAGACTTTGGCGTTGTGAGACAACTTTGAGTCGAGGGCCTGACCTCCGTTCTCCCTCTCTCTCTCTCAACTG
The DNA here is from genome assembly GCF_021556685.1 of Rattus norvegicus. NCBI lineage: Eukaryota > Metazoa > Chordata > Mammalia > Rodentia > Muridae > Rattus > Rattus norvegicus. Next base: position 31,513,483 of record NC_141537.1, on the reverse strand, counting down.
CTGTCAAAACTTCTCAGTGGCCGAACCCAGTAAGGAACTGGAGGCATGTGGCAGATAGATAAAGCCACCTCCAAGGCAGGGGTCATCGAGACGAAAGGGAAACCCCCAGCCTGACATTCACCAGAGCTTTTCTAACACCCGTAGCCACCTTGGGTGAAGCCAGCGGCAGCGCCTTCGACATCCAGGTGGAAATTGTGCAGATGTACAAGTAGAATATTAGGTGGGAACAGTTGACGCTGACGTATTTTGAGTCCGAATTGGCCTTGGCTGGACTTTATCATCTAGTGATATTGAACTGGTTTTTTTTTTTTAAGTGAATAGAGATCAAAGCCCTTTAAACAGATACGTTGACTTATGTAAACATCCTCGAACTTGCCCCTCTTCCACCTCCTCCCTCCTGCTGCCACATCTATTCAGCACCTCTAAAGGCTCTTACTACATGAAATGGTTGTAATAGACACGGGATTTGCTTTGACTCCAGCTAGCTCCAGCCAGACTCTGCTTGTAGCTCCTATTGTTGTCTTCGCTTACTAGACAACCGCGTTGTTACCATTGGTAGCAACCATTGTCCCAGATCCTTGACTCTTACACACTGTGCTCAGTGCTTCCGATGACGGAGTTGGCAAACGGAGACTTTCGAAGGCACTCGTATTAGTAATGAATACCTTTCTGCCTTGCACACATCGAGACTGGTTGTGCGTTGGACAGTTTTCCGTCAGAAATTTTGGTTGCAATAAAATGTTTCAAGTCATATAGGGTTCCAGGTTTTAAAACTGTAGAAACTTAAGAGAGTCGAAGGACTCTGGATCAAACAGTAGAGTAGTTGTAAGACATTGATGCTAGGAACGCTTTATATATACGATAATAATACATAAACTAGAGGTTGACTTTTTAGAAAGCACTCATTTATGTCTGTAATAAAAGGTTATATTTAGTGTGGGCCCTAGGTATTCTTGGAATTATTCTACTTGAGAATTCAACAGAAATGTAATTCTTTATTTTTTTCCACTTTGTATTTTTTTATTATTTTATTCCTATAGAAAAGTAATCTTAACTCAATTTTCCGTAAGAATTTCACCAAAATCAAGGTGCCTTTGGATAAGTATTGTCAGTTCGAGCAGATTATGAGTCTAATTCCTCTTCGTTTTGCTTAGCATTGCTTTGTATGGACACCAAGCAGGGCCTTCGTGAAGACACATGAGATTTTTTAGCTCCTAAACATCCCTGAAAGCGGACATCGGTAATAGGTGGTGTTCCCTACAGAGAGCTCTGTTGTGACCAACTGGGAAGCAACAGCAACCTTTCTCTCAAGCCATTGTTCAGAGAAATAATTTGAAACCAAATGGCAGCTGAATAGAAATTCAGCTTGCAGACTCACCAAAAAAACAAAAAAAAAAAAAAGAAAAAAAAACTCAAGATATTTCAAAATACATCTAGAAATCTTGTCCATCATGGGTCTACGTGTTAGCAGCATGCTGCAATGAGCTTGCTGCTCACGCTTGTAGCCCAGGCTGGCTTAGAACTCATGTTCCCTCCAGTTCCCCTCACCTTTGTTCTCCACACACTAGGGTGCAGGTGTGTGCCCAGACACACAGCTTAAGCCAGTTCCTTCCCAAACTCAGACAGTCCTGACTTACTTTAAAACTCCACTGAAAACATTTTAGACATGTATGAATGCGGTCAGAAGAGATTAGAGATTAAACCTATTTACAAAATAAAAATCATATCCATTAGTGGTGCGATCTCCGTGTGCCTTTATTTGTTTTGTGGGTGCTTGGCCGTATAGGATTTTCAGGAGAGTACAGATCCTCAACCCTCACCTAGGATACCAGCCTTTGTAGGCCTCGTGCTTTGCACCAGGCTACCCCCACCACATGGAATTCCCAGTTCTCAGCTCGCTAACAGCAGCTGGCTCGTGCTCAACCACACTGGGTCTCTGGGCTGCCCCAGTGTCAGTGTACCAACCAACACAGGGTCAAAAGTACGAGAAGCCAACTTGAAGGAGCTCTAGATAGCAACACAGACAAAACAGTGGGGATAAAGGGATCGGAATAACACAAAATGTGGGCGTAAAATACATAGAAGATACTGACTATCCAAAGATAGAGCATGCCCTTCCTTCAAGCGTCTGTGGAACATCTGCCTGTCACCTCTACTACAGGGAAGTGTTTGCTTCCCTACACACATGTGGGTCTGAAACCTTGACCTGGTCTTTTCCTCACCCTTCAACCTGGAAGAAATCGTTAAAGAGTTGTGCTTCCTGGGTCTGTTCTCCGTCAAACGGGCCCTCGGTGTTGCAGCTCTCTTCCGTGAGATGGCATCCTCAGACACGGTGCAAATACTCTCTCGCTAGGCATCCTGTCTTTTTTTTTTCCTCAGTTTTGTTGGCTGAGAACCAGGGAAGGGGAGTTTATTTTGATTCCCCATAGTGTTGTAATGAGAGCAGTTTTGACTTGTCCTGGGATGCTCTGTACACTTCAGGGTCACCCGCCAGCAGCCACTGGAATCGACCCGCTTTCTAACAGTGACTTGGGAGTTGAACCAGCACTGTTTGGAAGTCTCATAAGTGGGGGAGAGTTTTTGCTCCATTCTATTTTTTTTCTTTTACTTTGCTCTTTGAAGCCTGTGTTCTGCACCATCCCGGTCCCGTTAAGTCCATCTGAAATGGGATTCCAGGGTGTGGGATGATGCAATTTTCTGGCCTGTGAAGGGGCCCTGTGTGCTTCTGGCTTCTGTCATGTTGTTACCATGAGGTATAGGAGATTTGTATGAACTGGATCATGTCCTCGGGCCACCTGAGACGGGTGTGTAACCCAACAGCTGGCTTCCTCGGTAATGCTCAGGTGCCTTTGCTATTGCAGGTCGTCACGCTGTGGTACCGAGCCCCGGAAGTCCTGCTCCAGTCCAGCTACGCCACCCCCGTGGACCTCTGGAGTGTTGGCTGCATCTTTGCAGAACTGTTTCGCAGAAAGTAAGAACTCCATTTTCTCTTTGAATCGTTGGCCTTTTAAGTGCCTGAGTGGCGTTTCCGTCTCTACGATCAGACCCTCCTACGTCTGTGTTCCCAGTCCTTACAGCTTCTGGCTTGTGGGGACCCTGGAGAATGATTCCCCCATTGTCCTAAAGGGTTAACTTGAAGCATCTTCCCAGTACTTTGAGTGAGGAAAGACCCTCGAGTGAACATTATCCACAGGAGAAACCATGGATGGTTGTTGTTATTTTCGTTTTTCTTTTTCCTCCACTCATTTCTTGAGCACTTTAAATCCTGTTCGTATGACTCCCCCACCCGCAGTGGACTATGGAGTTTTTGACAGAAATTTTGATGGTGGAAGCTGTTGATACAGGGTATCAGGTTTAAAAGAAGTAGGCAAGGGGGACCCGAGAGGTGCATTAGAGGACTGACATAGCCCACCATATGGGGGCGGCATCTATCGTATTTGGGCACTGTAGAGGGTTGCAGGTCGATGGGACATCTCAGTGGGTACTTGGTACCAGGCCTGAGGACCTGACTCACTCCCAGGACCCACACAGCAAATGGAGACAACTGACTCTCGAAAGTCCCCCCAACCTTCACGGGTACCCTGTGGCGTGCACACAAAGTAAAATACGTCTTTGAGATGCAGATTTGCCTAGAAGGGGGATCCGGTGACCACATCTGGCTTCCTGCGTTCTCACTCTGTGTCCACCACCCATCAGAGATGTTTCAGCAGCTTCCATAGAGGGGTGGGAGGGCGCTCGTGAAAAGTGATTGTCCACTTTTACAGTAGGCAAACAGCATGAATCAAGTGTGGTCAGGCTTCGTTTCTATTCTCGTCTCCCTCAGGAGAGGTGAGAGAGAAGCCAAGTGTGTTCCCATTGAGCCTGTTAGAAGGCAGCCCGCATAGCTTCTTTTCTAAGGAAAGAAGTGGTCAGCCAATCTGGCTTGCTGGTTGCTTCAACCAGAGGGAAGTTCGTGCGGCGAATTTGGTGAACTGCTCCTGCACCTCAGCCAAACTCGCTGTAACTCTCGGGGTGGTACTGTAGCAGAGACAGGAGGGTACGAAGACTGTTCCGTGCTGCCCTACTGTGTGTGGAGCACATTGCCCGGGCTTCTGCCTTGTGTTTGCTTTTCTAATCCTCGACGTAAGTGGGTACTGTGGCTGAATGGTCCCCAAGACCTAGCAGGGGTCTGAATTGAAAGGAAGTCTGGCACAGAGAGTGTGTCCAAATTAACAAAATCAGAAATGAAAAGGGAGACATAACTACAGATTCGGAGGAAATTCAAAAAATCATCAGATCTTACTATAAAAACCTATATTCAACAAAATTTGAAAATCTTCAGGAAATGGACAATTTCCTAGACAGATACCAGGTATCGAAGTTAAATCAGGAACAGATAAACCAGTTAAACAACCCCATAACTCCTAAGGAAATAGAAGCAGTCATTAAAGGTCTCCCAACCAAAAAGAGCCCAGGTCCAGACGGGTTTAGTGCAGAATTCTATCAAACCTTCATAGAAGACCTCATACCAATATTATCCAAACTATTCCACAAAATTGAAACAGATGGAGCCCTACCGAATTCCTTCTATGAAGCCACAATTACTCTTATACCTAAACCACACAAAGACACAACAAAGAAAGAGAACTTCAGACCAATTTCCCTTATGAATATCGACGCAAAAATACTCAATAAAATTCTGGCAAACCGAATTCAAGAGCACATCAAAACAATCATCCACCATGATCAAGTAGGCTTCATCCCAGGCATGCAGGGATGGTTTAATATACGGAAAACCATCAACGTGATCCATTATATAAACAAACTGAAAGAACAGAACCACATGATCATTTCATTAGATGCTGAGAAAGCATTTGACAAAATTCAACACCCCTTCATGATAAAAGTCCTGGAAAGAATAGGAATTCAAGGCCCATACCTAAACATAGTAAAAGCCATATACAGCAAACCAGTTGCTAACATTAAACTAAATGGAGAGAAACTTGAAGCAATCCCACTAAAATCAGGGACTAGACAAGGCTGCCCACTCTCTCCCTACTTATTCAATATAGTTCTTGAAGTTCTAGCCAGAGCAATCAGACAACAAAAGGAGATCAAAGGGATACAGATCGGAAAAGAAGAGGTCAAAATATCACTATTTGCAGATGACATGATAGTATATTTAAGTGATCCCAAAAGTTCCACCAGAGAACTACTAAAGCTGATAAACAACTTCAGCAAAGTGGCTGGGTATAAAATTAACTCAAATAAATCAGTTGCCTTCCTCTATACAAAAGAGAAACAAGCCGAGAAAGAAATTAGGGAAACGACACCCTTCATAATAGACCCAAATAATATAAAGTACCTCGGTGTGACTTTAACCAAGCAAGTAAAAGATCTGTACAATAAGAACTTCAAGACACTGAGGAAAGAAATTGAAGAAGACCTCAGAAGATGGAAAGATCTCCCATGCTCATGGATTGGCAGGATTAATATGGTAAAAATGGCCATTTTACCAAAAGCAATCTACAGATTCAATGCAATCCCCATCAAAATACCAATCCAATTCTTCAAAGAGTTAGACAGAACAATTTGCAAATTCATCTGGAATAACAAAAAACCTAGGATAGCTAAAGCTATCCTCAACAATAAAAGGACTTCAGGGGGAATCACTATCCCTGAACTCAAGCAGTATTACAGAGCAATAGTGATAAAAACTGCATGGTATTGGTACAGAGACAGACAGATAGACCAATGGAATAGAATTGAAGACCCAGAAATGAACCCACACACCTATGGTCACTTGATTTTTGACAAAGGAGCCAAAACCATCCAATGGAAAAAAGATAGTATTTTCAGCAAATGGTGCTGGTTCAACTGGAGGACAACATGTAGAAGAATGCAGATCGATCCATCCTTATCACCCTGTACAAAGCTTAAGTCCAAGTGGATCAAGGACCTCCACATCAAACCAGACACACTCAAACTAATAGAAGAAAAACTAGGGAAGCATCTGGAACACATGGGCACTGGAAAAAATTTCCTGAACAAAACACCAATGGCTTATGCTCTAAGATCAAGAATCGACAAATGGGATCTCATAAAACTGCAAAGCTTCTGTAAGGCAAAGGACACTGTGGTTAGGACAAAACGGCAACCAACAGATTGGGAAAAGATCTTTACCAATCCTACAACAGATAGAGGCCTTATTTCCAAAATATACAAAGAACTCAAGAAGTTAGACCGCAGGGAAACAAATAACCCTATTAAAAAATGGGGTTCAGAGCTAAACAAAGAATTCACAGCTGAGGAATGCCGAATGGCTGAGAAACACCTAAAGAAATGTTCAACATCTTTAGTCATAAGGGAAATGCAAATCAAAACAACCCTGAGATTTCACCTCACACCAGTGCGATTGGCTAAGATCAAAAACTCAGGTGACAGCAGATGCTGGCGAGGATGTGGAGAAAGAGGAACACTCCTCCATTGTTGGTGGGATTGCAGACTGGTACAACCATTCTGGAAATCAGTCTGGAGGTTCCTCAGAAAATTGGACATTGAACTGCCTGATGATCCAGCTATACCTCTCTTGGGCATATACCCAAAAGATGCCTCAACATATAAAAGAGACACGTGCTCCACTATGTTCATCGCAGCCTTATTTATAATAGCCAGAAGCTGGAAAGAACCCAGATGCCCTTCAACAGAGGAATGGATACAGAAAATGTGGTACATCTACACAATGGAATATTACTCAGCTATCAAAAACAACGAGTTTATGAAATTCGTAGGCAAATGGTTGGAACTGGAAAATATCATCCTGAGTGAGCTAACCCAATCACAGAAAGACATACATGGTATGCACTCATTGATAAGTGGCTATTAGCCCAAATGCTTGAATTACCCTAGATCCCTAGAACAAACGAAACTCAAGACGGATGATCAAAATGTGAATGCTTCACTCCTTCTTTAAATGAGGAAAAAGAATACCCTTGGCAGGGAAGGGAGAGGCAAAGATTAAAACAGAGACTGAAGGAACACCCATTCAGAGCCTGCCCCACATGTGGCCCATACATATACAGCCACCCAATTAGACAAGATGGATGAAGCAAAGAAGTGCAGACCGACAGGAGCCGGATGTAGATCGCTCCTGAGAGACACAGCCAGAATACAGCAAATATAGAGGCGAATGCCAGCAGCAAACCACTGAACTGAGAATAGGTCCCCTATTGAAGGAATCAGAGAAAGAACTGGAAGAGCTTGAAGGGGCTCGAGACCCCAAAAGTACAACAATGCCAAGCAACCAGAGCTTCCAGGGACTAAGCCACTACCTAAAGACTATACATGGACTGACCCTGGACTCTGACCCCATAGGTAGCAATGAATATCCTAGTAAGAGCACCAGTGGAAGGGGAAGCCCTGGGTCCTGCTAAGACTGAACCCACAGTGAACTAGTCTATGGGGGGAGGGTGGCAATGGGGGGAGGGTTGGGAGGGGAACACCCATAAGGAAGGGGAGGGGGGAGGGGGATGTTTGCCCGGAAACCGGGAAAGGAAATAACACTCGAAATGTATATAAGAAATACTCAAGTTAATAAAAAAAAAAAAAAAAGAAAGGAAGAAAAAAAAAAAAAAAGAAAGGAAGTCTGGTAACTTCTAATGTAGTACTGTTTGAAAGGGGGCGGGGAGGGGCGTAAAAAATTAGCCACCGACTGAACAGCAGTGGCTACCCACCAGGCCAAATAAATGAGCCTTGGAACAGTAGAGGAAGTGTGGCGGGGCTTGTGGATATTTGTGCACGTGAACCCCGAAGTCAACCTCAGTGTCATCTACATTTTTTTTGAGACGGGTTATCTGACTGGAGCCTGGGGCTGGCTGTTTAAGCTAGGCTGACCCCAGGGATGCCACCTATTTGCCCCTCACCAGCCCTCAGACACACAAATGCCCAACCATGCCCAGCTTTATGTTGGTGCTAGTCTTCAGTGCCTCTATCTTCAAGGAAGGCACCTGATTGGCTAAGCCATCCCTTCGGCCCTTAAGTTGTTTTTGAAAATGTGGACCCTGGGTAGCTGCTTCAGCATTTCTTGGGGCCATTCTTAGAAATGTCGGTCCTTAGGGCCCCTCCTAGATCTGCGTTCGTTCTGGAGTTAGGTTCTCTCTCCCTGTATTATGGCAAGGCCTCCCCTTGATCCTGATATGAACCAGGGTGAGAACTACTAGATCCGATGATGGTGTTGCCAGAAGTGGGCAGCCCCTTAAACGTGGGTATCTCAGTCACTCCCTTGACGTTCATTATTGAGCCAGGAATTCTGTTTCCTAAAAGCACCTCGGGTTAACTCTTTCATCTAACAAGAGTAGAACGCATCAGGTGAAGTCTTACAGTCAAAGACAAGATTAGAGGGGTTGGGGATTTAGCTCAGTGGTAGAGCGCTTGCCTAGGAAGCGCAAGGCCCTGGGTTCGGTCCCCAGCTCCCAGATTAGAACCCACGAGTAGAGGGAGCAAGGTGGGCGTCAGGGTGTTTTGTTCCAGGCTGTTCAGAATTAACGCCGTAACTCTTTTTTTTTTCTCTCTTTTTTCGGAGCTGGGGACCGAACCCAGGGCCTTGTGCTTGCTAGGCAAGCGCTCTACCACTGAGCTAAATCCCCAACCCAACGCTGTAACTCTTAAGAGTTGATTAGAAAACAAGTCATTCGAGTTACATTTATGTGTTTGGAGTTTTCTCTGTGTAAAGATGGGGGTTCTCTATTTTAGGGGATGGGGAGGTCAGCTGTCTTTCCACAGTACGAATTAGATTAGCTATGATTGATGCTGTTTAAAAGCTAGTTTTGAAAGATGAAACTTGAGATATTGGAATTGAGCATCCACTAGTAAGATATTGGAGATATTTTTAAGTCCTGAGTGGCACGCATCTATGGAACAGTTCAACCCTAAGTTTCCTTTTCGGTCCTTAGATACGTTTTCACCTACGTGGTTAGTCTAGTTGATAATTAGGTTCCCAGCCTGCCTTGAAGGTACTACATAAAGGTGGCAGATCAAGGTCTAAGTGACTGAAGGGTGAAGAAGCAGTGTCGGAAACTGGGTTTTAAAGTGAAAGCTGACTAAGTCAGTCTAGACCAAGTACACATTCTTCCTGGGATACCCTGTCCCTCCCGAGTCCCGCTGGTTTGGCTGTGACCTTGACTGTGGGTGTAGTCTTTGTTTCTGCTCAGTTCACATTGGTGTTCCTACGACACTATCCAGATATCTGGACAGGACATGCTTCTTAACTGGACCCAAAGTGCCCCACATTCCAGCATTTCCAGGACATAGCTGGACTCCGGATTCCATGTTTAGCCTTTGGAGAACTGAAAGACCCCAGGATCCCAAAAGCATGCTCTTTCGTTACTGAAGGCTAATTATAATTCGGTGACTATTGACACCTCTCTATTTGCTGCTCCTACTTGCCGCAGAGGCGATGATCACAGCGTCGTATTTGTCTGTGTTGCCTCCATTGCTTTTTGCTGTTAGAGCAGCTTTACCGTCATTTACCGATTTTTCACTACCCTAGATCAGCCGACTTTTTAATTCAGCCTCACCCCAAGGAAGGATACGTGAAACCGTAGCCTGGATGAACCAGTTATTTATTTAGCTGATAGATATTAGATTCGATATAAACGTCAGGATTATTAGAAAGCTGTCTGTGAATATCCACCAAAATGGCTGCACACCTCACCACTGGAGTGTGCCTGAAGCACAGGCCCCTGTAGAATGGTTGCTATGTGAGAGGCCCACTCCCAAGAAATGACCATTTAAATCCTAGTGAGGAAGAAAGTCGTTGCGGGCATGATGAGTTCGTTAAACACACCTGGCTGATGGGGGGGTTGGGGGCTGTGGGCTATAAGAAGACTGTATAGGGTTGTGGCGGGGTAAAGAATTATCGGTGAAAGCCCAGAAGTCACATCCTAGTTGTTTATATAAAATCTTTGAGGAATAAACACTTGTGTGTGAGCAAACCTTAGCATCCTATATAACCTGGGTTGTGGGGGAGCAAAGAAACCGTGGGAGTGAAACACTTGGTTCTGACAAGCCCAGGGCCGTGTCCTTCATGAGTTACCTCACCGTGCCATATTCAGAGGGTAGAGATGTGGAGTCTTCTACAAGTGGGGTGAGTAAATTGTCCAGGCACACCAACCATTACACAGCAGAGCCAGGCCTGAACACAAGTCTTCCTGACTAGCTGCTCTTTGCTCTTCTCTGTCATGATTTTGCTCTTGACATCACTAAAGGCCTTTGTTTTCCCCCTAGAGTATTATGCATTACTAGCAGAGAGCAGCAGTGACATTTTAGAGGTGAAAAGGCAGACCACGTAGTCAGCGACCCTGATTTCTAGTCTCCCCAGCGTTAGAAAGGCTGGGTGATCCTCCGTCACATTATCAAAAGTTACATGCTTTCTATTCTAAGATCAATGCCTAGGAAATACGAACTCAATAAAGAGAGTCTTAGAGCAGATGGTTGCCAAATAACCAGAGACTTAAATACCATCTGTCACTATTATCTGACTTTAATAATTTGCCCACACTGACCCACAGAAGCATTCTACAAAGTGGATAAAACGGATTAGAGCTATATTATTCTTAATCTCCCTTCTCTGATTCCTTGTAAGTAAACTATCTTAACTTCACATTGAGATGTGTATTGTACTAAAGCAGTCAGATACTTGGTTAGTAGCCATATAGTTAAAATGATGGGAGGGCGAGAGGGAGATGGGGGTGGGGCAGGGAGAGATGGGTATTTAGCTGTGTGGCAAAATAAACTAGTAATCTCCACCCTCCGGGTACCTATTCGTTCCTTTGTGGTCCTGGCCAGAACTGTTAGCTTATGGTTTGAAAGTTACGGGGTTTCCCAGGTTAAAGCAAAGATATAAAAAGAGAATGAACATTGAGACAGAATCAAAGAGGCTACGAATTCTTTGAATATGGAGATTGTGGTGAACAGATAGTAATTCTTAGAAATACTGGGCCCACCGGCTCTGCTAGTCCTTAGCTACGAATAGCCAAATGCCAGCAAGGGGGATATAACAAATACAGCCACCGTTGGCAGGAAACAAACAAGACTTCATGGCTGTATCGCCCCTTGTCTGATGACTTCTCTAGACTTGTCGTCATTGATTTCTATGAATTAAGTACCCAGTAGCAGGAGCTAACAGTTTATAACTGTCCTTTGTGGCCTGAAGGCCAGTGAGCGAGTGTCTAAAATGTTACCGAGTGCCTTGCCAATTTCCCCATCTCTCGTGTTGGTGGGTCTCCATCTCCTACTCTCCCTAGTGACATCAAGGAAGCGAAGTGCTCGACTGGCTGTCCCAGATGCCCAGGCACCTGTCAGGAGGTGAGAAAACCTGTCACCTCAGGCTAGGTCAGAATGTGTGTGCAGAGCTTCAGGCACTTAGGATTTCTGACTCCTCTCTTCTTGGTCTTCACTTAGAGAACCAGCCAAATTGCCAACAACTCCAAAGGGACATTCTCTTGGGTAAGGAAATGCCCGAGATGGTGCCCAAGTAAAGGAGACCAGTCTTGATAGAGTGATAGGTACCTCCAGGATAGTTGAGGGCAAGCGGATATTTTCACAGCCTGATCTGAGTTTCCACTCTCACTGTGTGGCTCTACGTACATTTGACAAATACGCTTGTCCCGAGAAGCTTTGCCGCTCTCCGGGTTCCTAAGCCTCTGCAGGCTGGTGCTCTGACTATGCCCGTCTTGTGGTCGTCTCCACAGATGGGACTGTCTTCTCTAGTCTTCAGCTGCCCTGTGGTCACGGTGTTTCCCCCTTTCTTCCCATGTCCCCATCCCTGTTCTCGGCAGCCAACGGCCCCATCCTGGCGCTTTTTACTTCCGTTGATCTTCCTACTCTGAGTCTGGGACCCTTCTTCAGCAACAAATCACCCTCTCCCTTGGGCTGTTCCCATGGTGATTTTCATCACTTCGGCTTTCCCTGTATCTGTATGCGTGTGTGTGCGGTGTCCTCTCGGAGGAAGAACTGTGGACCTATTACCCATCTGCTGCTGCAGAAAGTGGTGCTGCCAGTCTCTCTGTGCCTTCTCTCTAACGCCCCAGTTCTTAGCTGCATCGACTAGAGAAATCTGACACAGGGACACACACCAGGGGCAGAACAATGTAAAGGCCCCAGTTGGCTCAACCCAGAATCGCCCAGTTTATACATTCCCTATCTCCAACAGCTAGCTATAAGTATTCTGTGACTTTTGACGTGAATTTTGGTTTTAAGCTCATTTCTCAGAGAAACACCCTTGAAGTAGCATCACCTAAATCAGGGGGTTCTCAACCTTCCTAAGACTGTGCCCCTTTAGTACAGTTCCTCATGTTGTAGTAAACTCACTCTCTCTCTCTCTCTCTCTCTCTCTCTCTCTCTCTCTCTCTCTCTCTCTCATAAATTTACTTCTGTTGCTACTTTGTGACTGTAATTTTGCTACTGTTATGGATCGTAATAACAAATATTTTTTGAAGATAGAAGTTCGTCAAAGGGTCTCGATCCACATGTTCAGAACTGCTGATACAAACTGTCCATGATTTAAAAAAAAAAAAAAGGAAAGAAAAAAGCCCTGCTTCCTGACAGATCTAAGCACATGTGCCTGCTCAGTGCCTGCACCAGGCTTCTTGTAGTGGTGCCCTTTCTCCTCCAGTCCCAGCCCTTGACAGACCCAGTTGACTGCCACACTCCCAGCCCTGCGTTCTGCCTTACCTCCAATTTGTTGGGACCTGTGAAGCCATCCAGTGAGTGCCTCCTTTCAGTGCAGAAATCCTGTTTCTCCTTTCTCTCGTTTCCCTCCTGTCAGGGCAAAGCTCTGGAACTGTGCTCTTACCACTTCGTCAGGGACCCTCTTGCGATTCGGTGGGGAGATCCGCTCACCCTCTCCAGCCTGCAAATGGCCTCTCTTCTACTTTCCAAGCCCCAGGCTTCCTCCTACTCTTTGTGGCCACCACGTCTTCGTCCCTTGGTCCTTTCCAGTGATAAAAATGACGGGGGGGGCTGGCGAGATTCTGTTGCCACCTCGGGTTTTACAGGTATGAAACTGAGGCCCGCAGAAGTTAAGTGGTGTAGAGCGCCATGGCCTATACCATCGGTGACCAGAAGGGGCTCTGAAGCCAGGCACACTGCAAAGTCCCTCTGGCACTCTAGAGGAGGACGGAGAACACCTCCTGTATCCGGGGACCTTCTTCAACTTCTCGCTCGCTCTGTATTGCCGACCTCTGAACCTGCACCCCCTCGTTCCGTGAACCCTGCCTGGCTGGCTGTTAGCGATGAACACATTTCTGGGTACCTTTTCCTCTGTCCCTTCCATTGGCCTCTCTTCATCTCCCAAGGCCTAAAGCTGCGGTCCTAAACATTTTATTTAGGCAAGATGAAGCTGACCCACAGAGGGCCCAGCACCATGAGTTCCTTCATGGACCACCCTCCACAGGTCCTTTTCAAGCTTAAATGACACCATGAAACCTGGTTCTTCTCCGCTTTCCTTTGCTGTAATGAAACACGCATCCCTGTGGCTACTGGGTCCTCAGTGTCTCCTTAGATTCATCTCCATCTTTCTTCGTCCACGTCCTGTGGATTTTCTGTGATGCTCTCTCCCACCTTGCCCCTGCCCATTACCAACTTCTGTCACCCCAATGGAGGTCGGTTTTTCAATGCTGCCGGAAGCAGTCGCTTGCCAATCCTGCTTCTCTCCAAGTTATGTCTTATGATGAGCTCATACGTGACTTACAGAATCACTCTTTAATAAAAACTTAACTAAACTTGAGGCATTTTTAGGCCTCAAGACCTTTTTTAAAGAGGCCCTTACTTCAACATGGGCCTGACCAAGATGTCGTTATTTGGCCCTACAAAGTGTTTTAAGGTTTTCCTTCCCGGGAACCCAGCCTTTGGAGTAGGAAAGATGGTTTAGTGGTTAAAAGCTCTTGGAAAGAACCTGGGTTCTGTTCTGAATACCCACGTGGCTCACAGCTGTTCATATTCCAGCACCAGAGTATCCCATGCCCTTTTCTGGCACCAGGCACACACACACACATATGACACATATACATACATGTGGGTAAATCACGTATACACATAAAATGCAAAAAAATCTTCTTTAAAAGCTAGACGCCCTTTCCCTTCTGTTCCCGGTGCCTGCCCTCCGCCTTTCGTCGTCTTCGGTGGTACCGAGTAACTGCCTCTTCGCACAGTCCTGACTGTGTCTGTCTTACTGAGCTTGTCTCTGCCGAGCTCTTCCTGAGTACACAGGTTGTCCACCATAGCTGCAGTAAGGAAATGGGTGGGCGTGGGGCACTGAATTCGTTTGTAGGACCACGGTTCCCTGTGTGTGTTTCAGCCCTTCCAGCTTTGTGATGGAGGACAGGCCATTGACCTCTACATCCTAATGTCTCTCTGCAGAGTTGAGCTCCCTCAGACTCCTGTGTACAGTCTGAGACATTCAAAGTCCTTTGCTTTCCTTCTTTCGACCGTACTGGGCTTTTGAAGCTTTAAAGAGTAACTAAACCGAGACAGTATATAATGTCCACAGTTCACCCTAACAACAGCATACTTTGCTTCTGTAGAACTGTGCCTTGGGCACCCGTTCACATCTATAAGTTGGCCTTCATCAACACCAGCAGGTCTTCCCCAGAACGATTCTCCAGTGCAGACATTGATTGTACTTGGGGAGTCTCTGTGTCTGAGATCTTTGTTCGTACATCACCTTTGGGAACAAGAACTGTGGAGGGAAGGGTTTTGAGATAGGAGATCTAGATACCAGTTTCCAGATAGATCTAGATACCAGTCTCCAGACAGGAGATCTAGATACTAGTTTCCAGACAGGAGATCCAGATACCAGTTTCCAGTGTCTCTTAAAGAACAGCCTGGTTGTAAAACTGCAAAGTGATACTGAGGTATAAAATAAGAACATTTTCTTTCTTGTACCCATATCAAAAAATGCCAGGGTAACCCCCAAACATATTTCTCTATCTTTTCTTTATTATAAACTCAGAAGTGTGTGTGTGTGTTTATTAATACATATATACATTTTATGTAAACAAAGAAATGGTTACACACTGAGCCATCAAAAGTTGTCTGTCCACTTATTTTATAACTTAGCTATAATTTAAAATTAAGTTAGCACTAGTGTCCTTTTGATAAACATTTAAAGTTTGTTTCTTTGTTTGGGGCACTATTATAAGCAATGCTGCTATAAAGTCCTTAGTCTTAATTTTGTAGAAACATTTATCCAAGTATTTCTGTATGATACATTCCAGAAGCAAACTTAGAAGGTCAGATAACACACACATTTAAAACCTCTGCTGGCTAAAGCAAATTCCCCTCAAAAGGCTAAACTTAATTTTGCTGTAAACTTATAGGTTATGACTGAGATTTCTAAAAATCAACAGAGGTTGTCTGGGAGCCAGGAGTGTAGCTCGGTGGTAGGGAACATGCCTTAGCATGCACGATGTCTGTGAGGCTCTTGGTTCGGTCCTCAAATCCCCAGAAGGAGATAGATTGTGCAGAATGAGACAAGACGGGTACTCTGTAATCTTTGGTTACCTCACCTACCCAAAACACCACCAACCCAAAACAAGCAAATACGGTCACCATTTTACAAAGCCGTTTTACAGCCCGCTGGTGCATGAGAGAGCTAGTTCAACTGTAAAGTTCACTGTGGCTTCCCTTTTTTAATCAGTTGGGTAGTGATAGGGAAGGAATCATCCTGTCAGTTAAAAAGAAAAAAGGAAACTTGTAAATAAGTTCTAAGCAGTTTCTCAGACGTTCTCCCTCCCCCAGCCCATGGGGAGTCCAGAGACAATTCTGGAGAGTTCATGGTGTCTGTGCTTAGAGAATTATGTGGCAGATTCTGATTTCCTTTCCGGGGAACCTGGGATCCCTCTTTACCTACCCCTATCCTTGGTAGTCACCAGATAATGTATCCTTACTTGCACTTTTGCTCTGTAGATCTGTACTGTGGGCTACCTCCATAGGCCCCTCCATCAGCTACTTCTAGATAGGAAAATCCAGGACTCCCTTTCAAATCTCAGGTCTGCTTGGTCACATCTTTCAACCACTGAGTTGGTTAAAAATAATTAATTAGGGGGTTGGGGATTTAACTCAGTGGTAGAGTGCTTGCCTAGCAAGCACAAGGCCCTGGGTTCGGTCCCCAGCTCCGAAAAAAAAAAAAGAAAAAAGAAAAAAAATAATTAATTAGAAGGTAGTTGTCACCCACTAATTATAAATACTTGCAGAGAGAGGAGAGAGGAGAGATTGAGTGCATGAGAGTGCTTTTTGCCACTCTGACCTTTAGTTCATGGCAAACATCTCCTCACCTGCTTTACAGGTGGACAGGAGGATTGTGTCTCCTAATGATAGAAAACAAATTCCAGGCCTGGACCAAGTAATGTTAGCTGCGCCCTGAACCTCCAATCCAAGTCCAGTCTGGCCATGGAAACTCCAGCATGGTGTATCTGTCGCTTTATAGCACTCGTGCAGGTTTCCTAGACAAGATAATAAATAGGAGTAAATAGAGTTATTTTAGATGACTATTAAGGTCATGCTGCTTCACCGTGTTCCTTTATTTTCCTTCTCTCAGTGCTAAAGTTACAACAAGTGGTAAAGTATGGCAAAAGACGGCCTGTGGAAGAGATAGGTGGTGCTGACAGTGGGTGCCCCGTCTGACAGCCATTGTCTTCTGTGTCTGGTTCTTGAGCTAAGGCTTCTCTGGGTACCAGGCTAAAAGTCTGCCTCCACTATGGCTTTGCCCTAGACCTGGGGAACTGGCATTTAACAACCCCGTTTAACACTGAGAGTTATAAAAGCTGAGTCTCCTTTTCTCCCCCACTTCACCTTTTCTCCTCTTCCACATCACTCAACTTCCTCTCTTCTGTCCCCCTTTCCCTCTTTCTTTCCCACCTGCTTTGTAGACTTAGATTTAAAAAAAAAACAAAAAACAAAAAACAAAACGCTACTTAATAAGGTTCAACTCCCCTTCAAGCCAAATGGGTCCAAAGGTAGGGGAGAAAAGGTGGTAAATAGGACAAGGGGATGTGGACCTGTTTAGGAGAAGTCCTTTGGAGCAATTTCAATCTCCGTTTGTCAGGGTACCAGCAGTCCAGTTCACTAGTGTCAGGGTACCAGCAGTCCAGTTCACTTGTGTCAGGATACCAAGAGTCCAGTTTAGATGTGCCACCAGACGCAGATCAGCAATGACAACATGATCCATCAGAAACTGCCAGGCCTCTGTCAAATCTGCATGAGTCAGTGGAGCAACCAGGACCAGCAGGGGTGCCAGGAGTTCTCTGTTGTGCTTCTCTCAACGACAGCAAAGATGCAAGACCAACGAAGGCTAGCTATGCAAATGCCCCCCAGCACATCACGGTTCACTTAGTCTTATTTATACTCCCTGCAAACATCATGTGTCCCCCACAATATGAGTCTTACCTCAACAAACTACATCACATACCACAACCAGAAACGTCCACTTCACAACTCTCTTGGTCTCTCTCTCCTCTCTCCTCTCCCCATTTTAACCATTCAAAATACAGAGTGTTCAACGTGATCATACACACCTACCTTCTCTTATATTGCACTATGCTGAAGGGGTTTTTTTTTGTGTGTGTATCTTGCACCAGTTTGTTGCCAAATTCAAAAATACAAATGCTGTAATTTACTGAGTAGGACTAGGAATCGTTCGCTATTTAGGTGTGAATGAGTACAACATAAACACAAAGGGGGAAACAAAGGGTGACGTGAATTTGGGGTGTGTGTGTGTGTGTGTGTGTGTGTGTGTGTGTGTGTGTGTTCATTCCTGTTCCTATTGGAAGCTCCATGGGACCATGAAAGAGAGGCCAGGCTTCCCGGAGGAAGTGATTGGAATATCTGCAGATGAAGATTAGTGTGTGAGCAACATTATCTCACATATGTAAGATTCGTGATATGGAATAGCAACTCAGAGAGCAGCGAACGTGAGTTCAGAGTAATTATAGGTGTGTTGACTACACACACGCAGTCCATAGATAAATAAATAATGCGTGATTAATAAATGATAAATGCACGTTGCTTCTTTTAGAACGAGAGGGAGAAAGCTAAAAGAAAAAAAAATACAACTTTTGAGAAGAATATAATACAACAAAGAAAACTATCCAGAGATTCAAAAGAAATAAAATTCAGAAGATGGTAGTTGATCAGAAAAAAAAAAAGAATCAAAAGGAAATTGCTAAAAGATGGTAAGGTAGCACAGCAGTAGCCAGAAGGCAGCCTGCTGGACAGCACCAAAAGCCACATGGATCGCACTTTCTAGACCTGTGCAGACGGAGCTGGAAAGAGAGCTGAACCAGCTGTGGAAACGTAGTGGAGCCACCTGCAGTAGCAAAGCTCGTTTGGACGGAGACACAGAACCCGTGATGAGGACACAGGACGACAACAAAGGGTCCCGTGCGGTGACGAGATGACAGATATGAAGGACTGCAGGTGGAAACCTGAGCTGAGAAGCTGATGGTCGGGAAGCGGTGATCCCAACTATTACCAAAGAAACACGTTGCCAAACTGAGAAGAAAGTTTCAGCGTGTGGGGACCGTCCCCGAACAACAGCACTACTTGCTCAAGCCTGTGAGTGTGAAACTTGATTCGGATCAACTAGAAGTTTGACTTTCGGAACTCATGATTCCAGATCTGGGAGAGCTCTGGGGCTGGGTTTCGTCTGTGTCTTCGTGTCTTCAAAGCTGTCCTCGCTCACAGCGCAGTGAGTGTGGTCCTTCCAGACTCGCACATCTGCCCACCAGGATGCCTGGATAAAGAAGTCATTCTTCTGTCTGAGCTGGAGTCTTGAGGTTCACCCGCAGGACTGCTTATGACTTACACCTATGCTTGAACCACTAAGACACAGGCGTGGGATTTGGCTGTCCAGTGCATTGAAGTTTAAGGAACACACAGCTCCTTTTGAGAGTAGAGAAAACTACGTCTTTTTGAAAGGAAGAGAAGAATCTGTGAAGAATGTTGAACTTCAGCAGAAAGTGTCACATACTCGAGGATTCCATAATTATGTATGGGTTGGTTAAATATCAGCTGGAGGACCAGTATGATGGCTTGGCCAAGAAAAGCACTTGTTGCTAAGCCTGTTGACCTGAGTTCAATCCCAAGGACCTGCATGGTGGAAGGAGAGAGCTGACTGACAAAAGCAGTCCTCTGCCCTCCCAAGTGTATACCCTACCCAACCCACACAGAGTAAATAAATCAGTGTCGAAACTTCCAAGTGTTAGTTGAACATATTTGTGAGCCAACTGAGGGGATAGTGGGGCTAGAACTTGGGGAATAGAATGGCATCGTATGATGGATACAAGATGAAACTGTTCCTGACCCAGTGCTCACCTCTCTGCCAAAGCTCTCAGGGGAGCTAGGACTCCAGCAGACCTCACCTGTTTGTACTGGTCACACTAATAACCCTGTAGGAATGTGGTTGGGTAAGGATATTTTTTAAAACAACATCTGGATGAGGCTTAAAAGCAAATAATTTCATTACAACTTATTAGTCCTTATTATGAGAATAACCCTGTAATTGGACTTCAGAAATTCCCCCTCAGGCAAGAGCGTACCATCAGATTTAAAGGCCTAATTAAGTATGACTAAAGTCATGCCTCATTTTAGCCCACCAGTGACTTTAAAAAAGCAACATTCTCTAAAGACCTTTTAGAATACAGAGGAGAGTAGGCCCAAATGAAAACTAGAGATGGAATAGTTTCAGAGAGGCCGGGAGCAAAGAGTAACAGTCACTTAGAATTCAGGAATTCAGAATGCAAAAATACATCAAGTTCAACTTTTTGAAGAATTTCTTCCATCTGGTGGTATTACTGGAATCAACTCATTTCTTTAAAGACAATCTATGCTAGTACACAAATCTAATGAATATTCAGCGTGAGTGAAATTCTTTAGTAGTAATATGTCAGTAAAATGTATGAGGTGTTGAACCGTAAAAGCACTGTACGCTGGTGTTTTCCCACATGGGAATGCTCTTGTTGTAACCTTACTGTGATGATGCATGCATGCAACTGGCCTTGCTCTTCCTTCCCCTCATACTTTACCCGTTGTTAAGGGATTGACAAGGTTCCATGCCCACTGGTAAAGAGTCCCGCCCAGTGGGAATGTGAGATTATAAACCTTAGAAGAACGGGTTGCCACCCAGTCTAACCCTGTGGGTCTTTTATAAGTGGGTGGGAATGTAGGTAGGTAGTTGACAGACAGACAGGTAGATGGATAGATTAGGTACATAGATAAGTAGATGGGTAGATAGATGGGTAGATAGATGGATGGATGGATAGATAGATAGATAGATAGATAGATAGATAGATAGATAGATAGATAGATAGATAATGGATGGATGGATGGATGGATGGACGGACGGACGGATGGACGGACAGGTAGATAGGTAGGTAGATGGGTAGATAGGTAGGAAAGTAGGTAGATAGATAGATAGATAGATAGATAGATAGATAGAGGATGGATGGATGGATGGATTGATGGACAGGTAGATAGGTAGATAGATAGATAGATAGATAGATAGATAGATAGATAGATAGATAGATAGATAGATGATGGATGGATGGATGGATGGACAGGTAGATAGGTATGTAGGTAGGTAGATAGATAGATAGATAGATAGATAGATAGATAGATAGATAGATAGGTAGGTAGATAGGTAGATGGGTGGGTAGATGCACAGATAGATACATAGATAGGTCAATGGATGGATAGAAACATTCTCAGCACAGAGGCAGAAAGGAGCATCAGAGAACTTGCAGCCTAAATAGAGCTGGATGCTCAGCTGTGTGCAGTGGGTACATCAGGATCTAGACAGAGGCTGATAGGAGTGAAGTGATGCCCTGGCTCGCAGCCATCAAGAGTCAGTTACAGAACCATGTTGAATTGACTTTAGCCAACAACTTGACCAAGAGTGGAAGCACATTCAGTCCTGTAACTTCCAGAATGCCCCTAGCTCTGCAGATATCAGAAGTGGAACAGTGAGTGAGCCGGGTCATGCGGGACCTGGGCTTTGACCCACACGGGACCGTGAGATGGCACTCGGTTACTTTAAGCAGCTGACTGTGAAGTAGTTGCAGCAGCAATAGGAATGCATGAAACCTGCATGGGACGCCATGGCCACAGCACACATTCTAGCAGTGGGATAAGCAGTGAACACCTTAGAACGTGTAACAGCGAAAAGCTGTCACTCGACGGCTGGCTGAGAGTTGTTTACACCAAGAGCAACCCAGCTCTGAGGCCAGGAAAACTCCCAGGAAGCCTGTAGCTACAAGTGTAGATGAAGAGATTGGTCGTGGGGGCGGGGATATATATGAACGTGTATGTCATTTTGTGGGGAATACTTTACAGATTAGCCGTACAGACAGAGGAGCCTTGCAGAGGCTGTAATTAAGAGTGTGGGTGGAGTGTTTGCTGCCTCTCCGCCTGTTTACTCAGAGTCGGGCTTGTATATGGTAGCAAATTGGTGAGAGGAAGAAATTACGCAAAGGGGAGATAGTTTTGTGGACACGTGCTACTCGGTTTGTGTTTTATCTCTCATGGTACAGTCGTAAAACTCATGGATTTTTTTAGGAGGTGTTAGCCCAGGGCCATGGTTTTCGTGTGTCTCGAGCTCTAAAGGCTCCTTGCTTATAGAAGCCTGCACTGCAACACTGAAGGTGCATGGAATCTCTCCACAGTGTGATCACTTCAGCAACACAGAAACATGCCTGCGTGCTCTGTAGCTCCAAAACTCCGAAGCAGCTAAACACAGGTTGACACCATGTTCCGATTGCCTGGGCTTAAATCCCAGCCCTTCTACTCCCTAGCCCTGGAGCCACAGACCAGTGACTTAAGGTCCCTGTGCTCACTGTTCTCCCTTTTGGTGAAAATTGATGACTACTATTCCCTTTGTTTTTTAATGAGAATTCAGCAGAATTCAAGCAGAAATGCTCTGCTTGAAATACCTAGCTTTGAAATTAGGGTTAGCAATAATTCTAGTTTCTGTTCTTCCCCGAAACATACAAATATTGCATAAATGGGGCTTTCTGGCTTGTTGGACCCAAGAAATACCTAAAGCGGACATGGTTTAAACTTTCTATATAAAATAAGCAGGCCAGGACATCCAGACACCAGTCGACCCCCCCCCCCTCTCTCTCCCTGCCTTCCCCGCCCCTCCCCCACACTTTTCACTTCAAATTAGTGAGACTCAATACATAGTATTGGCATTATGGCAACACAACAGACACTTAAGAAACTCAGTGAATTATGAAGACATACTTTAAAAACCTATATTCTAGCCAGGCGATTTTACCTACGTAGTAGTGCTGTACACCTTTAATCCCAGCACTCGGGAGGCAGAGGCAGGCAGATCTCTGAGTTTAAAGACAGGGCTACATGGAGAAACCCTGCCTCAAAAAAGCAATAGTCCACTGAACTAGAAAACCAAAAAGAAATGGATCCATTTATTTATCTGTGTGTGTGTCCTACCAAAATTAAATCAACATGAAATAGATAATCTAGGTAGACTTCAACAGTGCCCGGAGAGCCAGAAAGATTTAGCACAAAATTCAAAGAATCAATACAGTTCTTCCTCAAATTATTTCACTAGCTAGAAAAAAGGAGGGAACACTTCCAAACTCTTTTTTTAAGCCAGTATTACCCTAATGTCAAAAGCCGGACAAGAAAGAAAGAAAAGAAAAGAAAAGAAAAAAGAAAAGAAAATAAGAGAAAAGAAATATGAGCCAACATTTCAGACAAAATTTTCGTTAAAATGCTTGTAAACTGAATTCAAGAACATATTGAAAGCAGTTTAATTGCTTTAAGTTAACGTTCCCAGAAAGCATTTAGTAAATGATGCAACTTTTTTTCTAAATTAATCTAAATAGTTAAGCATTAATTCAGTGTCGACCCTGGCGTCATTCCTCTAATTTTCACACTCACATATTCAGCCAGTGTTCATAAGAAATGAAACTGCATCCAAGACTGCCCGTTATCTCTCAGTGAGTGTGCGTTCCAGTTCCCTGGAACTCTCACGAGATGCTTATTCTGGACCCTGAGGAAGTCTGTCGGTGAATGGCTTCGGAGTGAGAGCACAGGAGCAAGTACAGCAAACTGGGCAGGTTAGACCAGCAAAGTGGGCAGGTTAGACCACGAGAATGCATGTGCTGAGCTGTGTGGTTGGGGTTTTTTAAAAGGAAGAGATTAAGTGTTTCCCAAACCACGCTAGAGCAACAGAGACTTCATGAAGTTAGTCCTTGGGTAGACTTTGGAGACGTTTAGTTGACTAATTAGCAAGGACTCCGTGTTGCATGCCACAGAAGTAGTGTATTCTTAAGGAAGCAAGGCCTGGCTTCGGTGTCCTGTGGGAAATGGTGGCTCGAGTGCGCGTTCATCGTCGGGCTATAAGGGTTGCAGCATCCCTTTATGAGTCCTTAGCATTTGGTTAAACAAATGCAGAGAGGAAGCCACGCTTCCAGGCAGATACAGCTGGGGTGAGGGAAGCCAAAGCCAGGGGGGCCTGGTGAGGAGTCCCCATGAGGTACATAAGCCAAAGAGAAGACTTGGGAGGTCATCCAGCTCTGCTCATAAATCCCAGCTATTACCAGAGATGAAAGGGAAGTGAGAGGCCTGAGGAACAATAGGAAAGAGAGTCCCCCAGCAGCACCGCCTCCCCTTGGGCCTCTTGACTAGGGAAGGAGTAACAGAGCTGCCCAGATGGCAGAGCCAACACAGAGAGGAGCTCCCGTGCCCTCGGACCTCTTTAGGAAATCCTGTTTGTGACGGTGGCTTCAGCGAGAGGCCATTGGGATCCCTCCCTCCCTGAACCATGGACGCACACTTCTGGATGGAACTCGGATTTCTAAGGCGGAGTTTGAACTCTTAGTGCCATGTGCATTCAGTGAGATAGAAACTGCTACGTGCTGGGCGAAGCACAGGTCAGACTGCAGCCCTTCTCTTCCTTTTGCCACCAAAATGCTGGTAACCTAGTAGTTTGAAAATAAGATGAGTCTCGTCTTTTTTTCCTGTGTGGGTATGCTGGGCGGTGACAGTCTGACCGGCTTTAAGAAGCAAAGGCCCATTTTTTCCTTGCTCTGGGTTGGAGGTCCTTGTTTACACGCGAAAGAATGGGAGAATGCTCTCATTTCAGAATATGGCTAATCTCAAAGACGTTTACACTGTGGAGCCAGGCCTGTTCAGTTTTTACAAACAGCACATTTTGAAATCTTTGCAATTCCAAGTTTACCTCCCTTGCTTTCCACATTGTTGATCTGTAGGAGCCGCTATCTGATCCTTCCGCTGTTATTGGTAGCCGTGTGTCCTTTTTGTTCCTAGCGATAAATGCTCTTTATGCTATTTAAAAAAAAAAAAGGCAGGAAAGGGCAAAGACCGGTGATGCTGGTTCTCTGGTCTGCTTAGCTGTTTAGAGAATTCATTTAAGATCCTGGGAATGGTAATGCAGGATCTAAACCAAGGCCACCAGAAGGCTCCTTCCTTAAGAGATCTGTTCTAGATTCATAGCTGAGGTTTCATTCTTTGCCTTTTGCGATGTGAGTGCTTGGGCGTCTGGGGCGAACCGTTAGTTTCCACGCCAGGACTCGTGAAATGAGATTGGTCATCCCTCTCAGACAGGTGGTCAGGCTGTTATACGGAGAGAGATCGGGCTGGCTGCTGGCCTTTGGGCATAGGGCCATGCCAGTGCGGCATCCCGTCCCCCGCATCTGACCTGTAGCCTTACAATCTGAGGGCTGACAGTGACAGCCTGGGGCAGGGGCCATTTTGGCTGGTTGGAGTGGTGTTCCACAGGCAGTTCTATGAGAAGCTGGGCTGATCGTGGTCAGCTCTGTGCCAGGAGACACTTCTGAGGCTCGAGACGGGGAAACAGGTAAACGGTTCTCAGGTGATAAGTTCAAGTTCCCTGCTCTCTTTCCAGGGTGGCCCGGGTTGCAGAAAGAATTGCAGCCTCTCCAGGTTGCACACACTCAGTGCGTCCTGCATTTATTGCATGAATCAAAAGCAGATTTCACAAGGTCCATTCCTAGAAGACCAGGTTAGTCATTAAAGGTTAATTATTCAGGAGTTAGAGGAAATGCTACAGTGGGAAATAAAAAGTGTCAGTTTCTGGAAACCGAGGAGCAGAGGCATCCGTTTTTTTCCTTGAAGAGGATCCACAACCATTCTACTGCAGTCTTTTAAAATGCAGTCTTTTAAAAAAATAATCATAATGTAAATGTGCTACATATTAGTGGTCGTCTCTCCTAAGCCGTAAGTAGCCATTGGTCCCAACCTCGGTAGCTTGGGAGCGTCTGTCGTCAGACACAAAATGCAACCAGATTGTAGCAGCAGAGGATTCCGATACTCTACACTGTTCCTCTCTTCTGTTTGTGGGGTTGTAAATCTGCCATTTGGAAGAAATCTGAAGATCTGGACTGGAAATTTCTTTTGATTTTTATGTGAGTGCCACATCCAGCCGGTACTCTCGGGTCTCAGATAGGAAGAGTTGGACCCCCTTCCCTGTTTGTTTGGTTCTGTGTCTGTCTTGGTTTTACTCAGGAGCCTGTGTGAGGACCACGTTTGGCCTTAGCTTCTCTAGGACCCAGCTTATCTTTGGGCCCAGCTTATCTTTTGTCGTCTTTTCTGAAGCCGATAGGACGATTCCACGGGGAAGAAGCCAGTGTCCCACTTGGATGAACTCTGCAGAGAGCACAATGCAGTCCTTCTTATCCCCGAATCTGAACTGGGTTTTTTTCCCCCCAGTGAGTCCAGAACAGTGAATGGGAAAGTCCAAGCCTGAAGAGTAAAGACCTCACTTTTGATGCTTTGTACAGAGTAAAGGGAAGCAGCCATTACCAAGCACATGGAGCCCAAGCTGTACTCGTAGGACAAAGGGAAGAGGCCACCTCTGCACACTGTCTCCTCCTTCAGCCTTTTGAGTTGTTAAAGGTCATTGGGGACTGCGGTCCTTTAAAGATTTATATGAGCACGCTGTTGCTCTCTTCAGACACACCAGTAGAGGGCACCAGATCCCATTACAGATGGTTGTGAGCCGCCACGTGGTTCCTGAGAATTGAACTCGGGACCTCTGGAAGAGCAGTCAGTGCTCTTAATCACTAAGCCATCTCTCCAGCCCACTAACTGACTTTCTTTTACCCTACCCGGAAGGCCCAGCAGGGCGGGCATCCTATACGACTTCCCGTTCTGGGTTCCCTTACGTCAGCACCATGAAAAGCAAGCCCAATCCTGGCCTGCAGTGTACTGATTGGGCAAATAAACCACTGAGTACCGCATGACCAACGAGATCTGCTTCTCAGCGGCCTCCCAGATGCCGGCTCCTCATTATCCTGTTATAACCAGCCAGTGCGAGCTACCTGGCCTTTAAACTTTATCTATTGATGGTGTTTGACCTGTTGGTTACTCCCTGAGAAAGGCAAGGACTTTGTTCAGGCTGAGTCTTCACCCTGGTTTCGGCGTGAACTGTCCCCTGGAGCCCCATGTGTTTGAACATTTGTATCCCCCCCTGGTCCGCCTGCTCTGAGAGGTCGTGGGATTGTGGCCTGGCTGACAGAAGTCACTGGCTGAGACTGGGTGGCTTGCTTCCTGCCGAGCGCTCTGCAGATGCTGGGATGTGAGAAGTAGAAGAAGTGGCTGTTCCCGTCCGCCTTCCTCACTGTGGTGGACTGCCTTTCCTGAAACCGGGAGCCAAGACAAATCTCCCTCCAGGTTGTTCATTGTGGTGAGGAAAGTAACTGACACATGTCCACCAGCAGTCAGCCTGCATTCCCTGGAGGACACAGGACAGTGAGGCGGTGGTGTGAGCCAGCTCTGCAGCCTCTAGTTCGGTCTCTTTATCATTTCCGAGCTGGGTGACTCATTACCAGTCGTCCCTCAGCCTCTGTTTCAAGTATGAAGTGAGAATAGTCAAGTGTGGATCCCACACAGTGGTACTTTGTGGTTACGTAAAGCAGGTCGCATGCCACAGCTTTCTGTTCTGGATTGTATACAATATCAGTATGGATGATCATGTTGTCTGCGCTGCTACAGCGTCCTCTAGAGCCAGATGGCGTTTTCAGTAGTCAGTGGTACAACATCAGGCACAAGAAGAATCCAGAGTCAAAAGCCTTGGGCCCTACAGCACTGAGATTCTAGACAGCACCCCCAGTCCTAGGTATCAGACTGAAACTTAGGCCATAGCACACTCCACAGTGTGGCCGGGTGACTCAATAATGAAGTCATGCCTAGTCACTCTGGGGTTCTTTCTGTCCCTGCCCCTCTGTCCCACTACAGCTTCTGCAAAGGCCAGAGCCAAGCTTAGAATCTGGCAAGACCCTGAGTACACAGATGAGCTCAGAAAACCGTCTAAATGAGGCTTAGAAACCAGGCGGGGTCGTTAGGGGCAGAGGCCCACCGACTGCGGAGCAAGGTGTCGGGGGACCTCTGCCTTTGTAGCTATTGCCATAGCACTTCATAGGACCGAGAGCATAATCCCCAAGGCCATTGTAGACTCTTGTTCTGAGCCACAGGAAGAAATACCTCACACCAGCTACCAGGGGAACTCCAAACAGTCAGCAAGAAGAAACTCTGAGAATGGGAGAAATGACTATCCCCCTGTCGTTCTCTGCGGCCTTCTGAGAGGGGAGCAAGCAGACATTTGTCTGTGAGACCAGCAAGCACAGAATGTGCTAGAACTGTTTCATGCCTACCTCTGTATGGCTGGCTGGCTGGCTGGTTTTAGTCAAGGAAAAGAGCAGTGGTTGTCTGTGAGCCATCACTAGACACTGCCTTCCAAACGGATTTACGAGGCAGCCACGCCCTCTCCTGTCTCAAACGGAACTCCATGCACAGACCCCTTTTGTTTTGATATTTCCGAAGCAGGTCAAACCAGAAAGCTGCGTTTAAAACGAATGATAACCTTGTAAGCCGGTCATGGTGACACGTGCCTGTAATCTGAGGCTCAGAGGGTGAAATCACAAGTTCAATGTCATCCTCGGCTAAATAGCTTGTTGGAGGGCAGCATGGGAAACTTGGCATCTAGGCTCAGTAACAGGTTTTTAAAGTAGCTTCATAATGTGTCTATTATATACATTATTTTATGTAAGGTTTACTTTTGATTGTATGTGTGTAAGGGTGCGTGCGCTTGAATGCTGATGCCTACAGAGACCGGGGTATCTGGTCCCCACGGAGCCATAGGCGCAGGCTTTTGTGAGCTTCCAGCCATGGGTGCTTCGAGCAGCGTGCACTGTTAAGGACTGAGACATCTCTCCAACCCGAGGTTGACTTTAATTATGTGCACTGGGTACTCTCATTTGACAGCGACAATGTGGTTATTATAGAACTTTCTTATTTGTACCGGAAGGTAAAGACAAAATTTTGCAAATGTCAAAGCTTTTAACTTGAAGGAGTGAGTACACTACTCCGAGGTATTTCGGATATCTAAGTATGTAATTATATTAGACGATTATAAACCACCCAATAAGATGAAGTTTATACTGATGTAAAGAAATGGAAGATAAGATCTCCATATTTAGGGCAGGAGAGAAGAAATGATGGCATTGGACATTTTATTATTTTTTTCTCCATCTTTACTAACTTGGGTATTTCTTATTTACATTTCAATTGTTATTCCCTTTCCTGGTTTCCGGGCCAACATCCCCCAACCCCTCCCCCTCTCCTCCTATATGGGTGTTCTCCTCCCTATCCTCCCCCCATTACCGCCCTCCCCCAACAATCACGTTCACTGGGGGTTCAGTCTTAGCAGGACCCAGGGCTTCCCCTTCCACTGGTGCTCTTACTAGGCTATTCATTGCTACCTATGAGGTTGGAGCCTAGGGTCAGTCCATGTATAGTCTTTGGGTAGTGGCTTAGTCCTGGAAGCTCTGGTTGATTGGCATTGTTGTACATATGGAGTCTCAAGGCCCTTCAGCTCTTTCAGTCCTTTCTCTGATTCCTTCAACAGGGGTCCCATTCTCAGTTCAGTGGTTTGCTGCTCAGTAGTAGTAGTAGTAGTAGTAGTAGTAGTAGTAGTAGTAGTAGTAGTAGTAGTATTGTAATAAGTCGGTGCTGAATCTAGTCAGTGAAATGTGATGCAAGTCGGGAGGCATACATAATCTTAAAGCCGGTCTCAGGAGAATTCTTGTATAGTAAGAAAAAAAGAAAAGGAGAAACAAGCCTTTGGCCAAAAAATGGTCGTTGGTTGTGGCGTAACCGGTATTTTTCAACTGCTCCTCATGCATTGTAACACTTTAGCCCGTGAAATACCTGTAATCTGTTTCTCTTTTATAAAAACAAATCATGATCTGACTGGTACTTAGATATTCCTGTTTGTTGTGCATGTAGGTAAAACATTTGTCAAAATGAAATTTGCAAGAACTCTTTAAAGGGAGGCCGAGACGCACAGTTTGATAACCAGGGCTTTCCGCCTTCTGTGATTCCCTCGGGACTAAATCCTAGAGTTAGTGAGTAAATGTGTGGTCTTCAGGCTTTGTGCATGTGAGTGTGTGTGGAGGTCAGAGCCAAGGACCATCAATGGAACCAGAGGTCACTGATTTCAAAAGACTCGCTGGCCAATGGACACTGAGGATCTTCTTGCCCGCTACACCCCAGTGCTAGAATTTCATGTGCTCAACCCAGTGCTCTTGGGTCTTTTTGCAGCAGTGCTGGGACCTGAACTCGGGTCTTTTTGCTTTCCCAGTGGGCACTTTATAAACTTAACCATCTCCCCGCCTCAAAACTATAAGCGTTTCCGTATCTCAAACCTACTGCCCTCTGGGAAGTTTTTTGCCTTACTCTTCCTTCAAGGACATATCGAATGTACAGCATCGCATTTTTAAGGTCTTTACTTGTATTTCACACACATCAACTCAGTAGCAATCAATCAGAAAAAATGATAGCAGGGACCACGGGCCGTGAGCTCCCGCAGTCTCAGCAGCGGTGGAGAAGGCTGAAGTGAGAGAAATGCTCGAGCCCAGACAAGCCTCGGAAATCTGACAAGCCCTCACGTTAAGCAGGGAAAGGGAAAGAAAGACACATGGAGTGGAGGGGGAGGGGTGGGATTACATTCTTCTGTGTAATGGTTAGGTTCTGGCACAGCCCAGAGACGGAGTTAACAGGTCCCCAAAGCCGCTCTCCTGTCTGGGTGGAAGCAGGGATTAGATTGTTTTTTTGTAAAAAGCTCTAGTTGGTAGAACCTGAATTCGATTGAGCTAGCCTGTATCATCTTTGTATCAATTTAAAAAAAAAAAAAAAAAAAGTCCTGTCAACGGCCCTAGGCTTTAGTCTATAATGTTAGACCAACCAGCGAAATGAAAAACTTGGCTCTGTTTGCTCTCGGTGAGAATTAGCCCTCCATTAAGCCCCAAGCTTCCCTTTGGACTCTCATTCTTGTAACAGCGCTGACAAGATAGGCAGAGCTTGGTACAGGCTACACACACATTTCTTAGACAGTAAAGCTGTGTGCCGTCTTCATGCCAGTCGGTGTCCATGGCAACCCTGACCAGCTGCATAAAGCCTCCAGCCAGGTGAGGGTGCATAATTTCCTGATCCATTTGGTTTTACCCTTCATTAAGGAGAACCAGACACAGGCTCTTTGGAGAGGCTCCTTTTGAGGGTGGAGAGGAGCTATAGCTCCTATAGGGAAAGAGGGAGTAAGAGGTAAAGCTATACCATGCTTTGGATTTGCTCACGTTGCCAGTCTTGAGCTGGCATGAACGTTCTCGAGCGATGACAGTTGGGCTGATTAAGAGCCGTTAGTCAAATCCAGTAACAGTATTAATCTGTGGTTGGAAATGACTGTTAAAGTAAGTGCCTGGCTATTCAGTTGTGGTTTTATTTCCAGCTTCCAACCATGACAGGCTTCCAGCGGGAGGAATAGAGTCTGTGGTAAAGGAGCCGTTGATAAAAGAAAGAACCCAGTAACTGTCACTACCCATGCTAGACAACAACAGCAACCAAAAAAAAAAAAAAAAAATACAGAAAAGGGGCAGGCAACAGAAATTGAACAACGGGTCCAACTAAACCTAGACAGTCTGGTGTGCTCACGAGGCTAACATGGTAGGGGTGACTTGGGCAGTGACTCCTATTTTCCTGTAAGAAAAGGAAGCCTGAAAGCACCAAACCATCCTGTTTGGTGCAACCATACTCTAAGCAAGAAAGTTGCTCTTGAGGGAAAGCAGTGACTAGCCTTTGAAGCTGTTGTCAGTTTCCCAACATTCCCCCTAAGACCACTGAAACATGGAGGTTATCTGGGGGTCCGGCCGTCAGGTTACCTGGAAGTTCGCATGTACCTGTGCCGAATTCTCCAGAAAAGGTACTCAGCGATACTGCTGCTGCCTACCTTTTAGCAATCATGAAGAAATGTCTATTGTAATTGTGCTTTTCTTTAGAGGGTTTCAGACTGGCATCTCTCCATCAGGGTGTACCAAAAGAATGAAGAGTTTCAGGAACGCAAGGAGGCGATCCTCTCGGTGGTCTGTATTCAGAGTACTGAAAAGTTAGCTGGGTCTGTACGATCCAAGATAATCCTGAGGGCAGTTTGAACAGTACTCCCAAAGCATTCCATCTGCCCACAACAGGAAAGTAGTGTTTTCACCAGTCCTTCCGCAGCATTCAGTCAGTGTTTCTACGATGCTCTCAGTTTTCCTGCATCCTCGTTATTTCAGAAATCGGGGCCTAAATTGGAATCAGTTAGTGACAACCTGACCTCGGTGAAATACAGTGGATCTGCTTAGAAGTGCAGCACACCATTGGCACCAAAGTGTAGCATTTACTCGTACCATCGATCCAGCGGATGGTTAACTCAACAGCAAAGGACATTTCAAGTACTAGTAAGGAGAATATACTTAATTTGTGGGACACGTCTGTTACAATTTAGTGTGTCGGTGAGGTTGCTTTGGGGCAGTCACAGAGCCCTCGAAATGGCTCAAAGAGACTTGACATTCAGAGTTAGCACGGTGCTTGCAGATGGCGGCCAGTCATAGGCAGAGCGGGATGAGGTCCTGCCCAGGCTGGGTGTTGTCCTGCTGGTGGTCAGAGCAGGCTCAGCGAGACTGACGCCAGGTCTGCTGTGAAGCCTCCTTCTATCTGGATGTTGGCAGAATTCCCACAGGGGTAGGCAAAGGTAACCCAAAGGTTCACCTCAAATAAGGAGTCTGAAAGCAGGAGCCTGGGCCATCAGTGGTGAGCTGTCATTTACAACAGTGCTCAGTGTCGGCCTGTGGCTTCCTCCCTGACAGAGGTCTTGCTGCTCTCTGGTGCCAGGATCATCTTTCACAATAAATCGTTTACACAAAAAATAGTATTGATGCCCTGTGGCCGAAGACGACTGGAAGTTAGTCTGCTTTGGCTACGTTCTGGCAAACTAAGAAAGAAGAGCATCTAATGGCACTCAGCACAAGCAGAAAAAGTAAGACATCTTCTGAAGCTTTCAACACATAAGAGCAGTATAATCTGAATTCCCACTAATGTTCAGTGTATACAGTTCTATTAGCGAATGATTAAAAACATTATTTATAACCTGCCAGACACTTTAGGGGTTCTGGTTAATTAGGTGAGATGAAGAGGCACGATACAAACTTCTAACTCTTTAAACTCCTCTTCAAGCAAGATGGACGTCATACACCGTGTAACCCCAGCACTTAGGTAGAGGCAGGAGGATCAGGCATTCGTGGTCCCCTTCAGCTACTAGCAAGTTGGAGGTCAGCCTGGGATAGGTGAAACCCTATCTCGAAAAAGAAAATTTATCTGGAGTCTTTAGTTTTTATGTATTTTCTCAAAATACATAATCAACCTGTATATATACCACTGGATAATACACGGGCTCTTTATTACATACTGTTTTACGGTCTGATATTTGATTTTTCTTTTTAACTTAAAGTGTCAGTTCCTGTCACTAAGTTAGGAATGGTGTTTACCCACTAGGGTGTGTTAGAGCATTGGATGATATCATACCTGTAAAGCAAACCCTTTCCTGCAGTAAATTCTTGGTAACTAACACTTGGTGGTGACGTTCTCTATGTCTTTTTAGGTAACAACACTTTTAAAAAAATATATGTTTTTAATGGAAAGAGAATTACATTACTCCCCCCCCTCTCTTCAGTCCTTCCCATACACCCCCCGCTCTCCAGTTACTGTTACACTCACATATGTGTGCATATGTTATGAGAACACCCTACTGAATCTGCTGTTGTTTGCATGTGTATGGTTCCAAGGCTGACCACCCTGCATTGGACAGCCAGTAAGGGGGTTCTTCCCTGGGAGAGGTGATTCTCCCCCTCCCAGCAACCATTTTGCCAGTGGTTTTTGCTTGGTGGGTAAGGATCCTGTGAAACTTTCTCCCTTCTTAATATGACTATTGACGCTTCCTTTTTTCTGGTCTTCTTTATGCATCCATTTCCAGGAGAAGCTGTCTCAGTGCAGGCTTCCTGGTATCCTGGCGAGTACAGTATTTCTGTCCTTCTTCCTACATGTTCCTGAGCCACAGATTCAGGAGCCGTGGTGTAGACGTGTGCCCTGGAGCTGGGTTCCCCATGATCCATGGTTTTCACCCCATTTCTCTAAGCCAGATTATCTGGGCTCAGTGTCCGTGTTGCGAATTGGGAAAGAAACCCACAGATATTCTACCACTGGTAAACAAACATGGATTAAAAAAAATTTTGCCTCTGCTAACAAAATACTATTAATATAGTCAGAAGTGACTGTGTTTCGTTTAGAGCTGTTACTGTCAGCATCCAAAGCACTCAGTAAAATGTTCTCTGGAGAGATTCAAAAGATGACCATAATGCCAGACCTTCGGTTAGTCATGTAATCTCTTGGGGCCTCAGTATGCCCATCAATAGAAGGAGATCATGTTCTGGTAAACCTTGTTTCTCTAGGCACAGAGCAGGGAAGATGCCTGTCCCTCTACCTGTCGTTTCCCAGACTGTAGCAACTTTAAGGTTCTCTGGTGAGCTTCGTAAACAGCCATGCGCCATGGGTAAATTAAACCTGGAGAGATCTGGTCCAGGGAAAGGAACAAAACAACTGGATTAAATCTTCCTCGCAAAATTAGTCACAGTGAAATGGGGGAGGGGAGGGTGGTGTGAACAGAAATTCTCTTGGAGCGAGTGAGAATTTATGACGTTTGCTACCTGCTTGGCAGTGTTGCTAGCACCAGGCAGAAGGGCTTGTCTGTCCTTCCACGGTACTGACTGCTTTGTTCACGCGGTTTATTGATTTTATAGTGCTCTGGTCCGCACCACAGCATGACCAGAAGCTAAGACACCGGGTTTTTACAGATGAGCAGAGGTTAAGTGCCCGCTTGCCCTCAATGCTTTGTTAATCAGTCACAGAGCCAGTGTTGGGAGCCCAGCTTGTCTCTCTTGGCTTATATGGCTTTCCTATGATTCAGCACTTCTGTCCTCCTGAGGTCTAGGCAGTGAACGCAATCTCGTCCCCCTCTAGAGACAGCGTTTCCACCTGGCAAAGCCGGTCCAGCGATCTTACGAATTCCATGCGTTTTTAAAAGCTAGATTTAATCCCCAGGGGTTGGGTGGGTGGCTATAAATCATGCACCAAAAATAACACCTTCACTTCTAAATTCCGCTTAGTAGGTGATTTCCCAAGGATGAGCCAGTGCAGTGAATCATCACCCTGAGCGCTGATTCAAACGTTAGTTCTGTTCTACTACCTCGCTTTGGCTGCATGGTTTTTTAACCTTTAGAGCCTTCCTGGGAGGGTCAGAGTCTCCTCACCACGAATGTAAAACGACAGACTCTGCTGATTAAGTCCTCAGGGGTCCCTTTTCCTCTTTTTTCCACTTCTGCAAGCATAATACATCCTGAACCCCAGGCTTCAAGAGGACCCAGGCAGAACAATGGTTACATTTCCGGGGTGTTGATAATTGTGCTGTCTGGGTCCTTGCATAAAAATACAAAGTAAAGATGACTGTAAGTCCCTGTGTGGAACCCCATCAAGAAAACAGTGGAATTTGATCGAGTTGTGTAAAATTTACATTAATGTAAGGACTGTTTGGACGTGGGAAATGCACGCCACTTTCTTACATGAGATTAAATGTTGCAAGGATGTAAAATATTTGCAAATCCATTTATAGATTTTTTTTCTCTCTCTCTTAAGCTCTGATTCAAGAATTCCAATAGTATTTGCTAAAGGGTATTTGGAAGAGTTAAACTACTGGAAGTAGCCAAGCATGGCTGGGGTGGTTATTGTATAAAGGGAGATGTCTGCTACGAAGCACAGAACAAAGTGGTATGAAGCTCTGAAGGGGCTCCAGAAAAATGTACCGGACATTAATGGGACGGACAGACTAGAAAGCCCAGAGCACACACCCCAGGCTACCGGAAGGCATCACTTACCACAGACAAAGCCTTCCAGGTAGAAAGGCTTGCTCACCAAAGGAAGCAAAGTAACCAGTCAACTTGTTATAAGACAGACAGTAACCTTAATTAGGTTCTCACTAATCTTTGCAAAACAAATGACAGCAGCCGGCTGTCAGAACCGGCAGGTTAAATGAAACCATGGCAGTATTGCAGAGCCTAAAACAGAAATGGCCTTTTAAAATATTAGAAAGTCAAAAGCCAAAATGTTGATGTACTTCACTAAATAGAAATTGAGGGGCTGGAGAGCGCCTTAGTGGGTCAGCAAGACCCAAGAGTATAAACTGCAGCTCCCAGGCATCCAGTGGCCTCCTCTGGCTTCCGACGCACAGGCTCGTGCACATAAACACTCTCGCACTCAAAATGATACTTTTTTTAAAATTTAAAACTTTGGGGTCGGGAGCTCCCTCGGTCAGTACGCAAGCATGAAGACTCAATTTTGGGTCCCCAGCACCCACGTACAAAACCGGATATGGCAGCGTCGCACTCGTGTGATCCTGATGCTGGAGAAGTGGAGCCCGGAGGATTCCCTGGCCTTTCTGGGTGAGGTCCAGGAGTGAGAAGCCCTATCTCAAAACAGCAAAGCGGAGAGCCATTAAGTGTGACAGAGGTGGCTGGTTTTATCAGCGCAGTACTGTTCAGCTGGCACAATCCGTTTTCCATTCACATATTACTTGGTTCAAAGGCAGTTTAAGAGAATGACACACTCCGCTATAAATACCTCGGGACAGTTTGTCCACATTGACACTTCCATTTCCTGAAATGAAAACCTCACTGACCCGCAGGGATGGGGGGAAGTGGGGGAGTCGGTGGGGTGGGGGCTGGCTTTGTTCACCAGCTTTATTTCAACAAGCACATCTGAACGCTAGGAACTTCCTCTGGTGACTCAAGACGGTTGTCAAACACCAGCGTTCCTTTGTTTGACCCCTGCTGAAGTAAGATCTGGGGAAGCACGGTACAGAGGCTGAATCATGTAGTTGTGTTTTGTTCCTATCTGAATCTGCATCTGCCTCACACCCAGTGTGTCCACCCGTGAAAAACCTACATTCTTCAGACATTACTGAAGGGGGTGAAGGGAGGGGGAACACTCAAACGGGCCTTGTTTCATCTAGATAGTCTGTGAAATTTCTGAGGAATGCCGTGGGCTTTGTTTCCTGAACTGAATCGTTGAGTTATCACCCAGTATTGGGCCCCCGTCCAAAATGAGCTAGAGAGGGGGGAGTACTGTGTTCACACAGGATACCAGCTGTCTTTACACTTGCCAAAGAGAAGGAAAATAACGTTCCTCCTCATCCAATGCAGATCCTAAGGGAGTGGCAGTAAGTGTGGGCCTGGTGGTCTCATGGGTCGTTGGTTTCTGTCTTCACAAAGGCTGCAGCTGCATTCAGTCGCTCCTCTGTTCTGACTACAACCACCTTCTTGTCGCAAGTTTTCAAGCCAAATACTCCCATCTCCAGGGTTGAGGTCTCACTCAGGCTACAGTACAGTTTGAGAAAGATCTTAACCATAGTCACTCATCATTAAAAATACAAATCTAGTGAACCAGGTCTTCTGAAGACTTACGCTGGGCCAGAGAGATGGCTCAGTGGTTAAGAGCACTGGTTGTTCTTACAGAGGACCCAGCACCTACCTACATGGCAGCTTATAGTGGTCTGTGACTCCAGTTCCAGTGGACCCGTCACACAGACATACATATCTGCAAAACACCAATGCACATGAATTTTTAAAAATTAAAAAGAAAGGAAAGAAAGCTTAAGCTGTCTCTTAGATCGCTTCAGTTTGATCTGTTAGGACTCGTACTATGTTTTATTGGTTGGGCACAGTCCTGATTTTGCAGTTCTCAGAGACAAATGAACAACATCCCTGACTCTCAAGGGCCACAGTTTTATACTAAACTAGTAGATTCTAAGTTTCTGAGAGAAAATGAGAAAAACAGTCTGACGCTGTGTACAATGTCCACAGCAAATGCTTTAATCATGTTGGCTACAACTTTCAGGTCACTTGTGCTACTCTGGCTGGTGCCAATGGTTCCTTTCTGGGCAGAGCTTTTTAAAATTAATTTATTAGGTTTATTTTTTGTAGGTCTGTGTTTGGACTTGCATGCGAGTGGCTATTAGAAGACCATTTGTCTCCTTCTACTGTTGTATGGGTCCCAGGGTCATCAGGCTTAGTGGCAAGTACCTTTACCATTGAGCCATCTCTCCTGTTTCATAAAGGATATTTAATAATAATAATAATAATAATAATAATAATAATAAGCCACTCCAACTATCAAAGTCTTTCATTTCAGAAATCTCTAGTGATTATTTTCACAATATTTAAGGCTTCAACTCTGGGAAAATGCCACATTCGGCTTTTACAAAAGGATGACTGTGTTTTGAGTGCAACAGTGATCACGCCCACAGCCAAATTCCTGAGGCACGCTGTGGCAAAACCAAAAATAAACAAATGAAAAAATACTATGTTAAAGAATGAGTCTTCTAGATTCAAAGATTAGGGGGAAAGAAGTGATTCGTTATTTTTATTTAATTGGATGTGTGCATGTACACATTTGCATGGCATGTCTACCTAGGTCAGAGGACAATTTCTGGGACAACAACTGGGTCCCACCGTGTAGGACCCAGGGATCGAACTTGGATCGTCAGACTTGGCAGCAAGCCTCTGAACCCTCTCTCCAGACCAAGAGGTGGTTTCAAAAGCTCTGTTTCCATTCCCATGGTATGACTTTCATTTACTAGGTTAGTATGGTACTAGATTAGTACCATAGATTAGATTACTAGTATAGTACTAGATGAGATTAGTATGTCTCCATTGGGTGGATATACCTTTCACATACTTAGGTGCATTCAGGGGTCTTTGCTCAGCTAAACTGAGGTCTAGGCTTCTGTGCACAGAAAGTCCGTGAGAATCATTACCAATGATGTTTTCTCTTAATGATCACTTGCTCTTTCTAGCTATATGGGTAGCTGTCTCAGTAGACGGACTAATTTTAGTTAGGGTTTTGCGTTGCATAAGAAAGATCATGTAGTTTAGTGATCTCGACTTTGAATTAAAAATAACGGGATACCTCGCTTCCTTGTGTGCACCCCTGTTCATCCACATCCCCCATCAGCATCTTACTCATACTCTGGTAAATGCAGGCCCTTTGCAGAACAATAAATTACCCACATCTGGAACCAAGAAAAAGTTTCATTCAGCTATTTATTTTTTATGGCGATCACCAAACTCACAGTGTTTCTAAGTACAGGGATGCCAACACACGCCTCCCTGTGCGTGGCACCTCCCTCCCTTGTGGATCATTTCCACCATCTTGGCCTCCTTCCTTTCTTTTTGTTAGCAGGCTTTCTTTCTTTCTGGACTGCTTTGCCTCCGATGCCTCTTTGTCCTCCACCCCGTCTCTAATCCTTTAGTCTCCATTGTGCCTTTGCTGTATCTTTTCCAACTTCCAAGTCTCTCTCCCTTTGTCTTCCGAGCACCCCATCCTGCCTGTGTGCCTGTGTGAGCTCAGCACCAAGGCACGGTTCCATCCCGCATGCTTTCCTACTACATCTCTGGTGGCTTTGGCCAAAATTCCGAGTTAGGATAGTAATTGTGAATGAGCCCCAGTTTTTTAGATACTCATTGTTTCCAGGCAGATGTTGTTATCTAGTTGCCTCGTGCAGGCATTGATTGATTTAAGTTTCTGGGTGTAATTTCCTCTGGTATATGCATATTTAGTACACATGCTCACACTTGAATTGGTGAACTTGAAAAGCCAAGATAGCAGAGTTCGAGACAAGGAACTGCAGTTGATGGGAGAGAAAGGGAAGTCTTAAAAGGACGAGCAGCCGCCATTCTGTGTGAGTTCATTTGTGGAGAGAGAGGGAGAGAGAGAGAGAGGAGAGAGAGAGAGAGAGGAGAGAGAGGAGGGTAGGAGAAAAAGAGGGGGAGGGAGAAAGGGAGAGAGAGAGAGAGAGAGAGAGAGAGAGAGAGAGAGAGAGAGCGCTGTGTATTAAATGCAGTGGACACAGGCGTCTGTAAAAGCTAGCCCTAAGGCTTGCAGATGGGCGGATGGTGTCAAAACCAGAGTCAACAAGTAATACAAATGAACAGGCACAGGAGTAGAGAGTGCAGTGTTTGACAGTGTGCCTTTTTTGAGGCAGGGGTTTATTTTATTATTTAATCCTGAATGAATGGTATTTCCAATGGTAGAGATTTCACCATAGTATTACATTATTCGGGTCTTGTGTCGGCCATCGAGTGCTTTGATTGTGGTAAAATATATCTGTGGTACTAGTTCACTACCATGTGCCTAAGTTCTTCTTGTATTTAGGCCAAAGGTGGCAATACTTGTTTAGAAATACAATTTTTAACTATTTTAACTGGTTGGTGTTCCACCTTAAACAGTCCACTAGTATAAGCTGTCTCATCTCAGTAGTGTTTAGTGGGTCCACTGGGGTGTTTGACCATCCCCACACTGAATTTCAGAGCATTTCCGTAACCCAGAGAGAGACTCAGTACCCACTCATAGTCTGTCTGAATTGGGTTATAAACAACAGAATTCGTTTCTTATAGTTGGGGGGGGTCGAGGAAATACAAGGTAAGGTTCCAGAAGATCTCATGTCCGATGAGGGCCACTTTCTCCTAGGCCACCTTCTCAACATATTTCACAAGACAACATGGTGAGGGTCCTTGAAGGACTTCCCTAAGGACACTAGCTAGCCAGCACCAATCATGGTCCAGCTCATGACCAAAGGCCTTACTTTCTGACCATCACTTTGAAGGTAGGATTTAAAGCATAGGAATTTCTCCGGCAGGTAAATATTGTGCCTGTAGGATAGTTGCCACCCAGTGAACCCCAGTTGTAAACAACCACATCTAGCTATATATACCTGTTCTTTAGTGACTGGACGTGTTTACCCACCATAGTAGCTTCATAGGTTGCCTGCCTGTGTGTACTTTATCCTTCCTGTGCCTGATGGATACTCCGTCATCGGCTGTTAGTTCTTT
The DNA here is from genome assembly GCF_021556685.1 of Rattus norvegicus. Classification (NCBI taxonomy): domain Eukaryota; kingdom Metazoa; phylum Chordata; class Mammalia; order Rodentia; family Muridae; genus Rattus; species Rattus norvegicus. The sequence continues at coordinate 31,473,134 of NC_141537.1, read as the reverse complement.
ACGTAGTCTTCAGATGCTGAACATTTACATTTTTTGCTACTTTTGCTTATTAGGAGTGATGTGCTATGGCCACTCATACCCAAATCTTTATACAGATGTGTTTTCGGCTCTATAGGGTATACACCTAACTATGCCTACTTCTTTTTTTATAATTCTCTTTCTTCCACTTTAATAATCCACGTCGTACATTTTAATTACATAAGCTATATCTAAAGTTGATTCTCCTGGTGGCTAGAGAGATGGTTCCGCAGTTAAGAGTATGGACTGCTCTGGCAAAGTACCTGAGTTCAGTTCCCAGCACCCCCACCCGGTGGCCTACAATCAATTGTAACTCCTGCCACAGAGGATACCATGCCCTCTTCTGGCCTTCAGAGGTACCACATACTCATGCACGCGCGCGCGCGCGCGCACACACACACACACACACACACACACACACACACACACACGTTCGCGAGTGCATTCTGAGTGGTTTTTAAAACACTGCAAGTGTACAATCCCACTGCTGCTCCCACGTCAGGTTCAGTCTTTCTTCAGATGTCTTACACCAGGCGTCTCTCATCTCTGCACTCATTGAGTCCTACTTGAGTCCTTCTCACCTCTCTTGTGTACTGACCTGACAGTCATACCCCTTGGCCTAGTCTTATCCCCTCTTGGCCAAACGAATCTCTCTAAGTCATTCCTTCTAAGTCACTGTCCACGGAAGCCACAAAGAGCCCTCTACCCACTCCCTAAGCTGTTTCCTCAGGTAAGTTAACTTCTGTCTGGAAAAGAGGGCTAATCAGGTCACTTCCGCATCGTTCGTAGATTTTTAAGTGATCGCGTGAAGTGTGGGGCTTCGTCAGTAACTCGAGACAGACGTCTCCAATTTTTTAACCACACAATTCTTTATCTTCTTTCCAATGGGAGCAAAGATTCTTGTGGTGAATATGTGTGTTCATAGATAAATGTTAACATTCTAACAAATTTGTTGTATGTATAAATTGACAGTGTAGTTCAAGTAACGTATTTGGATTCTAAATACTATGGTTTAATTCACTTTTATTTAGGGGTGTGTGTGTGTGTGTGTGTGTGTGTGTGTGTGTGTGTGTGTGTGTGTTTCTATGTGCACCATGTGTGTGCAGGAAACCATAGATGTCTAATAAAAGCTTTATGTTCCCTGGAACTAGAATTTACAGGCAATTGTGAGATGTGTGTGTGTGTGTGTGTGTGTGTGTGTGTGTGTGTGTGTGTAGAGAGAGAGAGAGAGAACGAACCAGACCCAAGTCCTGCCAGAGTAGCACAGATCACTGAACCACATCTTCAGTCCCTCTGAATGCTTTATATATAAGCATCCATAATGCTCTGCAATTTTAAATATGGTGGATGTTCGCGGCAAGGGTTTTCATGTGTACCTGCCAGTGCCTTATGTGCTTTATGTGCCTTATGTGCCTTATGTGCCAGTGCCTTACATGCTAAGTGGATATCACTCAATTAGTGTTTATTAAGCAAATCAATTATGGGCTTTCATGTTGAATCTGTTGGTTTGAATAGCTGCTAATTATAAAGTGATCCGTTCGTTTCCTTAGTAACTCTAGAAAGGAGTATAGAGCAAGTATAAAATAGGAAGATAATTATTTTTGAGAGGTCACTATCGGGGCCTGGAAAAATCCTACCCACCAAGGGAAGGCAGCAGCTGAAGTATGACCTCAGTTCAAATGCAGGCTCCAGAGGTGTTCTGTAGGGTGACCCCCTGGCTTCCAGGCCTTGTTGGTACAATGAAAATATTTATAAATGAAATCTATCATCTCCTTTATGCATGAATCATTTCCTTTCTGTGACAGGCATGTCAGTGAACACTCATGCACTAGGGAACACCCCGCTGTTCACCGAGGTTCCATATCTGTGTGTTCTTTTCTAGTTGTTTGTTTTAAGAGGCATTAATCTGACGTCGGCCCCTTCATAATCTAACCCTGGAGAACTTGCTGATAACAGCCTCGATATGTGGAGATCAGAGCTTTCTGTAAAACTGTGTACAGGAGAGATGGTTTTTCCAGTTCAGAATGCTGAGCTCCCTTTAGAAAACTCAGCCTTTCTCCCTGATGAAATTCCCTCTTTCTTTGATTAGGTATAAGATCTTTAGTATGTAATGTGTTGTGACCCAGATAAAGGACTGCTGGTCTTAAAGTACTATGTGGTAATGTGTAAGCTTTTTCTTTCTTGGTTGATTTTTTTTTAGCTCTTGAAACAAGGTCTAACTTACAAGGCCTGGTCTGGCCTGGAACTCCCTATGGAGGCTGGCCTCAAACCTGAGTGCTGGAGTTACAGGAGTGGGGCACCACATCCAGCCTCTCACCCTGCATTTTCACCATCTGAAGCACTTTGTCAGCCAATATAATATTGACCAGGAGCAAGAGGAGTGTGTGTCTGTGTGTGACTTTTTATAGATGCCTCTGCCTCTCTCTGTCTCTGTCTCTCTTTGTCTCTGTCTCTCTGTGTGTGTGTGTGTCTCTCTCTCCCTGTGTGTGTGTGTGTGTGTGTGTGTGTGTGTGTGTGTGTGTGTGTGTGTTGACCACTTCTAAATCTGTTTTGAAGCTGGGCGTTGTAATATATGATAAAGTATCACTTCGTGGATCCTATGAAGTAGGTGTTATTATCTCCATTCACAGATGAGTCAGCTAAGAATAAAACAAGCCAAGGGACTTTCCTAAAGTCATTTGGAGAGAAATGATTGAGTTGGGTGTTTCCAGAACAGTCCATACCAGTCTTTTCTTCAGTCAGCAAAGATCCTATTTAACATTAGTCTGGGAACATAGCACAGTGGTAGATTGCTTGCCTAGCACTTGTGAGGCCTTGAGTTTAATTACTAGCACCACCAAAACAAATTTGTGTGTGTGTGTGTGTGTGTGTGTGTGTGTGTGTGTGCATATGTATTTATGTGTGTAAGTAGGTAGATAGATAGATGATAGATAGATAGATAGATAGATAGATAGATAGATAGATAGATAAAGTAGGTAAGTAGGTAAGTAGGTAGAGATTCATTTCAAGAAATGAATATGAGGTAGATTATACACATATAACCACATATGCACAGGGCTGATGAATAACACAGTTATGGGTAGCAGAATTACTTTTATATTATTTTAGTTTTAGTTATGCTAGCATTCATGAAACAGCTGTGGTCCCTTTTTGTGAGAGATGGCGAGGGTGTTTTCGGCAGCCTGTGTATGTGTAGGATTGAAAAGAATAAAGTTTGATTGTTCTCCATGCCCCTGAGTTGAGCCATAAGTGAAGAGTCTGCATATCAAGCCATGACTTAAAGAACTTGGGAAGGACCAGGCTGGGGCCTGGGGGAGGAGGAGGGAGGAGCTGGTGCGCCCATGTTAAATTGACAGTGGTCGGTGACTTTGTGTTGTCATATAGGTAATTGGAGGATGTATTATTAAGGCAGTTGTAACAAGCTGAAAGAAGAGAGCCACTATAACGACTAAGGGAGTTTTAGGACACAGTTATCCTTTAGAGCTTCGCAAACACACAGTAATTTGCAGGAACCCCTTCTCTTGCCATGGAGAAAAGTGAGCCCAGTAATGAAAATGAAGAGGGGCCACCTGTCAGCTGACCTGCATCTAATCAAAAGGCCAGCTCGAGGCTCAACTGGTTGATCCAGTTTAAATGTTTAGCAATGTATCTTAGAGTACAGGATACAATAAAAAGACTGAATGATGCTTGCAAAGCTCCTGAGGTTGGCTTCCCCCTGGGCTCCCTTGACGAATCACTTAGGATTTTTATTTGCAGGTTGAATTAGTTTTTAAACCAGCTATTTTAAAAGAAAGAAAAGAGGTGAGTATAGATGAGTCTTGTAAAGCAGAAGTATCTTTAGCTGGGTGGTAGGAAGGGCAGAGTGGAGATTAGGAACGGACCTCGTGAAGAGGCAGCGGGTGTCTTCATGGTGCTGCTCTGTGAAGGCATGCTTCAGCAGTTAATTAGAGGGTTGCCTAAAGTGATCGTGGTTTGTGATGACAGTAATATAATGTAGGAAACTTGCGATCTTTGGTAATGTTCTAGGTAATAAAAAATGATTTTTTTTCCTTATGTATGTTAATCTTAGGAAGTAGCTATCTTTGTATTATATGACAATGTGTGTACAAAAGAAGTATCTTTGACATTTTGAAAAGTAGACTTCAGATTTGCTTCTTTCCATGGGGTATCTCTACTGCTGATTTTACCTTTAAATGATTTATTTAAAAGAACTAGCAGGTCTGTGATCAGACGGTAGATGGAGAAAGAGGTAAAATGGGTTTGCTCTGTTGGCCCTTCCTTTTGGGGGGAAATTACACCAGTTTTTTCTCTTGTGTGCCACTGGGTGCCATCAGACATCCCTGTCCATCCTCATTCTTCATGCGGGACCTCTCCAAGGTTCCTCTGGGTTTCTGGGACACACAGGCTTTCTCGGGCCACGCGGCGAAATAGAGTTTGAGGCTATATGGGCCCCATCTGATTTGTCTCTGTCTGGCCCCCTTTACTTCTTTCTGTCATTCTATTTATCTGTCCCTTCAGCCCTCTGCTTCGTTCCTCCCAGCTCAGGTCTTTGTCAGTAGGAAAGATGCAGCCAAGTCATCTCATTTCTCCTGGCTCCCACCCCCACTCCCACCCCCTTCTCTGTCAGTCAGCTGACCCGTTTCCATAGCTATAAAATGTCACCTAGGGGGCGACATTAAACCAGAAAACATGCTCTAAAGTCTCTGTCCCTTGAGGCTGGACACAGAGATAGCACAAGTGGCTGTGGAAGGCCTGGTCAAAAGTGCTGAGTTCAGCGTCTACACACACACACACACACACACACACACACACACACACACACACACACATACACGTGGTTTATGTCCATACTTATCTGAAACATGCTGTTTGAACATGTTTAACTTGACTCAAGCGTGTCATTTGAGGATGCCTAGCACAGCAAAAGGAAATAACCACTCAATTACTACACTCAGCACGCACCCTTTTGTGTCTCCTCAGAATACACAGACTGGCCTCTGAGGTCTTTCTAAACCCGATAGCATCAAAGAAAGACTATGTCCTGAGGTCCTATACCTTCCTTGCCTCCTCTCTCCAGGTCCCACTTCTGCACATCAAGATTCAAGCATGATGCCACCATTTATTCTCGCTATCCACCACTCTCCCCGTGTGCGTAGATGGCCTTCTGTAGACTTAAACCAGCTCACGTGGACTATTCAAAATTCCCTTGTAGAAACTAGATTGTCCTAACATTTCCATCACATTTATAATTAGCGTCTTGACCTCTTCCCTCCAGCACGTGCCCATTTTCACTGTCTATTGATGATGTGTCTGCATCCAGTAAACCATTTTACTGGCAACTGACATTTCACTGCTCAGCGACTCTGTGTAACGCAAGACGCAAGCCAGACCGTATCTGCTGCAAAGCCAAGTGACAGGGTTCAGGGTCACGTTATGCACCAGATTTCTCCAAGGGGATGACACTCGTTCATTCTGGTACCCTGAGTTTCTGCGTCAGAGAAATTTCAGTCTCCACAGAGGACATTATCCTGAGTGTTCACAGAACAGGAGCTGTCACTGAGGCCCTGGTTGTTGCACTTGTGACTAAAGGAAGCAAGGGCTAATTAAAGATGGCAGGGCACCGTTCATCCTGTAGACCAAATCCAGCTGATAAGTACAGATAAGACCAGAGCAGAATACCAGGCCTGTGTGCCCCCTGATGGAACACGCAGCGGTAAAATGGGCATCCCCCCACCCCCAGAATGTCATGGAAAACTTCGCTGGGATAGAAGAGAGTCAAAAAGTCGGGGGGCTCAGTTTCCATGACCAGTGCTGATCCGACCTCCCCAAAACCTGCATATTGAAAGCATTTAACCTTCAGGACAGGCCACTAGATTAGGAGGTGGGTCCTTCACACATATTAGAGCTCAGCCAAGACAGGCCAGAGAAGCGCTTTCTCTTTCCACTGGGTCTCAAGGAAGCAAGAGGTGGGCTGTCACCTGACCCATCCTCCCTAACCAAGAGGAGTCCGTTCTGTTGTGTCTATGCCCCTTCCCTGGATTACGAGATTCCGTTCCAGCTGCCTGAATAGACAAGACACACACCCCAGAACAAGAGATAGATAGGCTTATTATTTTAAATAGTTCTGTAATACTCAAAGTAATTTCTCACCAGCCTCTATGGCCGCCCATGTTCATGAGAGGTGCTGCAGCTAGCGCAGTTACCTACCACAGAATCAGCTCACCAAGACCACTGGTACTCCTTCCTCTCCGTGTATAAACCTAGTTGACCTGGGACCCCTGACATTCAAGCCATTCGAAACACGGGTTTACTAAACCGGGGGTCAGTTATGTATTCCTAATTCTCACAATGCCATTCAGACTTTGCTTTCATAATGTCATGATTTACTCAGATATTAAGCAAACGTTTTGGGAGAAAATAAAAATTAGTTCTAAAAACTGTGTATTTGGTACTTTGAACAACACAAATTAAATATGTACAAAAGATTGGGTCCAAAAGGCGTGGCTTAAGGATCCAAGATGATCATTTTCTTACTCTGATAGTTGTAATACTACCCTTAGACTGAGTAGTGTTTTATAAACAGCAGGACTTTATCGTGCACTGTGCTTAAAGCTGAGAAGCCTAGGGTAAAGCCAGCAGGACCCCTAGCTAGTGAAGATAAGATGCTCTGCTTCCAAACGGGGAGGAAACACATCTTCCCTCCTCTTAGAGCATCCGTCCCATTCCCTCCACCTCTTCCCAGGGTTGCCCGACACCCACACTCGAACCGTAGCGGCAGCAAGTGGGTGTGCAGTGAGTGTTAGCTGGTGGGTTGCTTTGTTTCTTGTTGAAGTGGAGCAAGAATTTAAAGGCTCCGTGGAAATTCAGAGAGCAATCTGATTGCAGGATCCCATAGCGCTAGCTGGTGAAATGCCAGGATCCTCTGAATTACCCCCTCGCAGGGCCCCCTGCTGCTTCTCCCCAGTGGCTTAGCTGCAGAGAACTGAGCTGAGAGAAAGGATTCCAGCATAACCAACATAACCGTGAGATGCTCCACTCAGGCTTCAGGACGCATCTTCCCCTTTTACTTGGCTGTTTTTTGAGACCCGTTAAGGGCTAGTGTGTAGCAGCCTCAGTAATGGAGTGCACTCTTCTAATATGTGGGGTTTGTTGCCATCAACACATGCACACTTTATATAATTTAATATATGATAGAGTAAGAATATAATTCTTGATGGTAATCATAGATATTTTAAGTAGATTAGTATTAACAGAGCCAGTTACAGTGGCTTGGCACTAGGGAATCTGAGGCAGGAGGATGGTGCGTTTGAGGTTACCTTGAGTCCATATAATGAACACCAGGCAAGAGTGGGCTTTGAAGGGAGAGGCTCTGACTCAAAAATATACAAAAATTAAAGGAGAGTTGAGATTTACCTGTGTGCTACAGATGTGAGGTTATAATAAATAATGATAACTGTGTGTCACTTAGGGGAAAGAATTAGGGCAAAACTTACGGAGGAAGCTACAGATGTCCTCACCCTCAAAGGAATATTTGGTCTACTTGGGTAAACACCAGAAATGTCACAAAGGGAGTTTATTTCATTGCCCATGAAATGGTTGCTGTAGATAAGGACAGCTTTGAGTTCAGGACAGGGCACAGTTGCCTCAGAACATGTGACGGTTAGCAGCTACAGTACCAAGGGAAAGGAAGTTGAATGCCCCAGGATCCGGGATAGATAAGAAAGAGGCTTGCAAGGAAGTGCCCTGGGTGTGAGCCTCGGGACTCCCACATACCTTTAGTGGGAGGCTCAGACCAAGATGGACTCCGCCTTATTGCAAACTTATGCTGAACTCTAAAAGCTGGGCCTATAGACAGTGCGGTAGCCTTGTGGCTGCAAATGGCTGCAAGCACGATACAGTTCTGAACATGGGATAGCACAGCAAACAGGACAAGCCCTGCCGCAGCAAGGGAAGTACAAAGAAAGCCTCCCTTGACCAGAGAGGGACGATCACATTCTTCCTCCATCAGGAAAGGGCATTTTGCTCTCTGATGAACAATGCTAATAATGACAGACTGTTGGGATGTGATTTCAAGAAATGCCTGGTTTGAAGATGTTCTCTTTTTCTTGCAGGCCTCTTTTTCGTGGAAGTTCAGACGTGGATCAACTAGGGAAAATCTTGGAGTAAGTAATACTTAAAAACCGTCCACCACATGAGACATTTGCCGTGGCTTTCCTCTGATGTTCTTCTTTCTCTCCTGTCTTTTCTTGCTCCAAGCTGCTGCTGCAGACAGTCTGACTGGTTGTGTGACAAGCGGGGACAAGGTAGAAGAGCTGTGTCACGTGGGGGCCGGTCACGACGCATAGCCTCGATGCTGTGCCCTGAATGCTTTCGTGCTGCCTGGGTGGGTCTTTGCTGCTTCTCCAAGCTTGGCTGAGCTCTGAGAGCCCCCCGCTCCATGGTGCAGATGTGTTATCCCGCTTGCAATCGCATCAAATTTACCTCTCGTAAGAGATGGGACACTCGGTGGCTTAGGACCCCAAAGACCAAATAGACCTACATCCAGTTCCTGTTGAGAATCCCCGATTGTTCCCGTTCGTTTTGTTTTGCATTCCACAGCCGAGGACAGAACGCTAGGCAGTCACATCGCCCACCCCAGAACACCAAAATAGGGAATGAAGGGTAGGTTCTCATCTTAGTCTGTGGCTGAGAAATTTGTGAGAGGAAGTCACACGAAGGGCCCTACAGTGGGTTCACTGCACCATGCCCAGCTCTTAATTTTTTTTTGCCCGATTGATGGAAGGGGCTCCAGTTTCTCCGTGCAGTCTGTTCTCGGGCTCACCCACCGCTTCCGGCTGTCTGTTCCATCACTCTCCAGTGATTTGCAAACTTCATTTGTACCTACATGTTTGTGCATGTGAGGATGCGCGGGCTTTCATGTCACTAGAATGTAGCCGGGGCCTCTCTTCTCGCAAGGTGTGCTGCGTGGCATCCCTTTTGGATGTGGGCTTTTGCCCGGTCCCCACCCCAAGAGAGGTAAAAATGGAAAGAGATGGGGCCCTGGCTAAAAATCACCACCGCTAACACTTTTATCAGTCTCCATCGCAAGTGCTTTTCATGGAATTTAAAACCCTCGGCCCTCATCCAGCTAGTGCCCCTACAGAATGGCCTGTTTAACTGTGACTGCTCAAGCCTGGAACCCAACCCAAAGCTGAGGTTCTCTCAGGAACTGGAATCTGTTCCCAGTGCTTCGAAACTGAAAGAACATTCTCTGGCTTTGATTTGTACATTGGGGAGGTGTTCTGTTTTGTTGTTGTTGGTTTGGTCTGGTCTGGTCTGGTCTGGTCTGGTCTGGTCTGGTCTGGTCTGGTCTGGTCTGCGGATTTCCCAGGCCCAGAACCTCCTCGACTGATAGCCCTACAAAGTGGACACTTTCTCTGCCAAGCTCTTGTTACCCTGCCTGTGCATGGCAAACCTCTGTCGCTAACCACTGGACTCGTATAATTTCCCCTGAGACTGTGGAACGTGTCCTGTACCCATGCGATCGGCAAAGAGGGATCCGGGAACGTAAATGTTCTAGTATGGCCCTGTCGAAAGGAAAGGGCGATCTTGGTGGCATGTGAGACCATCACTGGCTCTCTCTTCCTCATATCTCATGGGATTTCCTAACCACCTCCAGCATACAGTCCGTGGACCCTCAGACCATGAAGCCAATGTGGTAGGACAGAAGGGACATTTTGCCTGTCCCGTGGGAAAGCCTGCGTGACTTTTGGCCAAGGCCTGACACTCCCACGTAGCTAGCAGGAAAACAGCTAGAAATCCTTGTGTGTTTGGTGCCTTTAGACTACAACTCCATGGACTCTGGCTTTGCTTCATTTCTCTGCACGGCGCTCCCGACAGATAAAGGGACAATGCTGCACCCTAGTGTCACTCACTGCTAAACCACTTAAAAGATTACTTCCACCACAGCTGTTGATAGATCCTGTGCCCTGCCGGTCGTCTGACGTTTCTATACAATGGAGTACAGAGAACCGAGACTGGGCGAACGGCGTGTGACCTAGGCAGGCGTCCTCCTTCCTCATTCTTCTGTCTCTCCATCCCTGCAGTGAGGTGGCACTCCTGACCTGTATGTCTCTCACAGCTTTTTATAGGAGTCAGAAAGGACAATAGGCTCAGCCTATTGAGTTTTATTTGTATGTATGTATGTATGTATGTATGTATGTATGTATGTATGTATGTATGTACCCATCGTGCATTATGTGTAGTTAATACATATTTACATATCAGACAGACTGTTTCTCTGAAACTGTTTGGCTTCTGATGGCTCTATTCGTAAGATTTCAAGTCTATGGGTATGTTCTGAGCTAATAACACTCAGGAGGCTGAGGCAGAAGGATTCTGAGCTTGAAACCAGCCTGGGATGCGTAGTGAACACCGTCTCAAAAGGAAAGATGCTGTCAGTAAAGTGATTTAAATTCTAGGCACCATTATAATCGGCTGCTAAGTGACGGATGATGAGGATGTACTAAATAAAGCCCTTGTATAAAAGGGAAGACATTTCAAACTGTCTGTAAGAAGTCTTCTTTCCTCCTCTGCCGTATCCCGTTCTTTCCACACCCATCCCTGGGTTACCTTTCATGGTTATCATGATATTTTTACCCCTTCGTTGCCCACTATAGACCCAACAATTGTATGTTGCCCGAGTTGTGAGTTTGCTCATCGATCCAGGAAGTGTATCCATGGGTCTTTGTATGCCTGAGGACTGTGACTGTCTGCAGATGCCCAGTGGGGACAAAGTTAGTGTCTTGCCTCAACACCCGGGGGCATGTGCACTGGCAATGGTGAAGCTGTTCTTTCCTGGGAGGTCTGTAACCTGGGCTCTGTAAAGGGGAGGGAACAGTGGCAATGCGCTGTAGGTCCTGTGACATTTACTACCTCCCTTCCTAAAAGATGCTTATGACCACGCCTTCTGGGCCTGCGCATCAGGAAGTACAGAGCAGGACCTTAATTCAGGCCAGCGCCATTTAATTGCTATATATCCTGTCCACTGTTTTTTCAGTTCAGAGTTATTACACAGAGTCAGTGCACGGTCCAAATACACTTAGCACCTATACATAAACTATAAGTAATACTACATGTGGATAAATCACATAGGGCCACCTGCTTACCATTAATAAGTAACAAGTGGATATTGGCTGCATGTACTGTGTTCCAGGGACTATAATGTCCCGTTTCAATAAATTACTGCCAACCCTCGTTGTAACCAGCAATTACCACTGTCACGTACATAAAGACACCAGAGCTCATAGTCATGTAATTTGTCCTTACCTGTCAGTTAAGTGCAGGTGCTGAGTTCAAAGCCACATCTGCCTCTTTCCAAAGCATGAGCTCCTGTTACGGCTTGCTGTTTCCTCCACGTTTCTGACCCCAGGATGGTAGTCAGGGGAACTCTAAATGATCCCCCTTTTAACTGACTGTATTTCTCACTCTGAGAGACTGTTACACGGTGCTTGTATAAAACAGGCCTGATGTACTTCTTAACCCTACTATTGAGTCTAATTTATGTAACGGTTTAGAAAAATTATGCTTTAACTTAAGAGCCTTAGCCAACGTAATGCGTGTAGTCGTAAGCCGAGCTGGTTGAGCTTCGGGAAAACACGTCTTCACAGAGCTATTGTATCAGAACACAAAGCAAAGCTTCAGATGTAGGTGAGGGTACTGTATGTCCAGGTGAGCAGCCTTCTGAATAGCAGACCCTGCCGTCAATACACCCGGACTTACACCGTGGGGCACACCCCGCCCCATCGCCACGCCAGGACTTACCCCTGGCTACAGAAGTGCCATTCACATGCACCCCTTCCATTGGGCATCTGCTGCGTCTGTCAGACTTCCCTCGGTGAAGCTTGTGGTGGTATCCCCTGAGTTTGTGCGGTGTGGCAGTAGGGTAAATGAGAAGTCCTTTCTGTCACAAGGTGAGGTTCTCCCCATGCTGCCCTATAGCATTTGCCCGCTCTGAGCTATGGTAAGGAAGGTCTCCGCGTGCTTACTAGTGCTCACACTCCCGTCTGGTTCTTCTCTAGCGTCATCGGACTCCCAGGAGAAGAAGACTGGCCTAGGGATGTTGCTCTTCCCAGACAGGCTTTTCACTCCAAATCTGCCCAACCCATCGAGAAGTTTGTGACAGACATCGACGAGCTAGGCAAAGACCTCCTTCTGGTAAGTTCCTGGAACGTTGTCGGCTTGTGCCATTGGGACAGCATGACAAGCAGTGTTTCAACCCTCAACCACGTGACATGGGAGGCTGTACTCTTTTCAGTGGATTCTGTTTCCTGCTGGTGGTTTTCGATTCCGCACTGTCTTTCTAACCCAGCTCTCAACGCCTTATTTTGAAGGCGTATTTGGACACAGAAAGACTCCAGGTTCCTTGGGCCTAAGCTTCTTGACACGAAAACTCTCGTTTCCTCCCTTAAAGTTTCGTGCCACTTGAAGCAACGTGCTAGTCACATCTTTGCAAAACTCTCCCCCCAGAGAACCAACTAATGATACTTGTAGTGATTGATTTACTGAATAAGTATTTTGTGTGCCATTCACATATAAGATATCCCATTAAAAACTAAGATCCTAGAGCTGGAGAGGTGTCTCAGCTCTCAAGAATATGTATCATTTTTGCAGAAGGTCCAAGGTCAATTCCCAGGACCTGTATCAAGAAACTTACAACAGCCTGTAACTCCAGCCCCAGAGACAATATTTGGGCCCCACAGGCACCTGGGTTCATGTACACATTCCTACACACAGAGACACGTATACTCATACTTAAAATGAAGGGGTTTCTTTTTCCCTTTAAAAAAAAACAAGCACCTTTGTATTTTGAAACTCAAACTCCTCATTGTGCATAATGTCCCTCCTTCAGACACAGAAGGCCCTTCCTTGTCACTGCTCTGCTCTTGGAGTCAGAGCCCAGTGAGTAATAAGTCTGTTATTAACCTCCTGAATTAGGAGCGTGTACTCTTGATTCAGACTGCGGGCCAATCAAAACATGTGTGTGGAGGTTGGGGATATAGCTCAGTGGTAGAGCGCTTGCCTAGCAAGCACAAGGCCCTGGGTTCGGTCCCTGCTGCCAAGGCCAGAGAGGCAGCAGAACCTCGAGCCATGTTTCCTCATGGAGGCAAATAGAAGCATGATCGAAGGCCTAGGTCAGTTATGTGGTCAAGGGCAACCTGAAGAAAGGTGAGAGAGACTCTTCCTCCCAGCCTGCCGAAAGTATTCAACCCTTGAATAAGTCGTAATTCCAGAAGGTCAGATATCAGGTAATCAGAGTAATTATTTTTACGGCCGCCGCATTGATCGTCCTGCTGTTTAATTTAGTTCACTGTCCTGCTGGTGATTTTGCTCCTCCAGCAGAACTGTGGAGAAATTTTAGCCGCCTTTTCCAAGACTGTGTCCCCAAGGTGCAGCGTTCACGCACATTATTTGCCGAGATAGGTTTCACACCACATGTTCTCTTGGTTGCAGAAATGCTTGACGTTTAATCCAGCTAAAAGAATATCCGCTTATGGCGCCCTGAATCACCCGTACTTCCAAGACCTGGAGAGATACAAGGACAACCTGCATTCTCACCTGTCGTCCAGCCAGAGCACCTCGGAGCTGAACACAGCCTGAGGCTCCCCGGGGATGCCGCTAGCTCGTCATCTGAACACACTGGTGTCCCCCAGGCAAGCCTTGCAGAGCAGTTACAGACTGCTGGCTGAGGACCCTTCTAGCTGCCAGCTTCTGGGTGGGCTCTGCCTCACCAAGGAAACCACCTAGTTTACTGTTCAGAGATCAATGCAAGAGCGATTGCAGCTTTACGTTCATACACGTGTTTGTTTGTCTGTCTGTTTCAAGAACCTGGAAGACTTCCAGAAGAGAAGCTGCTGACCAATTGTGCTGCCATTTCGTTTTCTAACCTTGAATGCTGCCAGTGTAGAATGGGGATCCAGGCCCAGCGGAGTTATGATGTAATCTGCCTGCAGCTGCTGGGCCTGCTTTGGTACTTGTGAGTGTGTGTGTGTGTGTGTGTGTGTGTGTGTGTGTGTGTGTGTGTGTGTGTGTGTGTAAGAGACGGGGGAAGGGAGAGAGAAAGATCCCTGATCTCGTAAAGTGTTACTTTTTCGTAGACAAGAAGAATAAATGAATTTTAAAGAAAGAGTAGAGGTGACTGATAGTTACGAGGGCTTGTTCAGTGAAAGGTGATTCACAGTGGAGTCTTGTCCAGTGAGGAAGGTGAGCGAGCCTAAGTCCTCAGCATTTCCTTCCTGTCCAAAAGCTTTTGCTAGCAATAAACAATAAAGGTTTAGATGCCACAAAAGGGGGAGGGGAACCCCAGTATCTTTCAAGTGACTGTTTAAGGGATAGATTCTTCTATTTACTCTTTGGAAAGCTGAACTTATGTGTCCTGAGTGCTGTATGCAGTACAGTAAGTACTTAATTGTTTCTTTTGGGAAAGATGCTATAAGCATCTTATTACTTGCGATAGATTTAAAGAGTGAGTGTACCTCAGGTAGGTTTTAAAGATCGAGTGCCTATGTTCTCTGGTTTGAAATGTTATCCTTTCCTTGCATCTCTTGTTACTTTGTTCTTGGTTTTAGGGAACCGCTTCCTGCTCTGACTAGAGATAGGAGCACCATTTAGCTCTCTCCACCTACCACCACGGCTTCTAATTAATATTCCTGCGATTGCCTTGTTAATGAGAGATCGCCCAGCTGCCCCCAGCCAATTGCCGTCATACCGTCTTTAACCGAATGCTTTGCAGAGGGCCTGGCTTTGGGCAAATGGCTCTGATTCCGCAGTCTTCCCACACGCCATCACCAAGGTCCCGTAGGCAGCGCAGAATGCTTGCTCTGCGTGCACCCAGCACATAGATCGCAACCAACTGTCACTCGGTGTCTCCTATTTCTATAGTGTATGTTGTAAGTAATGTCTGAGGGAACGCCTTTTCCCCTCTTTTAGAGATAACTATTTACTCTCTAAAGTGACCTCTCTGTCCATTCCCCAGGATGTGGTTTTTTTTTTTTTTTTTTTTTTTTTTCTGGTGCCTCGTGCTGAGCCCTGCTCTCTGCAGAGCTAACCTAGCCTGTAAACAACTGTACTTCACTGTTCTCTCTGGGTCCTGTACAGTCCATGCCACCTTTGCCTTATTATCCGCGGCTGAGTGCTAAGCTGGCCCCGCTCCGTAGAATGTGTAGAAAAGCAGCTTTGGGGGGAGTTCAGCTGCGTTTTGAATCGTGTCTGAGTGCATGTGAGTAAAAGGTAGATCTTGTTTCAGTGTAGAACTCTGAAAGGGCAGCTGATGTTTCTTTCACACAGTAGGATAGGCTTCAGATGGTGTTTATATATATTATGGAGCCTTACTGGGTTCTTTGCCGCTGAAAGGTGCATGTGATTGCTTTGTATGGAGAAGAATTTGATGTCTTTCCTGAGAGCTTTGGAGGTTGGGATTTTTTTTTTTTATGACATTACATTCTTCCTATTCAGTATCTCAAGGAACAGGATTTTTTTTTTCCAAAAGCAAAATTTAAAAAGACAGAAGATAGGCCGCGAAAATATTCTGCACTTGGTCATTCCAGCACTAGGCTGTGCTGTCAACACTGTCAAACCTGAGACAGAAATCAGCCCAGAGCCTCTGGGACAAAAGTCTACTCTAGGTCCCACTTGGAGGGTGAGTTTTCTGCCTTGTCATTGAACAAGGCCCACAATAGAGACATTTTTGCTAGAACCTGGAAATGGAACATAAAACTCACTACATCAAGGCCTAGTCCATTTTATTTTAGCATCCATGTGCTAAAGTGAAAATAATTTTGAGGGTTTCGCTTTAGCCAAAAAAGAAAAAAGAAAAAGAAAGAAAGGAAAAAAAGTTGTTTTCCTTAGCTTTGCTCAAGAAAAAATACAGCTCTTCTAAACCGGAATCTTCCCGTATTCTCTAGAGTTTTCAAGTATAGAGTTTAACTTCATTTCTAAATAGTTTTGTTTTGGCTTTTGGGGAGGTGGGGTAGTGGGAGGTTGATTTTGGTTTTTTAGATTTGTGTGTGTTTGTGTGTGTTTATGTGTTTGGCTTTTGGGTTTGTTTGATTGGTTGGTTAGTTTGTTTGTTTTGGCTTTTCTAGACAGGGTTTCTCTATGTAGCCCTGGCTGTCCTGGAACTTGCTCAGTATACCAGTCTAGCCTTAAACTCAGAGATCCTTCCTCTGCCTCTGTCTCTAGTGTGCTTGGACTAAAGGCATGAGCTGTCGCCCTCACCCCACCCCTGGCTTAGAGTAGTATTTTCAAAGCATAAACATTTGGGTAATAGAAACTTGGCATATTGTGCAAGGGATGGTGCGGAAAGGGCACCCCAGCATATCTGACTTCACATCTCTGCCCCAGCTCTTCGTCCTTATAGGTGCTCTCTGGATATATGTCTCTACATCGGGCTCACACCTCTGAACCCCAATTTTCACATAAGGAGACTTGCCATTAGGGTCCTTAGTAGCACAGAGAAGCATATAGTAGACTGAAGAGTTTACCCAGCGCATCCTTATACGGCCTCGTCCATTCACATGCCTTTGTCAGAATCTATCCAGTGATTTCACTGATGAGACCCTACTGCCTGAGGATCTGCTGAAGCAGCTTTCGGTAGGAGTAGTGCAAGATTATGCCTGGTAGCTTCCGTTCAGTGTTTGGTTCCAAAGACTCCAGCATTTATAGGACCGGCTGCAATTCTAACAACCTCTTAAAGGATTTGAGGCCGGTTCTCCAGTTAGGCCCCCAAACCATCACAGGCAAGGAGTTCTAGCCAGCCAGCCTTAGAAACACAGTCCCTAAGTACCTGAGAGCACCCAGTGGGCTGCAGCCTCCTACTTGGTCCCTCTTTAAAGAAGACAGACATTCAAGCAATGGAGGAACTGTTCAGTTAGCTTGGGGCCATTTCTGCACCCCCAGATTTTCATGATTTTTCTCTCAGGACCCACTCTGACCGGTAGACTTGAATTTAGCCTCAAGTGATTTACTAAAAACAGCTCAGAAGCTCAGTTAAAAAATAGAATCGCCACGTGGTCATTCTAAGTATAAATGAAGACTCCAGGATGTACTGGGTGCTGCTATCTCAAAGACAGTACTTTCCTTTAAATAGAAAGGTGTGTGTGCCTCCGGCCTGCAACGGGGCGCTAGCCAACTTGTTTGAGGAAGTCAATAGCAAACATTTTGAATTTTAAAGTATGTCCTAAGCTTGTTTTTTAAGTAACCATAGCTGCTCTCTTAAAAGCTGTCACTATTAAAGCCAGTCACAGCCATTCTCGTTGCAGGAGTTAAATCATGTCAACTTTCTAACATCACAGTTGTTTCAGTCTTCTGTCCAAAGAACTGCTCTTCTGGAGAAAACACGATTTTGTTTTTGTTTTTTGTCTTGGTTTTGTTTTTCCTGAGACGGGGTTTCTCTGTGTAGCCCTGGCTATCCTGGAACTCACTGTGTAGACCAGGCTAGCCTCGAACTCGTGTAGATCTACCCGCTAGGACTCAAGGCATGCACCACCATGCCGGCTGACTATTTTTTATGAGAAGCACAGAAGTGGCTCACATTTTCTTAAAGCACATTTTTGTCACATTACAGTAGAGTTCAGAAAAGAATAACATTAAAAGTCCCCATCCCAGTGTGACGCTTGTGTTAGCACATACTGATAGCCATCAGAATAATACTTGCCTGCTTGTGACAGGAAATGAAAGACATTGTATAATTTCCAAATCTTTAAAAAATACCAAAAAAGTAGGAACCGTATATTGAAAGGTCATTTTAAATTTTCCATGTGTTTCTAGCCATATACGTTTGCCTTTAAGTATATTCTAAGAAAAATTTCAGCACTTATGGGCTGGGTATGTCAAAATACACATTCTGTAGGGGTGCACAGAAATTGCTGGCACTCCTCCCTCAATTCATAAGAAGAGAACAGCTATCTGAAGCTATACTCACTATATATACACTATTAAAAAATAAATAAAAATTTAAAAGGCTTTTGCCTCTCGTGCAGGCTGAGGATGGACAGCTTATATAAGCCTTATCCAAAAAAATTAAAAAAAAAAAAAAAAAGCAGTCCTCTGTAATGTTCATGCTCACATCCGTGGGCTTCCCGTGAAAGGTGCTCATACATTCATCCTCACAATGGGAAAGCAATCGAAGCCGTAAGTCCTGGAATGATTAGTAATAGTGGTCCCTCAGACCCATGAGAACATAGGCCTTCATCTCCTACCAGCTGCCTTCCTATAGATGGGTTCCGTCCAGTTATGCAGGCCAGGCCTGGCTGGCACCTGCTGCCTCCCGCCTCTTCAAGCTAGGATTGCGTAGCTCAAGCAACCCCAACTCAGTCTTGGTTTTGGTTTTGTTCTTGTTTAAGGAAATAAGCTGAAACTACCCCTTTGACCTCCTGTCTTCTGAAAGAGAGGGGTTCCATTTTGACTGGTTTTCCTCAGTTTGATTTTTCAAATCCTCCTAATGAAGTACCAAACTACTTCTTTCTGATGCTTCCTTCTAGGGTTTTCGGCAAGTTGGTTAACTGAACGGACATCCAGTAGGATATTCCCACCTCTTTAGCCCTCACCCAGGCCTTTACAATTACTTAAGGGACATTTTTGATACACTCAAATTAATTGCAGTTCTAGGACATACAACTAAAAAAACTTCCCTGAAACCATCTGTGATCAGGACAGTTTCCTTAGAAATGACAAAACCCAAGTGCAAACTCTTAAATTCCAACTCCTAAACTTTGGGTTTTATATACATATGAACATAACAGCTTAGAAAGGAATGTGCATAAGGCTTTGGTTTTTCTACTCTCGAAGTCACTTTTATACTACATTTTAAATTCACCTTTTTTCCCCCTCAGAGACCCAGCCCCCCTGAACCAGTAGTAACAGTACACTGGGGATGAACAGACACAGTATTTCAGTTTCTGTGGGCTCACGGCTGCAGAAAGCAGTTTATTCCTCATGAGTGACAGACGCACACACACACAGAGCCTGCTTGACTTCACTCCAGAAAGACAGGCAGGCAGGCCTCAGTTATTTACACGGAATCAAAAAGCTACACAGACCAGGTGCTCAAGGCACTGAGAACTCTTTGGTCCTTTCAACCCTCTGCTCTCATTGAAGCAGATCTCAGGTTAAGACACACACACACACACACATACACCACATACACACCACACACACACCACATACATACATACCATACATACACACCACACACACACCACATACACACCATACATACACACACACACACTCTCACACACACACACACTCACACACACTCACACACACACACACACACACACACACCGGTTTGTGCTCTCTACCACCATGCTGGAGTTCCTGAACCTGATCCCACCCCCACCCCCCACCCCGGCTGAATGACAGGGGTGTGGGGCAGCGGATCTGGATCCAGCAGGATGTTGTGGGAGGACCAGTGACCCGCTGCATCTCAGAGCCATGTGCAGTGCCATCTTGGGAAGCAGGGTGCTCGAAAAGCACATAGTTGTCCTCGGACAATAATTACAGTTTGCTTGCTACTCGCTAGCTAACCCCAGTGTAGAGACGAGGGTTGCTATTCTGCAAGCCCTATATCAAGTGTCTCTCACTCAAAGTTTTGCTCTTTTTGGGGAGGGGGGGGTTGGTTAGTTAAAATGTATAATTTCTGTTTTTCTATCCTGATAAATGCATGGTGAAAAAAAATACCCCTGAAGATGTTTCATTTTTTTTTAAAAAAAAAAATCCTTCTACTTCAGTTGGCAAAAGTGTGTAAAACCCTGTACTTTCTACTTTCTTCTTTTTTTCTCCTGTAATGAGTAAATTATTCCTTGAACAGAAAGAGGATTTTCCCATTTGGAGGAAGCTTTCGTGTGAATCGTCAGGTCACACAATGTCTTTATTGGTGTTTTTAACGGGACGCACAGCCAAGC
Organism: Rattus norvegicus; assembly: GCF_021556685.1. Taxonomy (NCBI): domain Eukaryota; kingdom Metazoa; phylum Chordata; class Mammalia; order Rodentia; family Muridae; genus Rattus; species Rattus norvegicus. The sequence continues at coordinate 31,453,173 of NC_141537.1, read as the reverse complement.
ACTGAGCAGTCAGGAATTAAGTGTAGCTCTATTAATTTCTAGCTCAGGCAGGGTTCCAGCCAGATTCTCTTGGGAGCTAAGGCTGGGGGGGGGGGGGGAACGGCGACCCTGTACTCTACTTGAAGTTTTCTAATCTTTAGTTCTATGGAATGCAATAACACATATTAGCCAGCAATATTCCTGTGGTCGCCGGCATCTCTTGAGTTTGACCATCAGTCTCTGGGTGATTAAAATAGATCCCAGCAATGATCCATTTCTTGACACTAGCCCTCAAGTCAAGTGTCTTTCCACTGTGGTCCTATTTGCAGCAATATATTCTTGTATATTTCAGTTCTTGCTTTTAACTCATTATTTTTCCTATGAACAGTAATAAATATATTAGCACATGGAATTAATAGCATTGGAACAGCACTTAGCAGATGGGGAATTCTTTATCAAGTTCCACATTTACATAAGTTATTTCTATTATTATTCATGTATATTATTTATTGCTAAGCCTCACACCAGTCCTGCGAAAGTGCAACTAAAGGCAGATGTTGGGACTTGGATTTAACGTCCCTTATCACAGTCTTCAACAAAATTTTCAGTGATACCCACAACATGCTGCGTGAGTTTTTAACATGATTGCTAGATTTCAGTAGGTTAGGCGTAATGCTTTTGGTGTCTAGATGTGCCGTTACATTAAAAGAGGCAAAGCACCGGAACTTGTAGCCGTTGCCCCTGGCAGAGGTCTGTTTAGCATAGTGTGACATTATTTATATCAAATGTTAAAGTAGCATGTAGAGGTTGCCTTTGTTAAGGGACTGTACCAGGTGACCTGCACAGTGAACTCTAGGCAGAGCAGGAGTCTGGGTGCTGCCTCCTGTCCGGTTGTGTGAAAAGAGCTGCTCCAAGCAATCTAGCACCCCCCACCCCTGTAGGTGTCCTGTGCAGTGGTGGGAATACATGGTACTGTGGAGAAGGGAGCAGTATGAGGGGTGTTCTGTAGGAACAGAACTGGCGGCTTATGACTTGAGGCTTCCTGACTGTGTTTTCAGATTTCAGGCAACTTGGCTGTACACAGAAGCAGTCCATCCTGGTAATAAAAACCTAGGGATTCCCAACCATTCAAAAGCCAGTTGCCTTTCTGCTGTTTCTGGTCTGAACCGAAGGTTAATGGGCAAGTGTTAGGCATAGAAGAGTAGTGTGTGTTAGGGCGCCAGTGCCATGACCATGCATGACCTGGCCAGTGCCAGGATGCATGTTAACAGTAGAGACTGTTACGGGGTTGTCCTTTCTAGATGTGTAGAAGTATGTTCTGCTTTGTGAGGTGTGTTTTGTTTCTGTGTTCCCATAGGGACTTGTTAAAACTTGCTTCTAGAGGCCTCAACAAAGCTGTAGTACACAGTAAGCTGCTTTCTCCTTTGACTTGTTCTTAGACTAGAAAATGTTTAAAGGTAAAAAGGAGTCTTCATTTGGACACTGAACTCGCCACTTTCCGGACTGAAATCATGTAGAGGTCACACACCTTAGATGGCAATCTAGGCTGTGTAAGCCAGCCCCAAGAGTCCAGCATCCTCACACTGTACTTACCAGGTCCTGCATCTCGTCCTTCCTTCCCCAAGGTGCTCCCGACCACGACCCTTGACCTGTCCCTTCGGTGCTCCCCACCTCCTTGGCTGAGACTTGGGCATCAGGTATGCAACGCGAAATGCTCTCGGCATCAAGTATGCCTGCCTAGGCCTGGCCGCCACCCCCACTTTGCCTTTGGCTACCCATAGTCAACAAGAGATAAAACCAGATGCTGGGCACAGAACGTACCCATGATGTCAGTCAGAAATGCCCTCAAGCATATTTCTGTACATCCTGATCTTTAAACCCAGTCATCATGCGGAGCATTCATTGTTGGCTGTAGTCCCAGGTTAAAAAACAGACAAACATTCCAGGCTGCTGTAGGCTGTCCATCCATCCACAGGCACTGCTTTCACCACGCTTCTTCATACTTGAAACTTGTTCTGCTATTTGGATTTCACGGTGCAGACATCAGGTGCGCATTCCCTCCGGGTGCATAATTGCTCTCATTCCATTTGCTCAGACTGCTACAGAATACTCTGTTTTGGTGCTTTGGGTTCAGCGGGTCAGAGAAGCACTGTGGGAAGTCACTGCCTAGAGCACGGTCTTAAAGCCTGTGGGCAGGAGTCCTTGTGTTGATGTTGCTTCTGCCCTTTTCTGGGCCCTCTAGATGGAGTTGCCGGTTTGGCCTGCCGGGGTCCACCTGAGAACTTTCTCTGAAGGGTCTATGAACCCTGTGCTGTATTCGAGGGTGAATGTGGCATCTCTCCTCTGGCAACCTTACCTTTCCGGGTTACTAGCCATCAGAAAAATGACCTAGGTTACATATAGCAAACAAGTGAATGGGCCAAGTAGACCTGTGTCACTCCATACAGCCCTCCAGAGGGAAAGGACCTGAGGGAAAGGATAGAAAGATATCTCTAAGTTCCCCTTCAAAGCCCTGAGCTGAAGGCCTTTGCTCCCTTCCTTGAACCTGATGAAAATACTAGTCAGTTTATCCAAGCCCTTCCCACTTAAAAGAATGGGAAAGTAGAGGCATATGATTGTCGGGGTCACCCAAAGGCTACAACCTCTAGCCATGGGGGATTTCGTAGATGTCCATCTTTAAAAGCAGCTCAGGTAAGGGGTGACTCCAGGTTTCCCGTAGGCATCTTAATGTGGGACTTCCCTGGAGAGGGAGAGCTACAGTGTTCATTCTATATCAGAGGGCAGGAGAGGAAACCAGCAGGAAATGGGAGGGTTACAGATCAATACTCCTTTGGAAACTGGATGTCTTAACTGGGTGCTAGAACGCAAACTTATGTATTTATTGTCTGGTCATTGAATTCATTGCCTTTCAAAACCATTGTTCAAATGTCACTATCCATTGGACTCACTTGCGTGCCAGCCGAATTGGTTGAAACCAAACCAGAGAGTGGTTTGTCCATTTGCCATACCTTTTGTATTTCTTACAATAAAAACATGTTGGTAGCAAATAAAGACAGCAATTTCAGACTCCTTCCTTAGAGGCGGATTGCCCTGCTGGCTGTTCCTGTCGTTAACCTGAGTGACTGCGTTGCAGTAACATATCGCATAGTGCATATGCGAGCATGGCATGCGTAGTAGGGCTTTTAAAAACGAGATTCCTTACCAAGACTGTGTTTTGCATAGAAGCAGCTCGCTGAGTTTACAATTCATTCAACAAATGCTCAGTAGTTGACTATGCTAAATGCTTTACATGGGAAAAAAATAATGGAGGCAACACTGGGGAGCTTGCAGTTGAGAGACAGCACCGTGGAAAAGGGTTCTATCACCAAACTAGTAAGGTAGAGATGAGCAAGGGTTTCATAGACTGAGGGGATGCCTTAGTGGATACGCACCTGCTATGCAGGCATGAGGCACCACATTAAAACTTCCGGCACTCACATTAAAAACAAAAAACTCGGTATGGCTGCTTGTACCCGTGACCTCACCCCCCACCCCCAGCATTGGATGGCAGAAGACAGGTAGATCTGGGAATCCGGTGGGCAGCCAGCCTAAATGTAACAGGTAAGCTCTAGGTTTGCAAGAGACCTTGCCTTATAGGAGTAAGGCACAGAAGGACATCCGGTGCCTTCGTGGCACACCCAGGCACATACCTGCACACCCGTGTGTATGAACTACAGAAGCATGGAAAGAAATTTAGTGAGGTTCCCTGAGGAGTGGGGTGACGGTTCAGTCAGTAAAACGCTGGCATGAGGGCCGGAGTTTGGATCACCTGCAATCATCTCTAATTCTGCTTCCAAGAAGGCAAAGACAGATACCACGCTAGAACTCAAAAGAGCCAGACCATCTGACCAGTCAGCCGGCCAAGTTCAGGAGACCCTCCCTGTCTCCAGAAGTGGGGAGCAATGGCAGAGGACACAGATGTTGACCTCCAGCCTCCCCCACGAGTGTATGGGGGACAAAAGAGGGTTTGCAGAAATGAGTCTTGAGAACACTCAAAGACCAGGATTTGCAGATTACAGGGACAAGTACTCCAAATATGTATAGGCCCACAGAGAAAGAGGCAGGTGTCTTAGTCAGGGTTTCTGTTCCTGCACAAACATCATGACCAAGAAGCAAGTTGGGGAGGAAAGGGTTTATTCAGCTTACACTTCCACATTGCCGTTTCATCACCGAAGGAAGTCAGGACTGGAACTCAAGCAGGTCAGGAAGCAGGAGCTGATGCAAAGGCCATGGAGGGATGTTTCTTACTGGCTTGCTTCCCCTGGCTTGCTCAGCTTGCTTTCTTATAGAATCCAAGGCCACCAGCCCAGAGACAGCACCACCCACAATGGGCTTGAACCTCCCACCTTGACCACTAGTTGAGAAAATGTCTTACAGCTGGGTCTTGTAAAGGCATTTCCACAACTGAGGCTCCTTTCTCTGTGATAACTCCAGTTTGTGTCAAGTTGACACACAAAGCCAGCCAGTACAGCAGGTAAGGGCAGGAAGATCCAGGACATGGCCTGGAGTTAGGGGATTAGTACCATAACCTATAGAAAAGTACAGCCTGGAACACGGATGCCCGCATACGCAAACGTTCCTGGATCCTTTCCTCCAAGGTTATGCCCAAATAGATCCTTCCGTTATCTCCTGTGCTCGATTCCACTGAGATCCTTGTAACTTGTCACAGATTTTGCCCTTTGGAGTTCAGCCAGGTCCTACTTCCATGTTTTCTAGAGGAAAACAGATAGATGAGGAAGGTCCCAGAAGGTCGTGTTTGTTATTTAAGAACAATTCTTGGCTTTGATTACCCATCGTGAACATTCCTTTCAGAGCTTGAAAGTTAAATGCAGTTTGTAGCCTAGACAAAATAAAGGCAAGTCCCAATGGAAGGTTACAGGGGATTCTACTGGTCTGCAAAAACTTAGAGTTCACAAAATGCTGCTGTGTATTTCACTGTGCTCTTATCTGTTTATTATCCTTTAAAAGTGCGTGTGGCAAACCAGACACACTCAAACTAATAGAAGAAAAACTAGGGAAGCATCTGGAACACATGGGCACTGGAAAAAATTTCCTGAACAAAACACCAATGGCTTATGCTCTAAGATCAAGAATCGACAAATGGGATCTCATAAAACTGCAAAGCTTCTGTAAGGCAAAGGACACTGTGGTTAGGACAAAACGGCAACCAACAGATTGGGAAAAGATCTTTACCAATCCTACAACAGATAGAGGCCTTATATCCAAAATATACAAAGAACTCAAGAAGTTAGACCGCAGGTTAACAAATAACCCTATTAAAAAATGGGGTTCAGAGCTAAACAAAGAATTCACAGCTGAGGAATGCCGAATGGCTGAGAAACACCTAAAGAAATGTTCAACATCTTTAGTCATAAGGGAAATGCAAATCAAAACAACCCTGAGATTTCACCTCACACCAGTGAGAATGGCTAAGATCAAAAACTCAGGTGACAGCAGATGCTGGCGAGGATGTGGAGAAAGAGGAACACTCCTCCATTGTTGGTGGGATTGCAGACTGGTAAAACCATTCTGGAAATCAGTCTGGAGGTTCCTCAGAAAATTGGACATTGAACTGCCTGAGGATCCAGCTATACCTCTCTTGGGCATATACCCAAAAGATGCCTCAACATATAAAAGAGACACGTGCTCCACTATGTTCATCGCAGCCTTATTTATAATAGCCAGAAAATGGAAAGAACCCAGATGCCCTTCAACAGAGAAATGGATACAGAAAATGTGGTACATCTACACAATGGAATATTACTCAGCTATCAAAAACAACGAGTTTATGAAATTCGTAGGCAAATGGTTGGAACTGGAAAATATCATCCTGAGTGAGCTAACCCAATCACAGAAAGACATACATGGTATGCACTCATTGATAAATGGCTATTAGCCCAAATGCTTGAATTACCCTAGATCCCTAGAACAAACGAAACTCAAGACGGATGATCAAAATGTGAATGCTTCACTCCTTCTTTAAATGAGGAAAAAGAATACCCTTGGCAGGGAAGGGAGAGGCAAAGATTAAAACAGAGACTGAAGGAACACCCATTCAGAGCCTGCCCCACATGTGGCCCATACATATACAGCCACCCAATTAGACAAGATGGATGAAGCAAAGAAGTGCAGACCGACAGGAGCCGGATGTAGATCGCTCCTGAGAGACACAGCCAGAATACAGCAAATATAGAGGCGAATGCCAGCAGCAAACCACTGAACTGAGAATAGGTCCCCTATTGAAGGAATCAGAGAAAGAACTGGAAGAGCTTGAAGGGGCTCGAGACCCCAAAAGTACAACAATGCCAAGCAACCAGAGCTTCCAGGGACTAAGCCACTACCTAAAGACTATACATGGACTGACCCTGGACTCTGACCCCATAGGTAGCAATGAATATCCTAGTAAGAGCACCAGTGGAAGGGGAAACCCTGGGTCCTGCTAAGACTGAACCCCCAGTGAACTAGTCTATGGGGGGAGGGCGGCAATGGGGGGAGGGTTGGGAGGGGAACACCCATAAGGAAGGGGAGGGGGGAGGGGGATGTTTGCCCGGAAACCGGGAAAGGGAATAACACTCGAAATGTATATAAGAAATACTCAAGTTAATAAAAAAAAAAAAAAAAGTGCGTGTGGCTAGAGCTGATGGCACAACCCAAGTAGGGCGTGAATTGGTTGAGAAGGTGAGTGTACAGGGCAGTCTGGCTGAGGTCAGAGTCAATACAAAGGAGTTTGGTTCTTTTTACTTGACTCTGAGCTTATGAGAAACTGATAAAACTGAGATGCTACACAACGAAGCAAAAATGGTACCCAGTTGCTGATCCGCAGTCCCTTTGTTGTGAAGAGTATTGATGCGCTTAAATTAGACCTCAAGAATCACCTGGAAGCTCCCATTTTGGATATGCCTTTAATAGTTTTAGACCCTAAATTGTACTTTTTATTTAAATTTCTTTCTTTTAAATATTTAATATATGTGAGTACACTGTCGCTGTCTTCAGACACACCAGAAGAGGCATCAGAGCCCATTACAGATGGTTGTGAGCTACCATGTGGTTGCTGGGATTTGAACTCAGGACCTCTGGAAGAGCAGTCAGTTCTCTTAACTGCTGAGCCATCTCTCCAGCCCTTATTTAAGTTACTAAAGGAAGTATTCCTGATGGATACCGCTGTAATGCCAAGAATTTAATCTTCATTGGGAAGTTGAACTTTGGCTGGGGAGGCGTAGTAAACCCTTTAATCCCAGCACTCAAAGCAGCAGAGGCAGAGGTGAATTCCTGTGTAGCCGGCCAATCACAGCATTCCATTTTCATGAACAATGGGCATTTGCAGTGATACCTGATTGAATTGAGTCATTTTCTTCAAAATGGTGTATAAATAGATCCCTTGATTCTCACTGCTAGATGCTTTTAGGACCAAATGCCGTGAAGAAGTCGTTCCTCCCAAGAGGAACACTCCTCTATCGCTCGTGGGAGTGCAAACTTGTACAACCACTCTGGAAATAAGTCTGGAGGTTTCTCAGAAAATTGGGAATGGTTCCACCTCAGGACCCAGCTGTACCACCTCCTTGGCATATACTCCAAAATGCCCCACTATACCACAAGGGCACATGCTCCGCTATGTTCATAGCAGCTTTATTCATAACAAACAGAAACCAGAAACAACCCAGATGTCCCTCAGACAAAAGACGGATAAAGGAAATGTGTTTCATTTACACAATGGAATACTGCTCAGCTATCGTGACATCATGAGAATTGCAGGCAAATGGATGGGACTAGAAAATACCATCCTGAGTGAGGTAAACCAGACCGTGGGGGACATGCATGGTACGTATTTATTGGTAACTGGATATTAGCTATAAAGGACAGAATATCTATGATACACCCCATAGACCCAGAGAGGCTAAATAATGAGGGCCAAGGGAGGGTGCTTGATTCTCACTCAGAAGGAGGGAAAAATCGTCATTAGAGGTGGATGGAGGGAGGGAGCTGGGTGCGAGAGGATATGAGAAGGAGAATTCGGGAGTCGGGGTCAGGAGAGTGAGTGGAAATTGGTGGCTGGCAGGGTACATCTCTAGAACATGCCAGAGACCTGGGATGCGGAAGACTCCGGGAGTCTATGAGGGTGACTCTAGCTGAAACTCCTGTCAGCCTGAAATGGCCACCTCCTATAACCAGGCAGGACTCCCAGTGGAGAGATAAGGACACCAACCCACACACAAAACTCTTGACCCAAAATTTGTCCTGCCTATAAGAAGTGCAGGAACAAAGATGGAGGACAGACAGAGGGATGGCCAACCGATGACCGATCCAGCTTGAGAGCCACCCCACCAGCGAGCACCAACCCCTGACAAGACGAGCGATGCTCTGTCATGCTTGCAGACTGGAGCCTACCATGGCTGTACTCTGAGAGTACTGTACCCAGCAGCTGGCTGAAACAGATGCAGAGACCCACAGCCAAATAGTAGACAGAGCTCAGAAGTCTTGTGGAAGACTTGGGAAGATTGAGGGACCTGAAGGAGATAGAAACTCCACACGAAGACCAACAGAGTCAGCTAACCTGAACCCTAACCTAAAGGGCTCCCAGAGACTGAACCACTAGCCAAACGGCATATATGACCTGGCCCTAGGCTCCCCGCACACGTGTGGCAGATGTGCAGCCTGGTCTTCGTGCTGGTCCCTCAACAGCTGGAACTGGGCTGTCACTAACTGCTACCTGCCTGTGCATCCTGTTCCCCTGACTGGACTGGGAGAAGATGTACCCAGTCCTGCAATGATTTGATGGCCAGGGTGGGTTGGTACCTGGAGAGGGCCCTCTTCCTTCTCAGAAGAAAAGTGGAGGGGAGGGGAGGGGCTGGGGGAGAGGAAGGTTGGGAGGAGAGGGGGATTGGAATTGGGTTGTAAAGTGAATTAATTAATTAAGGGGGGGGAGGAAGAATAAAAGGAAGCCTGCTCTTCCCAGGCTTGGTGGTGGACACCTTTATTTCCAGCACTGGGGAGGCAGAGGGCAGGCAGATGTCTGTGAGTTCAAAGACAGCCTGATCTACGTAGTGAGTTCCAGGCCAGCCATAGTTACATAGTGAGACTTTGTTTCAAAAAAAAAAAAAAGTTCATTGGGGATAGAAAAATAGCTCAACAATCAAGAGCACTTGCTGGTTTTCTAGAGGACACAAGTTCAAAACCATGTCAGACAGCTCCCACCGCTGGGTCTGTAACTCCAGTGCTCGAGGGATCCAACACCCTCTGGAGGCACTGAAATATACACATACACCCGCGCCAAGTAAAAACAACTTAAAAAGTGACAGAGGGACCTGGAGAGGAGGCTCACCAATGAAGAGCTCCTGCTGCTCTTGCAAAGCACTACAGTTTGGTTCCCAGCACCCACGTGACAGCTCACATCAGTTCCAGGAGATTGAAAGTCCCCTTCTGGCCCCAACAGGAGTTTCACACTTGTGGTGTGCTTAAATTAATTCAGACAAAACATCCATACACATAAGATAGAAATACATCGGGGCTGGAGAGATGGCTCAATGGTTAAGTACACTGACTGTGCTTCCAGAGGTCCTGAGTTCAAATCCCAACAACCACATGGTGGCTCACAACCATCTGATGCCCTCTTCTGGTGTGTCTGGAGACAGTGACAGTGAACTCATATAAAATAAGCAAATCTTAAAAAATAAAAATAAAAATAAAATAAAAAAGAAATATATCTTAAAAAGAGGAAGCTTGTTACACTGATAACCACATCTGGAATGACACGCAAAGCACCACCACGCCTGTTCTGTGGAGAAGAGCAAATGAGTCCCAGGAGACCAGCTTGCTCTATCAAGGCCATTGTGGACACATAATTGGAGCAAACATTCGGCAGAGTTGGGACCAAGCCAATCTGTACTGTCAATCTCATATACCTAACCCGTCCCCTGCAAATCCCGACGACCATTGGCCTTATCTCATGTGCACCGAGCACAGGAAACCTATGGACAAAAGAGAATGAATAGATATATTCTGGCTCCTTTCCAAGAATTGCTCAGACTCTGAAACTACCTATATTCTCATGGTGAACTCTGCTTTTAGCTTTTGAATTTGCACTCGATGTGTGTATGTGCCAAGGGAGTACTATTGAACAAATCAATGAGTATTCCCACCCAAACCCCTCTGTCAGTTTTGCTATACTCAGGATTCTAGAGGTTTAAACACAAGAACTGAAGGCGTAAGGCCTTGGGGAAAAACCAACACCTATGTGATTGGGATTTGGCAAAGATTCACAAGGTGGGACATAAATTATTAGCAAATGGTACTCTGCATCAAGTTTCAAAACTTAAGCAATTTGAAAGAAACTATTTAAGAAAAAAAAGAGGAAACCAACAAGTTGACAGGAAAAGGCAGAGTATATCTGATAAATCACATGAATTCAGAGCATTAGTTCTTTTTTCTTTAACATTTTATTGATCCTCTGTGAATTTCACATCACGCACCCTGATCCCAACTCATTTTCCCATCCCTTCGAATCAGCCCCCTGCCCTTGCAACCTTCTCACAAAAGAAAATTTAAAACTAAAAATATGAAGAGGTTAATAAGCTCGTCATAGAAGCTGTAGTGTGTCGCAGGGTGCCACACAGTATTCCCTTTTGTCCACACATCTTTACTTGCAAAGGTTCATTGCAATGAGTCATTGGTCTGGTTTGAGGCCTCTGGCTTCTGCTTCACTATCAATACTGGATCTTCAGTGGGACTCCTCTCGGGGTATCCCGATGCTGCCCCGTGTCATGGAGATTCTGCAGCTTTGGATCGTCAGGACCGGCCCCTCCAGTAACTTCCGCAGTTCATAGCTGGGGTAGCCGTTGAGGTTGGCCAATTCAAAGCCGTGGATCTGGACCTGGGTGGTAGCTGAGTTGGTCAGCCCGGCAGCTCTCTTATGTCCACACCACTAGGGCGAGCTCTCCAGCACGGCCCTGGCTAGCTAACCCAATGCCACAGCAGGTAAGGGGAGGAGCCAACTCTCCGGCTCTCCGATGCTGGGGCTAGCTCCAGTGAGCCTTCACCACTAGGGGCAGCTCTACTGTGCTGCTCAGGTGAGGGGCGGAGCCTGCTTTCCTCAGCCGCACTGAGGAAAAGCTCTACTGTGCCGCAGCCACTGAGGGGCAGGGGCCTTGCTCTCAAGACCTTGGGATCAGTTCTCTTGCCTGCCAGAGGCATCAAGGAGTGAGGGGTGGGGAGGACATCTCTCCCAGGATCATAGCACCTCATGGCAGACAAGTGCTGGGAGCCAGCTCTCCTGAATGCTCCGGCAAGTAAAGAGAAGAGCCAGTTCGGCATAGCCCTTGGATAGCAACACGGTCCCAGGTGGCAGCCCAGAACACAGATGTTCAGCATAGTATTTGGTGGTCACATGAGCCACCGGACATCAACACAGACCCCTGCTGCTCTATGGCCACAGACCCAGATGTGGCAGCATTGGCCAGCACTTCAGTCTGGCCTCAGGGGACAGCACAGTATACTCACAACAGACTATCCCTCTCCACCCTGTTTCCAGTTCAGCCTCTCTTCATAGTGCTGAGATCAGTCAGCTTCTCTTTCTCTCATCTCTACACCATACATTTGAACATCACAGGGGCTCTCGATGCTGGGCCACTCAGCCGGTGAACCTGTGGGTCTTCCTCAAGCCACATGGCAGTGTGCAGCCCTCTCAATAATTCAGTTTTTTTAAGTGAGCAGATTTAAAATGAAAGGAGATGAGATTAATGAGTACCCGAAATGATGGCCTGCATCTCATTAAGCAAATGTGATGTAAAACAATGAGCTTCGGGTTGGGGATTTAGCTCAGTGGTAGAGCACTTGCCTAGCAAGCGCAAGGCCCTGGGTTCGGTCCCCAGCTCCGGAAAAAAAAAGAAAAAGAAAAAAAGAAAAAAAAAAAACAAAAAACGATGAGCTTCACCACACAGGTGGCTAGAATAAGAAATCTTGGTGAATCTAAGCGTTGTTACATGTATATAACAAACTCTGGACAACGCTGGTGTCCCGTGTTACAGACACTTCAGAAAGAGATCAGGGGTCAGGGATACACTTAGAACTCAACCCAGCAATACAACATCTAAGTACTTACTACAAAACATAGTGTACATCAACAGTGTTCATAATGTACAACGACCAGAAGGCTCTCTGCCTACACATACATTTTTTTAAAGGAAGAACTATTAGTATAACATAGAGTTGTGTGTGTGTGTGTGTGTGTGTGTGTGTGTGTGTGTGTGTATTTGTTTGTGTAATCTATTCAGGGGTCAGGGAGATGGCTTGTTTGCTAACGTTCCTGCCTGCTCAGCAAGCATGAGACTTGATGCCTATCCCCAAGACAAACTTGAAACCGGGCAAGTTTATAATTCCAATGTTGGAAGGGCAAGGCTGTGACAAGATCCTAAGAGCTGGTTGGCCAGCCAGCCGCGCTAAATCCATGAATGCCAAGTTCAATAGGAAATCCTGTCTCAAAAAACAAACAAAAAAACCCAAAACCATAAGGTGTCGAGGAACAGAGGAAAACACTCAGCGTCAACTTCTGGCTCCTTCACACATGCACACAAGTTCATACACAGAAAGACATAAACGTAAACACTGACCCATTCATAGGAAGTTCCTGTAAAGGCAAAACCACAGCAACAGAAAACAGATTGGTGGCTTGCACAGACTGGAAGACAGGGAGCAGAGTTTATTGTGTAAAAGCACCAGGGAGAATTTAGACAGATGGAAATCTTTGACTGCTCGATTGTGGCCACAATTACACAAATTTATAGTTGTCAAAATTCAAACTACATTACGAGCTGAAAAATGCTACTCATTCGTTGCCATGATAAAACTGACACTTAATACACGTGAAGATGTCTTGTTTATGGCTAACAGAAGCCAATCTGAAACATCTGACCAGTGACTTTCCTAGTTTATGAGTCACATCTACAAGAATGGAACAAGTGGGAAATTACAGCAAAGCCATAACCCATTGGTTCAGCTGAAGCTCTAATGGGCACAGGAAACTATCCTTTCTGACTCACTTTCTTGGTAACTTCTCCTGCCCTTAGAGGGGAATTCAAAAGAATTCAAACTGGGCTTACAAAAGGCAAACTAATTAAATGAAATGACCGCTCGCTCCTCAATGGCCTGCGTTCCCTAAGCGTAAATCTTTCATAGATATTGTACAGTAAGAAACGTAAGTGCCTAAGAGCACAGATTATCATATCGGTGTGTCATTGTTTGAACTCCACACAGCGAAATTGCATCCGGAAGATACTTGGCAAGCGTGGATCCTCAAGGAGAGTCAGCGGAGTAGTTCAGAAAACAATGCGATCTGCGAACGATTAAAAACTCCTCTGTCTACCTTCTTTTTTTTTTTTTAAGATTTATTCATTTATTATATATAAGTACACTGTAGCTGTCCTCAGATACACCAGAAGAGGGCATCGGATCTCTTTACAGATGGTTGTGAGCCACCATGTGGTTGCTGGGAATTGAACTCATGACCTCTGAAAGAGCAGTCGGGTGCTCTTAACCGCTGAGCCATCTCTCCAGCCCCCCTCTGTCTACCTTCTTGACTTATTAACAGTACTCTGAGGTACTCACCAGGGAAACTTTGTGGAGAACTTTCAGAAAATCGCCAGAACATATTCAAGAGCATGCACACACAGACACACACACACACACACACACACACAAACACAGACACAAACACAGACACACAATACGCACACAGACACAAACACACACACACACACACACACACACTGAACAATATGAATTGTCATATTTACACATTATCAGTTGCTGAGTATCTCATAATCTGAACTGCCTTACTTAGGCTCTATATTGTTTTTTGAAGCACCATAAGCATAAAAAGCAAGTTTGGGTGGGGGAAAGGGTTTATTTAGATTACACTTCCACAACATAGTTTACCATCAAAAGAAATCAGGGCGGGAACTCAAACAGGGCAGAGACATGGAGGTGGAAACTGATGGAGAGGCTGTGGAGGGGTGCTTCTTACTGGCTTGTTCATCATGGCTTGCTCAGTCTGCTTCTTATAAAACTCAGGACCACCAGCCCAGGGGTGGCCCTACCCATGATGAACTGGGCCCTCCCATATCAAGGACTAATTAAGAAAATACCCTACATGCTTACCTATAACCTGATCTGATGGAGGCACTTTCTCGATTCATGCTCACTCCTCTCTGATAACTATACTTGTGTCGAATCAACATAAAACCAGACAGCACATGAACAATGTGTTTCCTTTTTATTGATGCATGTGTATGTATGAGAGAGAAAGAGAGAGCGGTGTTCATGTGTGCATTCACATGTATGCGGGTGTGTGCACATTTATGAGTGAAGCAGGGTCTCTCACTTGATCCCAAAGCTCGCCAAGGCAGCTAGTCTAGCTCTCTAACTTGCTTAGAAGAACATGTCTACATCTCCAGAGCACTGGGCTTACTGGTGGACCAATATACATGCTTATTCAAAACTCAGACTATACAATAAAATAAGTCGTCTTTTTCCTCCAGCCCCATGTGCCCTCCAAGTCTATCGCCCCATGCTGTCATACTTTGGCTATATCTAGCTCCTTTAACCCCGAGCTTGTCTCTCTTCCTTCTCAGCTCTTCAGTGGGAAGTCTGTCACAGTCTATGGGAAAGGCAATTTTTCAGTCCTCTCTTGCCCTCACCAATGACAGTGTGAGGTAGTAAAGGAAACATGTGCCCGGCCCGCAGCAGCTCTCTGCTCCCAGACCCGGTGAGAGAGAGACCCAACCGCCTGGTCAGGTGGGCACTCCTGAGGCTGCAGAGCGGAAGAGACCACCAACACTGCTCACCCCTGCCCACATCCCTGGCCCAAGAGGAAACTGTATAAGGCCTCTGGGCTCCCGTGGGGGAGGGCCCAGGAGCGGCAGGACCCCTGCGCCTGAGAAACCGCCGGAACCTGAAGAAACAGACCGGATAAACAGTTCTCTGCACCCAAATCCCGTGGGAGGGAGAGCTAAACCTTCAGAGAGGCAGACAAGCCTGGGAAACCAGAAGAGACTGCTCCCTGCACACACATCTCGGACGCCAGAGGAAAAAGCCAAAGACCATCTGGAACCCTGGTGCACTGAAGCTCCCGGGAGGGGCGGCACAGGTCTTCCTGGTTGCTGCCGCTGCAGAGAGCCCCTGGGCAGCACCCCATGAGCGAACTTGAGCCTCAGGACCACAGGTAAGACCAAATTTTCTGCTGCAAGAAAGCTGCCTGCTGAACTCAAGACACAGGCCCACAGGAACAGCTGAAGACCTGTAGAGAGGAAAAACTACACGCCCGAAAGCAGAACACTCTGTCCCCATAACTGACTGAAAGAGAGGAAAACAGGTCTACAGCACTCCTGACACACAGGCTTATAGGACAGTCTAGCCACTGTCAGAAATAGCAGAACAAAGTAACACTAGAGATAATCTGATGGCGAGAGGCAAGCGCAGGAACACAAGCAACGGAAACCAAGACTACATGGCATCATCGGAGCCCAATTCTCCCACCAAAGCAAACACGGAATATCCAAACACACCAGAAAAGCAAGATCTAGTTTCAAAATCATATTTGATCATGATGCTGGAGGACTTCAAGAAAGACATGAAGAACTCCCTTAGAGAACAAGTAGAAGCCTACAGAGAGGAATCGCAAAAATCCCTGAAAGAATTCCAGGAAAACATAAATAAACAAGTAGAAGCCCATAGAGAGGAGACACAAAAATCCCTGAAAGAATTCCAGGAAAACACAATCAAACAGTTGAAGGAATTAAAAATGGAAATAGAAGCAATCAAGAAAGAACACATGGAAACAACCCTGGATATAGAAAACCAAAAGAAGAGACAAGGAGCTGTAGATACAAGCTTCACCAACAGAATACAAGAGATGGAAGAGAGAATCTCAGGAGCAGAAGATTCCATAGAAATCATTGACTCAACTGTCAAAGATAATGTAAAGCGGAAAAAGCTACTGGTCCAAAACATACAGGAAATCCAGGACACAATGAGAAGATCAAACCTAAGGATAATAGGTATAGAAGAGAGTGAAGACTCCCAGCTCAAAGGACCAGTAAATATCTTCAACAAAATCATAGAAGAAAACTTCCCTAACCTAAAAAAAGAGATACCCATAGACATACAAGAAGCCTACAGAACTCCAAATAGATTGGACCAGAAAAGAAACACCTCCCGTCACATAATTGTCAAAACACCAAACGCACAAAATAAAGAAAGAATATTAAAAGCAGTAAGGGAAAAAGGTCAAGTAACATATAAAGGGAAACCTATCAGAATCACACCAGACTTCTCGCCAGAAACTATGAAGGCCAGAAGATCCTGGACTGATGTCATACAGACCCTAAGAGAACACAAATGCCAGCCCAGGCTACTGTATCCAGCAAAACTCTCAATTAACATTGATGGAGAAACCAAGATATTCCATGACAAAACCAAATTTACACAATATCTTTCTACAAATCCAGCACTACAAAGGATAATAAATGGTAAAGCCCAACATAAGGAGGCAAGCTATACCCTAGAAGAAGCAAGAAACTAATCGTCTTGGCAACAAAACAAAGAGAATGAAAGCACACAAACATAACCTCACATCCAAATATGAATATAAAGGGAAACAATAATCACTATTCCTTAATATCTCTCAATATCAATGGCCTCAACTCCCCAATAAAAAGACATAGATTAACAAACTGGATACGCAACGAGGACCCTGCATTCTGCTGCCTACAGGAAACACACCTCAGAGACAAAGACAGACACTACCTCAGAGTGAAAGGCTGGAAAACAACTTTCCAAGCAAATGGTCAGAAGAAGCAAGCTGGAGTAGCCATTCTAATATCAAATAAAATCAATTTCCAACTAAAAGTCATCAAAAAAGATAAGGAAGGACACTTCATATTCATCAAAGGAAAAATCCACCAAGATGAACTCTCAATCCTAAATATCTATGCCCCAAATACAAGGGCACCTACATACGTAAAAGAAACCTTACTAAAGCTCAAAACACACATTGCACCTCACACAATAATAGTGGGAGATTTCAACACCCCACTCTCATCAATGGACAGATCATGGAAACAGAAATTAAACAGTGATGTCGACAGACTAAGAGAAGTCATGAGCCAAATGGACTTAACGGATATTTATAGAACATTCTATCCTAAAGCAAAAGGATATACCTTCTTCTCAGCTCCTCATGGTACTTTCTCCAAAATTGACCATATAATTGGTCAAAAAACAGGCCTCAACAGGTACAGAAAGATAGAAATAATCCCATGCGTGCTATCGGACCACCACGGCCTAAAACTGGTCTTCAATAACAATAAGGGAAGAATGCCCACATATACGTGGAAATTGAACAATGCTCTACTCAATGATAACCTGGTCAAGGAAGAAATAAAGAAAGAAATTAAAAACTTTTTAGAATTTAATGAAAATGAAGATACAACATACTCAAACTTATGGGACACAATGAAAGCTGTGCTAAGAGGAAAACTCATAGCGCTGAGTGCCTGCAGAAAGAAACAGGAAAGAGCATATGTCAGCAGCTTGACAGCACACCTAAAAGCTGTAGAACAAAAAGAAGCAAATACACCCAGGAGGAGTAGAAGGCAGGAAATAATCAAACTCAGAGCTGAAATCAACCAAGTAGAAACAAAAAGGACCATAGAAAGAATCAACAGAACCAAAAGTTGGTTCTTTGAGAAAATCAACAAGATAGATAAACCCTTAGCCAGACTAACGAGAGGACACAGAGAGTGCGTCCAAATTAACAAAATCAGAAATGAAAAGGGAGACATAACTACAGATTCAGAGGAAATTCAAAAAATCATCAGATCTTACTATAAAAACCTATATTCAACAAAATTTGAAAATCTTCAGGAAATGGACAATTTCCTAGACAGATACCAGGTATCGAAGTTAAATCAGGAACAGATAAACCAGTTAAACAACCCCATAACTCCTAAGGAAATAGAAGCAGTCATTAAAGGTCTCCCAACCAAAAAGAGCCCAGGTCCAGACGGGTTTAGTGCAGAATTCTATCAAACCTTCATAGAAGACCTCATACCAATATTATCCAAACTATTCCACAAAATTGAAACAGATGGAGCCCTACCGAATTCCTTCTACGAAGCCACAATTACTCTTATACCTAAACCACACAAAGACACAACAAAGAAAGAGAACTTCAGACCAATTTCCCTTATGAATATCGATGCAAAAATACTCAATAAAATTCTGGCAAACCGAATTCAAGAGCACATCAAAACAATCATCCACCATGATCAAGTAGGCTTCATCCCAGGCATGCAGGGATGGTTTAATATACGGAAAACCATCAACGTGATCCATTATATAAACAAACTGAAAGAACAGAACCACATGATCATTTCATTAGATGCTGAGAAAGCATTTGACAAAATTCAACACCCCTTCATGATAAAAGTCCTGGAAAGAATAGGAATTCAAGGCCCATACCTAAACATAGTAAAAGCCATATACAGCAAACCAGTTGCTAACATTAAACTAAATGGAGAGAAACTTGAAGCAATCCCACTAAAATCAGGGACTAGACAAGGCTGCCCACTCTCTCCCTACTTATTCAATATAGTTCTTGAAGTTCTAGCCAGAGCAATCAGACAACAAAAGGAGATCAAGGGGATACAGATCGGAAAAGAAGAGGTCAAAATATCACTATTTGCAGATGACATGATAGTATATTTAAGTGATCCCAAAAGTTCCACCAGAGAACTACTAAAGCTGATAAACAACTTCAGCAAAGTGGCTGGGTATAAAATTAACTCAAATAAATCAGTTGCCTTCCTCTATACAAAAGAGAAACAAGCCGAGAAAGAAATTAGGGAAACGACACCCTTCATAATAGACCCAAATAATATAAAGTACCTCGGTGTGACTTTAACCAAGCAAGTAAAAGATCTGTACAATAAGAACTTCAAGACACTGAGGAAAGAAATTGAAGAAGACCTCAGAAGATGGAAAGATCTCCCATGCTCATGGATTGGCAGGATTAATATAGTAAAAATGGCCATTTTACCAAAAGCAATCTACAGATTCAATGCAATCCCCATCAAAATACCAATCCAATTCTTCAAAGAGTTAGACAGAACAATTTGCAAATTCATCTGGAATAACAAAAAACCCAGGATAGCTAAAGCTATCCTCAACAATAAAAGGACTTCAGGGGGAATCACTATCCCTGAACTCAAGCAGTATTACAGAGCAATAGTGATAAAAACTGCATGGTATTGGTACAGAGACAGACAGATAGACCAATGGAATAGAATTGAAGACCCAGAAATGAACCCACACACCTATGGTCACTTGATTTTTGACAAAGGAGCCAAAACCATCCAATGGAATAAAGATAGCATTTTCAGCAAATGGTGCTGGTTCAACTGGAGGGCAACATGTAGAAGAATGCAGATCGATCCATGCTTATCACCCTGTACAAAGCTTAAGTCCAAGTGGATCAAGGACCTCCACATCAAACCAGACACACTCAAACTAATAGAAGAAAAACTAGGGAAGCATCTGGAACACATGGGCACTGGAAAAAATTTCCTGAACAAAACACCAATGGCTTATGCTCTAAGATCAAGAATCGACAAATGGGATCTCATAAAACTGCAAAGCTTCTGTAAGGCAAAGGACACTGTGGTTAGGACAAAACGGCAACCAACAGATTGGGAAAAGATCTTTACCAATCCTACAACAGATAGAGGCCTTATATCCAAAATATACAAAGAACTCAAGAAGTTAGACCGCAGGTTAACAAATAACCCTATTAAAAAATGGGGTTCAGAGCTAAACAAAGAATTCACAGCTGAGGAATGCCGAATGGCTGAGAAACACCTAAAGAAATGTTCAACATCTTTAGTCATAAGGGAAATGCAAATCAAAACAACCCTGAGATTTCACCTCACACCAGTGAGAATGGCTAAGATCAAAAACTCAGGTGACAGCAGATGCTGGAGAGGATGTGGAGAAAGAGGAACACTCCTCCATTGTTGGTGGGATTGCAGACTGGTAAAACCATTCTGGAAATCAGTCTGGAGGTTCCTCAGAAAATTGGACATTGAACTGCCTGAGGATCCAGCTATACCTCTCTTGGGCATATACCCAAAAGATGCCTCAACATATAAAAGAGACACGTGCTCCACTATGTTCATCGCAGCCTTATTTATAATAGCCAGAAGCTGGAAAGAACCCAGATGTCCTTCAACAGAGGAATGGATACAGAAAATGTGGTACATCTACACAATGGAATATTACTCAGCTATCAAAAACAACGAGTTTATGAAATTCGTAGGCAAATGGTTGGAACTGGAAAATATCATCCTGAGTGAGCTAACCCAATCACAGAAAGACATACTGGTATGCACTCATTGATAAGTGGCTATTAGCCCAAATGCTTGAATTACCCTAGATCCCTAGAACAAACGAAACTCAAGACGGATGATCAAAATGTGAATGCTTCACTCCTTCTTTAAATGAGGAAAAAGAATACCCTTGGCAGGGAAGGGAGAGGCAAAGATTAAAACAGAGACTGAAGGAACACCCATTCAGAGCCTGCCCCACATGTGGCCCATACATATACAGCCACCCAATTAGACAAGATGGATGAAGCAAAGAAGTGCAGACCGACAGGAGCCGGATGTAGATCTCTCCTGAGAGACACAGCCAGAATACAGCAAATACAGAGGCGAATGCCAGCAGCAAACCACTGAACTGAGAATAGGTCCCCTATTGAAGGAATCAGAGAAAGAACTGGAAGAGCTTGAAGGGGCTCGAGACCCCAAAAGTACAACAATGCCAAGCAATCAGAGCTTCCAGGGACTAAGCCACTACCTAAAGACTATACATGGACTGACCCTGGACTCTGACCCCATAGGTAGCAATGAATATCCTAGTAAGAGCACCAGTGGAAGGGGAAGCCCTGGGTCCTGCTAAGACTGAACCCCCAGTGAACTAGTCTATGGGGGGAGGGCGGCAATGGGGGGAGGGTTGGGAGGGGAACACCCATACGGAAGGGGAGGGGGGAGGGGGATGTTTGCCCGGAAACCGGGAAAGGGAATAACACTCGAAATGTATATAAGAAATACTCAAGTTAATAAAAAAAAAAAAAAGAAAAAAAAAAAGAAACATGTACTTTCACGTTTGACACACTTGTGTTCAAATGCTCAGCAGCTCTGCTTTGTCACCGTGAGACAAGAAGCAAATGGCTTGGCTCTCCCTGCCCTCTACTCTCAGCTGAAAGACGAGATGCAATCTCATGGTTATGCCTTAGGCGTTTGAGACAGCATGCAATTCACTGCTAGAAGGGAAGTGTGTTGCTTAGCAGATCACGTGTGTGGGTGGTATATAAGGCATTTCTTTAGTCTTCCCTCAGATTCACTAGGACTTCTGTTCTGGGAAGACTTGGATTGATGTAGGTTTTATGAAGACCTCTCTCACCAGCCCCAGATGTTTCTTTATTATCTCCACCGTGTCCTGGCTAGTTTTCTTGTTTATCTGTTCTCCACTGAGATAACTGCTCTAGGATTGGGTCGTTGGATGGCTAAAGATAGCCAAAGGAAACAACGAATCTTCCTGTTGAATTGTGTCAAGCAAGCTGAGGGGGGGAAAGTGAAAGCAAGGAGCTAAAGGGAAAACTCCCCATTTTCTCAGGCCTCTCTCTCCAGTTGGGCTACTGGAAATACTGACTGCTAAGTGCCCAGGGCACCATCAGTGAACCACAAAGAAAGAATAGGCTATTACTCATAGAATCTTCTTTTCTCCTCAGGCGCAAAGCGAAGGTGGTTAATCCTCAACTTAAGTTGGAAGTAAGGGATAAGGAAGAAGAAACAGAAATAAAAGTCTTGAGACCAGATCGACAGTGGACAATGAGACCGGTTCCCCAAGATCAATCAGTACTGAGTGGTACTGGAAGAACCACCATTGGTTGCATTTAATAGATTTGGGGAACTGTCTTAGGGTTTTATTGCCAAGAAGAAACACCATAACCAAGGCAACTCTTTTTTTTTTAATTTATTTTGTTTATTATATATAAGTACACTGTTGCTGTCTTCAGACACACCAGAAGAGGGCATCAGACCCCATTACAGATGGTTGTGAGCCACCATGTGGTTGCTGGGATTTGAACTCAGGACCTCTGGAAGAGCAGTGGGAGCTCTTTACCACTGAGTCATCTCTCCAGCCCCAAGGCAACTCTTATAAAGGAAAACATTTCATTGGGGTTAGCTTACAGTTTTAGATGTTCAGTCCATTATCATCATGGTGGGAAGCATGGCCGCATACAAGCAGGCGTAGTGCTGGAAGAACAACTGAAAGTTCTACATGTTGATCCACAGGCAGCAGCAGGAGAACGCCACACCCACTCTAGCAAAGCCACACCTAATAGCACCACTTTCTACAGGCCTAGGGGAGCCAATTACATCCAAACTATTACAGGAACATTTTAAGAAAGAAAGTGGAGATTGGAATATCTGTTTCAACACCAAAGTATGAGAAAGGAGGGACTCTCTCTCAGAGAGAAAAAGGTGGTTTTCTTTGCGGTACTAGATTAGATGTGGGGCCTCACACATGCTAGGTAAATGATCCATCACTGCCACTTTTATTACCTATATATGTAACTTTTATTTCCCTGAATTAAATGTCATCTCTGATGTTTACTACCTCAGTCTGATAACCTAGGTCTAGTCCTGGAAGCTTCCAGCCTCTATACAATCTAGTATAGGCCTAGAATGTTTAACAGGCTTTGAGACTTACTGCTGAAAATACTCACCCTCTCTGGTTCAGTTCAGCTGTTCTGGCTTAAATCCATCTCCAAGCTGACTGATTCCAACTGGCTTCTCTCAGTTTCTGACTGAATTGGTCTGCTTGGCCTCGAACTAACTCTGGCAATCTGTTCTAATCTTCTGGCTCCTTCTCACTCTCGTGATTCATTCCATTTTCACTTGTGTCTAGCTTGTTCTCTGTTCAACCAGTCTCTGTAAAACTCTCAGGATAAAACTGCCTCTGTCCTCTCTTTCTCTCTGCACTGCTCTCCTAAGTAGCTTCCCTTTCCTCTCTTTTCTCTTGAGAGCTGTGCATATACTATTTTGTCAGATCTTTCTCTGATTCATCACTTTGTCTGCCGCTCAATTAGACATCACTATCAAACATGGGTGCTTCCTTCTACAAACTAACTGTACCTTCATTGTTTGGGATTAAAGATGTGTACAAGGGCTAGGCCACACCACAACTAGAAACAACTGTTTTTAAATAAATAACACAATCTCAGGTTTCCCAGTATGATCACGCATCCCGAAACTCATACCAGTCTTTTTGTTCCCTTTGAATTTTACTTTACACAATGTCTAACCAAGTTGCCCAGATCAGACTTGGATTTATTTTGTTGTTCAAGATAGCCTTGAACTCATGACTTCTACCCACCAACCCTAAACCTCCCAGGTGCTATGCTATGGTCATATCCAGGAGGTCCAGGAAAAGGCTAAAGGATTTTCTTCAATATAATGAAAGTCCCATATTTCCATTTTCTAAAAATCCAAAAAGGATTCTGATCAATTTTAAATTATCTTCTTATGCTCTCGTGTTGACATGAATCTACAAGGCACTTTTTTCAACCCTGTAAATACTCAGAGTATGGTGTATTAGTGTCTAGAGTCTAGACCACTTCTGCAGTTTAGGGACAGTGCAGATAATCCCATAGCACCAAAGCAGTAAAGTCTAACCTGCGAGTTTAGAAACACACCCCTAAAAGATAGGGATAAGTTACATCTTAACTATATTTAACTTGTCCCAGACTCATTTTTTAAAAGTTTTATGACAAATTTTTTGTCAGCTTTATTTTATGTGTTTGCCTACATGTATGTGTGTGCAGTGTGTGTGCCTGGTACCCACAGAGGTCAGAAGAGGGCATTGGATACCCAGGAACTGGAGTTATGGTTACGAACTATCATGTGGTTACTTAGAACTAAACCAAAGTCCTCTGCAGGAGCAGTAAGTGTTCTTAAATAGTAATTATGTCAAGTAGATGATTTAAAAAAAATAAACCAATAACAGAAATTGCCGGGTGGTAGTGGATCTGTTTAATTCCAGGGAGGCAGAGGTAGGTGGATTTTCATGAGTTCAAGGTCATCCTGGTCTACCAAGCTAGTTCCAGGACAGCCAGGGCTACAGAGAGAAACCCAGTCTCAAAAAAAAAAAAAAAAAAAATTCACAGGTGATGAATAAATGAAGTTTAGAGCACAAATTCCTTAAGCAAGTCTCTAGGACCAGATTGTGTTGGTCTTCACTTTATTTTCAACAGTGTACCAGCGCAGGCACAGTAGGGATAGTAGTAATCTTGCTTCCCCCTAGAATGAGTATTTCAGCGCATAAGAAAGCCAAGGCCAAATGGAGTGAGCTGCCTTGGCGAGGCGGGGTACACATAGTGGGGTCACAAGAATCCTGCTGTAGCTCCTGGGAACCCGCGGGCTGTCGCTAGCGCTGGTCTGTCCTCCACACCGCCAGGGGGCGCCGTGGCGTGCGCGGTCCCCCGGATTGGCAGGGCGCCGCTCTCTGGGCGGGGCATAGAGGCGGTAAGAAGACTTGCGGCGGGCCGCTTCGGCTTCTTCTCCGGCCTGCTTTCCCTGTGGGTTCACGCGCGTTCGGCCGGCCACCATGGGGAAGCGAGACAATCGCGTGGTGAGTATTCGGTAGGGAAAACGGTGGAGTGAGGCGGGGGCCGGACGGCAGGCGAGCGAGCGGAAGCCGTCGCCCGTCGCGGCGGGGCTGGCGGCCGCGTCGCACTTGGGGCCCCGAGACCCCGCGCCGTGCGGTGCGCGTGCGCCTTGCTGGTCCTCAGCGTCGTGCTCTGCGGGCCCTGGGCCTGCCGCTCCGCCGCGGTAAGGGCTGAGAGCACGGAACCGGAGCCGGCGCCGTCTGTGCAGAGAGGCCCAGACCCAGCGCAGCCCAACCGCGGGAATGGGGGTGGGGTGCGGGAATGATGGCTTTGGGGTGCTCTAGACTCCTGTGCCCTCGGAAGTTAGTGACTTCTGAACCCAAGTTTCTACCTGTGGGAATGGGGGGACCTCCTTAGTCACAGTTTGACCACAAAGGCAACTGCCCAACTGAACGTGCGGGTACCTATAAAAATCGGCCTGGGAAATGATAGTGTTCGCCACCCCGTCTTTAAAACAACAAAAACGTCCGTTTTAGTGCCTTGTGATTCCGTCATGGAAGCTTGGTGGTCGCGAATCTTGCTTGCACTGTTCAGGAGTGTACTTTCCTCCTGGCTTCAGGACGAGACCACGCGTTAACTGGATCATAGGATAGTGTTGAAATGCTCTATGTGCTTGGGCATCCTAAGTTCGACCTAGTGCTTGGGTTCTTTTAGTGTCCTCTCAGGTAGAAATCACCTCACCAGGAATGGAGACAGTTTTGCTTTGTTGTTATTAATGATGCTGTCGTGATTTTAAAGATTATAGGATTGCTTACAGACATTATAGTTTCTTACTGAAATCCAGACTGTTTCATTTTACTGGAAAGTTTCATTTATATATTCCTCAAGTCATTTTCAAAACATAAAAATTAGTTTCGTTTACTGGAGCGTTTTGACAGCTCTGTACTGTTCTGTTGTCATCCCACAATATGTTCTGGTAGCATTTTGTTTGTACTTCAAAGATTCTAAGACTGAAAACATTTTTTCAAAAGGTGGGAGTTGTAGATGTAAGGGAGATCTGAGACATAGAGGGCAGGGCAAGGATGCTTAAACTTGACCATAACTTGTATCATTTGGTATTTGGTTCAGTACCTCATGGATCTGGATCCCTCCCCTCTCCCCAGAGTCTCACTTTAATAAGGCTTTTAACCCACACATCCTATATATCCTGGTTCCACACACACACAGCTTCTCCATTATCAACATCCTCCACTGTAGAGATACAGGTGAACTGACTATGTTTCAGGAAAACAGGATCCCATCCTGTGATACTGTGCATAGTGTGTCTTTGGACACATTAATAATGATACCACCCATTATGATGCACTGTCACCACTTTTTTTTTTTTTTTTTTTTTTTTTTTTGGTTCTTTTTTTCGGAGCTGGGGACCGAACACTGTCACCACTTTGAAAGCTCTGTTTCAGTCTCACCTGTCCCTCAATCCACCACAATCACTGGTCTCTTTACTAGCTCCATAGTTTTTCCAGAACTAGATTTTGAGTGTCTGCCTCTGAAAATACTAGCTGTTGTTCTTCTCTAGAAATTGTCTGAGAGGCAATCCAGTTCTTTTTCTTACATTGATTATGCCCTCATGGTTTTAAAGATTGCAGGATTGGCAGTTAAAAAAATCAACCAAACCTTTAGGGGACTGGAGTAATGCTTGGAGGGTAGGAGCACAGGTTCCCTCCCTCCCTTCCTTTCTATTAATGTTTGCTTGCTTGCTTGCTTGTTTTGAGGAAGGGTCTCTGTGTTTGGTTCCAACTGACCTGGAACTTTGTAGACTAGGCTGTCCTGTGCCTGCCTCTGTCTCTGGAGTACTGGGATTAAAAACAAGAGCCACCAGACCTAGTATGTGCTGCTCTTGCAGAGGACTGAACTTGCATTCCCAGCACCCACATCAGCCCTCTGTAATCCCAGCTCTAGGAGAGCCAGTGCCCACTTCTGATATCTGTGACCATTCACATGGACACAGGGACACACAGATACAAATTAAAATCAGAAAGTCCCCTTAGATCTCATGATGAACAGTTGTTTTGGTTTTATTCATATTTATTTATTTTGTGTGTATGTGTGCACACCTACCACAGTGAACCAGCAAGAAACTTCCAGGGACTTTTCTTTTTTTTTTTTTTTTTTTTTTGGGTCTTTTTTTTCGGAGCTGGGGACCGAACCCAGGGCCTTGTGCTTCCTAGGCAAGCGCTCTACCACTGAGCTAAATCCCCAGCCCCGGGACTTTTCTTTTACCGTGTAGATTACCAGGATCAAACTCAGGTCATCAGGCTGGGTATAAAAGTGTTTTGGTGAGTTGAGCCATCTTTCTCTCTCCTGAATGGTAATTTTTATTTTGTTCTGTAGTGGAGTTTGTTTTGTTACAGCCTTTGAAGCTACTGAGAACCAAACTTGAGTCCTTTAGAAGTATGTACTTTGACCCATGTGCCATCTCTCCAGCCCTTCTTAGAGAAGCTTTGGGTTCACAGAAAAGTTGAATAGAAAGGATAGAGAGTTCTGTGCCTGTGTGAAAGCTTGCCTACTTGCATTCACACACATGGGTAGTCTCCTGTTACCAGTATCTGGCAAGACCCAGGGTACTGTTGTTACAGTCCTACATTGTTTGACACATGGTGTTCCAGGATCACAGATTACATTATGAATTTTTTTTTTCCTTAAGAGGCTTTTTTAGCTGGCCATTTTAGTACTTGGTGTCTGTAAAGGACTGAAGCCCACAGTGCCTTTGTACCTGTTGTTTTCTGGATGCTCGCTTCATATTCTTGATAGTATGAGTTACAATAACAAATCATTTTCTTTTACTTGAACTCATGCAGAAGTTTGGAGCCACAGACATGAATAATATGAATGTGTGACTTAGAAAGTCAAAGTATTTGTTTTTGTAATTTCTATTACATTTTAACTTTTGTACGTGTGTGTGGGGAGGGGGATTGTGCAGTGTACCAGGAGACAATTTTCCAGAGTCAGTACTCTCTGTCCACTGTGTGGGTCCCAGAGAACAAACCCAGGCCTTCAGGCTTGGAAGCACATGCCTTTACTCACTGAGGCATCTCTCCCCCAGGGTTGCAGTATTTAAAATGATCAAGGTGAGTGAGTGCAATGGCCTAGTGATTAAGAGCACTGGCTGTTCTTCCATAGGGCACAGATTTGTTTCCCAGCGCCTGATGGCAGCTCACAGCCTCTTAATAATTCTTTTCCAGAACATTTTTAGCCCTTTTCTGATCTCCCTTGGCACAAGGCACCAGAGGCCAAAAGAGGGTGTAAGATTTCCTGGAATAGGAATTACAGCCAGTTAAGAGCTACCCTTTTGGGAAATAGAGGTTTGGGGAACTGAACCAAGATCCTTTGCAAGAAAAGCAAATGCTCTTACCTGCGAAGCCATCTCCCCAGCCCTTAGTGTTCTTTTGTAGTGGATTCACTTAATCTTTAGCATATATACTCCTGAAGAGGACCAGGATTTGGTTCCTAGTACTGACATCAGATGGTCCACAACCATCTCTAACTGTAGCTTCAAGAGGTCTAACGCTGTCTTCTGTCCTCTACAAGCTTCTGCACTTGAGTGCATGTACTCTCAAACACACACAATCAAAAATAAATATTTACAAAAATAAAGTAGTTGAGGGGAGTATCTCCTCATTTTGGTGTACATGTATGTTCATATTTTGTTATTTACTCAAATGCTGTTGTTTTTTTTTTTTTTTGCAACGGTGTTTTTTGTTTGTTTGTTTTTTTCCTTCTCTCCAGAACCTTGGAAGTCTTTCCAAATCACAAAAACTATAGATCTACTTTTCAGTGACTACATAATACTTCATTTAGGGGCACACGAGTATATTTCATGAATCCTAATTTGATGATGGTTCAGGTGTTTTCATTTTTTGCTATTGTGGTAATTTAGTTGGGATGGTCTTTTTCTATAGTTGCACTCTTTGGAAATAATTTTAGGGTTTGTTTTTTGTTTTTTGTTTTTCCAGATCTGGGGACCGAACCCAGGGCCTTCCGCTTGCTAGGCAAGCGCTCTACCACTGAGCTAAATCCCCAACCCCTATAAGTTTACAGTTTTAAACTTAAAATGTTTACCATTAGGTACTACTAAAATGACTGCAGTTAAGAGTATTTCGTGCTCTTGCAGAGAACCTGGGTTTAGTTCCCAGTACTCAAAACTCACAAATACTTGTAACTCCGTTTCCAAGGATCTGATGTCCTTTTCTGGCCTTCAGTGACACCTTTGCACATGGTGCATACACAAGCAGATTCATACACCTAAATTTAAAAAATGTCGGGGTTCGGGATTTAGTTCAGTGGTAAGGCCCTGGGTTCGGTCTTCAGCTCCGAAAAAAAAAAGTCATGATATATATTTGCCATACTGTTTTTTTACAAATGTTGGGTTTAGTTTTTGTGGTGTGAATCAGCAGCATCATTAGTGAGCTGACAATTCTGTTATTTGAGAGTATAGTTTATATAAAAACAAAATAACCAAAGTTCTGGGATTGGGAGATGACTTAGGAAAGTGCTTGCCATGCAAGCCTGAGGACTTAGTCCCCAGAACCCATGTAAAAAAGCCAAGTACAGTGGTGTGCATCTTTAATCTTAGAATGGTGTGGGTTAGAGACAGGAGGATCTCAGCCTTGCTAGCCAGCTAGTCTAGTTAAATTCTTGAGTTCCAGGCTCAGTGAGAGACCCAATCTCAAAAAGGTGGAGAGCATTTGAGGAATGCACCACGTGTCAGCCTGTGGTTACACAAGTGCACACAGTGTCTCTGTATTTTGCATTGGGTTTGATACTCATATATTTTCTTGATTCTTTAAATATCCCTAACATTAGGAAATTCTAATATTCCTTCCTACTTGTAAGAAACTTCCCTTAGAGATTTGTGGTCATCCAAGTAATTAGGCAGTATTGTTTTAGTGGTGATTTTGTATTGTTTACTCTGCCAGAAAATCTGCAAGTCTGTCACATTTGTTAGATAGGTAGAAATGTTGGTCATTTTTACAAGTTTTGTTATAAAGTCCAACAAATGTTAAATAGTAAGAGAGGCCTTAAAATTAACCTACGAGTAGTTTCCTTTAGGCTAAGTTTTTTTTTTTATATAAAGTTATTTATTTACTTTGCATCCTGATCACAGGTTCTCCTTTCCCTCCATCTTCCTCCTCCCCTTCTCCTCAGAAAAGAGGCCTCCCATGGATATGAACCAGCCTTGACATACAAAGTTGCAGTAAGACTATTGAGGCTAGACAAAAGAACCCAGATAGCAGAAAGGGATCCAAAGGCAGGCAACAGACTGGAAAACAGCCTCTGCTCCTTTTTTTTTCTTCTTTTAGATTTATTTATTTATTATATATAAGTACACACTGTAGCTGTCTTCAGATACACCAGAAGAGGGCATCGGATCTCTTTACAGATGGTTGTGAGCCACTGGGAATTGAACTCATAACCTCTGGAAGAGCAGTCGGGTGCTCTTAACCGCTGAGCCATCTCTCCAGCCCCCTCTGCTCCTTCTTTAGAAGACCCAGCTGCACAACCACTACATATGTGCAGAGGGCCTAGGTCCTTCCCGTACATGCTCTCTGGTTGGCAGCTCAGCCTCTATGAGCCTGTGAGTCCACGTTAGTTGATTTTGTAGGCTTTCCTGTGGTGTCCTTGACCCTCTGACTCCTTCAATCCTTCCTCCCCTTCTTCCATAGAATTTCCCAAGCTCCGCTTAATGTTTGGCTGTGGGTCTCTGTATCTGTTTTCATTATTTCCTGGGTGAAACCTCTCTGATGACAGTTATGTTAGGCTCCTGTCTGCTAGTATAGCAGAATAACATTAATAGTGTCAGGGGTGCCCTCCTACTCATGGCATGGGTCTCAACTGGACCAGTCATTGGTTGGCCCTTCCCTCAAATTCTGCTCCACCTTTTTTTTCTCCATCTTTATTAAATTGGGTATTTCTTATTTACATTTCAATTGTTATTCCCTTTCCCAGTTTCCAGGCCAACATCCTCTTAATCCCTCCCCCTCCCCTTCTTTAGAAGTGTTCCCCTCCCCATCCTCCCCCCATTGCCACCCTCCCCCCAAGAATCCCGTTCACTGGGGTTCAGCCTTGGCAGGACCAAGGGCTTCCCCTTCCACTGGTGCTCTTACTAGGATATTCAATGCTACCTATGAGGTCAGAGTCCAGGGTCAGTCCATGTATAGTCTTTGGGTAGTGGCTTAGTCCCTGGAAGCTCTGGTTGCTTGGCATTGTTGTACATATGGGGTCTCGAGCCCCTTCAAGCTCTTCCAGTTCTTTCTCTGATTCCTTCAACGGGGGACCTATTCTCAGTTCAGTGGTTTGCTGCTGGCATTCGCCTCTGTATTTGCTGTATTCTGGCTGTGTCTCTCAGGAGCGATCTACATCCGGCTCCTGTCGGTCTGCACTTCTTTGCTTCATCCATCTAATCTAGTTTGGTGGCTGTACATGTATGGGCCACATGTGGGGCAGGCTCTGAATGGATGTTCCTTCAGCCTCTGTTCTAAACTTTGCCTCCCTATCCCCTGCCAAGGGTATTCTTGTTCCCCTTTTAGAGAAGGAGTGAAGCGTTCACATTTTGGTCATCCGTCTTGAGTTTCATGTGTTCTGTGCATTTAGGGTAATTCGTCTGTTCCATCTTTTAACCCCTGCACATCTTATAGGCAGAACAGCAGAGCAGATTGTAGGTCAAAGGTTTTATGACTGGATTGGTGTCCCTGTCCCTCCGTTAGAAGTCTTGCCTCTCTTACAGGAGATGGCTGGTTCAGTCTCCATATTCACTATAACAAGGACTC
Organism: Rattus norvegicus; assembly: GCF_021556685.1. Classification (NCBI taxonomy): domain Eukaryota; kingdom Metazoa; phylum Chordata; class Mammalia; order Rodentia; family Muridae; genus Rattus; species Rattus norvegicus. The sequence goes on along the minus strand of NC_141537.1, from coordinate 31,421,607 downwards.
TTAGCTAGAGTCACCCTCAAAGATTCCTGGGAGTTTCCATAGTCCTAGGTTTCTAGCTTGTCCCAGGGGTATGCTCCCATCCAGCTCTCCTAGTACTGTCTCCCTCCATACGCCCTTATCATCCCTCCTGCTCCATCCATGGCCCATCCCCCACCCAGTCTCCAGTCCTCCCCCTCCATTTACCCCCATATCTAGTCTATTTCCCTTCTCACTGAGATTCAATCTCCCCCACCCCTCGAGCCCTCCTTCTAATGTAGCCTCTCGAGGCTCATGAGTGAATTGTAGAATGAATGGGTTTTCTTTACAACTAATGTCCACTTACCTGTGAGTACATTCCATGTTTGTCTTTCTGGGTCTGGCTTACCTCATTCAGGATGGGCTTCTCTAGTTCCGTCTATTTGCCTGCAAATTTCATGATGCTGTTTTTAATAACTGAGTAATATTCATGTGTAAATGTACCACATTTTCTTTACTCATTCTTTGGTTGAGGGATGTCTGGGTTGTTTCCAGTTCCTGGCTATTACGAATAAAGCTGCTGTGAACATACTGGAGCATGTGTCCTTGTGGTATAGTGAAGCATCTTTTGGGTATATGCTGAGGAGTGGTGTAGTTGGGTCTTGAGGTCAATCTATTTCCAGTTTTCTGAGAAACTACCAAATTGATTTCCAAAGAATTATAGAAGTTTGCTTTCAAATTGGGACTAGAGGGGTGTCACCCTTGCTCCACATCCTCATCAGCCTGAGCTGTGGCTTGAGTTCTCGAGCCATTCTGACATGTGTGAGATGAAACCTGAGTTGTTGTGATTTGCATTTCCCTGGTGACAAGGATGTTGACCTTTTTTTAAAAGTGTTTCTTGAGCTTTAGAGATTCGTTTGCAGAATTGTCTGTTTAGCTCTGTACCCCATCTTTTAATTAGGTTATTTGGTTTGTTGATGTCTTGTTTCTTGACTCCTTTATGTATATTTTGCGTGTCAGCCCTCTGTCAGATACAGGGTTGGTGAACCACTCTGTAGTTGCTGTTTTGTTCTTTTCATGGTGTCCTTTGCCTTAGAGACGCTTTTCCGTTTCAAAGGTCCCATTTTATTAGTTGTGATCTTAGTGATTGAGCCATTGGTGTTCTGTTCATGAACTGTCTCCTGTAGCAGTGTGTTCATGGTGTATGATGTTTTTGATGTGTTCTTGGATTGTTTGTGAATATTTTGTTAGTATTTTTACGTCAGTGTTCATAAGGAGTTTGGTCTTAATTCTCTTTCTTGGTTGAGTCTTTGTGTGGTATTAGGGTGACTGTGGCCTCATAATTGAGTTTGTCAGTTTTCCTTCTATTTTGTAAAATAATTTCAAGAGTATTGGAATTAGCTCTTCTTTGAAGGTGTAGTAGAATTCTGCACTAAAACCATCTGGCCCTGGGCCTTTTTTTTGTTGGAAGACTTTTAATGACTGCTTCTATTTCTTTAGAGGTTTAGATCTATTTAGATTGTCTTGGTTTAGCTTTGGTAAGTTAAGTGTTATGTACCAAGAAAATGATTTATTTTGTTTATATTTTTCAGTTTTGTGGAGTTCAGGTTTTTGAGCTAAGAACTCCTGAATCTTTGGATGTCCGTGGTGTCTGGTGTCGTGCCCTCCTTTTCATTTCAGATTTTGTTCATTTCAAACTGTCTCTGCCTTTTAAGTTAGTTTGGCTAAGGGTTTGGTTTGTCTGTCTTGTTGGTTTTCTCAACCAAGTCTTTTGTTTCATTAATTCTTTGTATTGCTTTCTTTGTTTCTAATTTATTGACTTTATTCTGAGTTCCATTATTTTCTGTTATCTACTACTTTTCGGTGTGTTTGCTTCTTTTTGTTCTAGAGCTTTCAGGTTTGTTTAGCCTAAGTTTTTATCATTTAGATAGAGGGGAGAAAGAAGAGTTTATCAACTTGAATTAAACTTGGGAAAAGTGAATATGAGGTTGAAACTGAGTCAAGTATGGTGGTGCATGGTTGTAATCATCAGGTGAGGCAGGGTCACTCAGAGTCAGGACAGCCTACAGCTGCTTAGGGAGAGCCTGCCTCAAAACAAGCAGATCTACATCTACAGCAGATTTTAGGAAATCAACATCTCTGCCAGAAACCATCACTAAACACAAATCTATTGCTTTATTTTGTGTCAGTGTTTTTGGATGAGGGCTCTGAACTGTGTGTTTATCTTACTATAGTAACTGTAAAATACAGAGAGAGCATCTTTTTTTTTTTAATTATTGATTTCTTATGCATGGTATAGGATGTAGCTCAGCTGGTAGAGTGCATGTCTAGCAGGTACAAAGCCTTAGTGTGATTCCCAGCACCATGTAAAATTAGATCTGGTACATGTCCATGATCTCGTTACTCAGAAAGTAGAGATGGGGTATCAGGATCAGATCCTGGGTCATCTCCCCATCTCTGAGCACATTTTGTTCTTATGTAAACATATACTCTTGGGTATTTCATCCAGCTGCCTCTGTTGAGCATTTCAGTTGGTGTGAGGTGGAGGCTGATATCTTGTTTTACATATTATGACATTTACTTTTTTTTTTTTTTTTTTTTTTTTTTTTTTTTTTGAGACAGGTTTCACTGTCTTTGGCCTGGACTTGGTATTGTAGACCAGACTGGCCTTGGACTCACAGATATCCTCCTGCCTCTTCCACAGTTTAAACTCCTGGGATTAAAGAGTACTAACAGTAGCCATTTTAGAGCATAGTTGAATGCCATTAGCTACATTCACAGTTCTACAACCACCTGTCCATTTCCAAAATTGTCATAATCCCTAGTAAGCTGTGTCTAATGAAACAATATCTCTCTAGTTTCTCTAGCTAATAAGCTCAGTTCTGTCTTCTGTCTTTATGGATTTGCTTCTTACAGATGTTCCCAGAGGTGGAGCTGTGAAGCTGTCCTGTTGAATTTGTCTTACCTCAGTTAGACCCATCTGGATACAGTATTAGAATTTGGGTCTTTAGAAATCGGGTGGGGTATTGTTTTGAGCCGTCGTGGACACTGATGTGCCATTAAAGTCTGCTTTGCATTGTTTGGGTATGTGTGGTACCTAGACATGGTGATTGGAGGTTCATGTGGTGATTCTATGCGTAACTTTTTGAAAAACAACCAAGTTATTTTCTACAACAGCTATTCCATTTTATTCTCTCACTAACAGTGTACAAAGAGCCCCGATGTCTTCCAACAGCCCTTGTGATTTTCTAGTTTTTGGTAGAGCCTTCCTAGTAATACTGAACATTCTTACCTGTGTTTTTGGCCATTGTCAGTGTAACTTTGGAGGAATGTCTATTTTAAGTCCTTACAGGTGGTTTTTTCATTCTGCAAATTGTTGTCTTTTATTTGTCTGGTAATGTCCTTCCCCTGCACATTTTTAATTTGGGGGGAGTCTAGAGAAAATGGCTTAGGTGTTAAGAGCACTGGCTGTTCTTGTAGAGGGTCTGGGTTTGATTCTGGCAGTGACTCAAGATGATCTGTAACTCCATTTCCAGAGGATCCGATACCCTTTTATGATCTCCACAGGCACTGTATGTACTCAGTGCACAGACAGACATACAGGCAAAATATCCATACACATTTTAAGTTTTTAAGAATTATTTTGGGTTTTGGTTTTGTTTTGAGATAAGTATCATGTAGCTACTCCTTACCTTCCTTCCTACAGCTCCAGAGTACTAGAATTGTAGGTATGTGTCACTTTGGCCACATTTTATGAAGTCTTCATTTTTGTTATTGATTGTCATTTAATTTTGAAGTTAATTTGGGAATAAAGTTGCCATCAGTATGACATAGTACTTCCTGGAATAGGAGAATTAACAGTAAGTTAGCTCATTTTACTTTCTTTAGTAGTAAACATGGTGTGATCACCCTCATGGGTTACTGAGTTTTAGAAAAAGTTACCCTCAAGGCTTCAGTAGGTGAAAGGATCATTATTCATCAGCTGTCTGGTAAAGTTCAGCAACATGTGTTATATGGAATAACTACTTACCCACTAACATTTATGGATATCGATTCATTTATAATACTACTACTAGATATAAGTGACTTTTCATAGTGGCTATTTTAATGGAATTAATTCTTGTTCTTTCCTCAAGGCCTACATGAATCCAATAGCAATGGCTCGGTCAAGGGGTCCAATCCAGTCTTCAGGACCAACAATCCAGGATTATCTGAATCGACCAAGGCCTACCTGGTATTTCTCAGTTTACCTGTTTATAAGTTTAACCTTGCTGCCTTTATTGAGCACTTGACAGATAACAAGTGATTTTTACTGATTTTTGAGAGTTTCAACCATAAGTATTGTGTTTATATAATTTCCATTCTTCTCTCTCCCGCCTCCAGTTCTCTGTTTTCCCTTCCTACACCTTCTCTAATTTGGGACTTCTTTGATATTGTTAAACATATATGCACCCTATTGAATTGCATTCATTTTGTGTTGCTCATATGCACATGTGTTCAAGGCTGTCCACGTTGGGGGATGACCTTTCAAGAAGTTCATTTCATCCCTAAGGAAAACTGACTCATACTCATTTTCTACCCCCACCCCTGGGATATCTATAGCATCTTCATTCAGTTGGCTTGTCATCTACTGTTTTCATTATGCAGATCTCTAAATTGTGGTGATTTCATGGGTGCAGCTTCCCTGTCATGTCTAGAAAACACTACTGTCTCTCAATGGACATCCTGGTCCTTCGACTCTTAAAATCTTTCTGCTACTCTGTGGGATGCCATACAGGTGTAGGCAGGTACAAGATAGAACGAGGATGGGTGGGATAGAAGTTTTAGAGAGAGGAGGAGACTGGAGCGAGGGGGGAGGAGCAGCAGAGAGAACGTGGAGGTGGATGTGAAGGTTCCTCTCTGCACATTTACACGTTGTGAGTGTTCTTAAGGAATGGATGTGTACAGGGCTCTGTATGTCTAGATGAGCAAATTATATCTGATCAATTGGATCAGAGGTTGTTGTGTTTTGTGTTCTTTCATGTGGCGATTTAAGTTTAAGAGAGTATGTAGTGACTGGAGACACTGGGCAGCCATGGGATTGGGATGTGTGTGTCTGGCATGGTGGCAACCTGCCTTTGGAACTAGATGGGTAGAGAGATTGTTGCCAGACTCAGAGAGATGGGATGGAACAAAGTGGGTGAGACGCTTTGCTGAGATGAAGATTTCTACCAGATATCTTAGGGCAGGCACTACAGTGCCGGATCTAGTGCGGGATGAAAAACAGCATTTTGTATAATGTTACAGCAACACAACTCTTCTGTAATTGTCCCTGAGCCTTAAGTGTAGAGGTTACATGGTAGATGCACCAGCTTGGGGTGGGCACCCATGGGCACTTACTCTCTGTGTTCTGACTAGTTGAGGGTCTTTGTAGTGTTGTTGCAGAGAAAACTTCTCTACTGAGGGAAGAGCGACCCTTATCTGGATATAAGGGTACATATTTAGAATGCAGTTAGAAATTTTATTGGATAAATGGCGGTCCTCAGCTCTCCTCCAGAGTCTGTGACCTCATCAGCCACAAGTTTTTGGCTATGTTTGCAGTATTATGAATTCCCCCTACATGGGTCTTAAGTCCAGTTAGACATCTGGTGGCTACCTCCAAGCTAAAGGTGCACTTTGTACCAGTGGCAATATGCCCTCTGCTTAGGATCCATGGGCTTTACCACTGCCTTTGCTCCCTTGGGAGCTTGCGTAGCACCTTCAGATACTGTGAGAGCCAGCCCCCAGAAAGGAGGCTCCCAGGTCAGTCCCAGCTCAGTACCTCCAAGTCCTGTGTTTTCAGTATATAATCTGTATATGATATATGCAGGTTTCCAGTATATAATCTGTGGCTCCTTCAGGTAGCATTATCACGCCCTTTTTTATGTTGTTTGTTTCCTTGTTTTTTGAGTTTCTTTGTATATCTGGATATTGATCCTCTATGAAAAGTACAGCTGACAGATTCTTGGTGAGCTTTTTCATTCAGTTGTTTCCTCTGCTCTGCAGATATGCAACAGCATGTTTGTTGATCGTTGGTCTTAATTCCTGGACAAAGAGTCTGTTCAGAACACCGTTTTTTGTTCCTGTATTGTAAGCCACAGCCTATGCTTTCTTGTAGCAGTTTTAGGTTTCTGGCTTCACATTGAGGTCTTTGATTCATCTAGAGGTAATTTTTCGTCAGGGTAATCTATTAAAGTAACATTTAGCATGTGCTTGGTTTTGAATATGTGATTCACATGAGTAAACAGAATAGACATTTGAGAACTGGCACAACTAAAAAGCACTCAGAGGAAAACTTTCTTGTCCTCTCTTCCCTACCCTCTAAAATGTCTTGCTACCCTTATATGCAGGCACCTGGAGTCGATGCTCATCATGTTATAGGGAGTCCTTGCAGCTCACTGTCCACCTCCTCTCACGTGGTTAAGTCTTGTTCTTAACCACTGCAACATTCCAGAAATGTTCCCACATAAAGTGCTGCTTTGGCTTTAATATGAGAAGAGGAATGGAATTGAAAGGGAAAATGTTCAAACAGGCCTTTTTAAAACAACCCATAGGTTGCGTAATTCATAAAGCATTCACAGGAGTCTTGGCAGATAATCTTGCTAATGGCAACCAAAGGTACTGTTGAAGAGGCCAGGCAAGGTTTCAAGGCTCTTCCTAATAGAATCACACAAGGCACATGTAAGTCCCAGCAGAGTTATGATAGCACATGCTGGACACTGCCAGCCCAGTGGGCAGTTATCTCTGGCATTTTCTTGCCCAAGATTGTATTGTTGGTCAGTCAGCCTCTGCTGTTACATACTCAAACTTCACATTCCTGGAATAAAGAAGACATCAGCCTAAACTGTACTGTATCTTCACACACAGAGAGTTTAGGCAAAATTAGCTGCTCTTAATGAGAGCAGCTTAATGAATGGTAAGATCTCTCCAAAATCCCAGTTCCAGGATGCCCATCTTAGGACAGTGGTCCTAAAAGGTAGGCTGTTTCAAGCCTTCTGCCTACATGTCAAGTTTTTTATATCATGGATCTTACTAGCAGAATGTAGCAGTTGAATAAGATAGAGTTGACTTGGTTCATCTTAAAGCTTAAAGTTTGTGGTCTGAGATGTCTTACTGTCTTAGAACTTCAGTAATGCTATAGAGTGAAGTACCTGTTAGGTTGTTCTGAGAGTCGATCAAAATATTTAAGCAATCTAGATTTAAACGAGGAGTGATTAGTATCACCCAGTGGGCTTTATTATGGTGATTTACATGATTGCAAACTGCCAATATGAAAGGGAGTCTTAGAATATTAAAATAATATTTACAGACTGTTCTGTTTCTATTCATCCACTTACATTGTATATATCACTCTACTCCTAAGGGAGGAAGTGAAGGAGCAGCTGGAAAAGAAAAAGAAGGGCTCCAAGGCTTTGGCTGAGTTTGAAGAGAAAATGAATGAGGTTGGTAAATAGCATTTCGTAAAGAAATAGACTGATCTTTTCCGTATAATAAAAATGAAACCTATGTTAACTGTTTTACTTTAATAAGCCAAGAGTTTGATCATTGTACTTTAGTAATTAAGGGGCTCTATATTTTATGAATGTTACTGTTAAATATTTAGAGGCAGGTTTGTTAGTAAATGAATACTTTCTAATAAAGATAAAAGAAGGACTCAGTAAAGGCACTTGCTTGAAGTGAAAGCCTGGTGATCTGAGTTTGGTCTTCAGAACTACCTAAACATGGAAGGAGAGAGCTACCTCCACACATAGACCGCAGCACAGTACACCCATGCCCACCCACTACAAACATACTTTTTTTTATTAAATGTTTTTTTAAAGCCCAGGTGTTGTTGCACACACCTTTAATCCCAGCATTCAGGGCTGGAGAGATAGCTCAGAGGTTAAGAGCACCAACTGCTCTTCCAGAGGTCCTGAGTTCAATTCCCAGGAACCACATGGTGGCTCACAACCATCTGTCATGAGATCTGATACCCTCTGGTATGTCTAAAGACAGCTACAGTGTACTTATACATAATAATAAATAAAATCTTTTAAAAAAAATCCCAGCATTCAGAAGGTGGAGGAAGATGGATAGCTGAGTTCGAGGATAACCTGGTCTACAAAGCACGTTCCAGGATGGCCAGGGCTACACAGAGAAACCACATCTTACACAGACATGTCCACAAGTGAAAATAAGTACATCTCTTGTTTAAAAACAGGAAGCTGAGATAAGCAAGTGGAAAGGGAATGGTAACTTACAATTGTGTCTTTGAACCTTCTTGCAGAATTGGAAGAAAGAACTAGAAAAACATAGAGAAAAACTATTAAGTGGAAATGAGAGCTCATCCAAAAAGCGACAGGTAACGCCACTTAGTTTACTGTCATTCTTCCATTGGTTCATAATGCTGTATTAATAAATTCATTTGAGAGTCACATCCACTTACTCAGGCTTGTGTTTTCTTTCATTTAGAAAAAGAAAAAAGAAAAGAAGAAATCTGGTAGGGTGAGCAAAAGTTTTCTATTGTCTAAATGTTACAGCTAGGGCCTATGAGACAGTAAGAACGATTGATTTCCCTGTGCGCTAAAACTGACTTAGACTGCAGATGCGTCAGGCAGCCCACAGGTCCTTTGGCTGGGATGGGTGACATGAAAGAAGTGTTAGTGTCCTCTACCCTAGGAGTGTCTCTGCCGCTACTGCTGCTGCTGCCGCCGCCGCTGCCGCCGCCGCTGCTGCTGCTGCAGAGGACAGTGCTGCTCATTGCTGCACATGTTGTTGCTTTGTTGAGCTTTTGTGGGAGGGAAATGGCTTTGATATTTTAGTTTCTAAATCCTGTGAATATGGCATCTGTTTCTTAGACACTAGATTGATTTCACTAAGTGCTTGAGAGACTTAGTAAAAGAAACCAATTCCTGCATCTCACAAGCTTTAATTGTTTTGTGCTTGGTCAAGTATTCATCTTCTTCTTCATCGAGCTCTGATTCTTCCAGCAGTTCTTCAGATTCTGAGGAGGAGGTAAGATTTGCTGTGATGGTTGTGAAGTAATTTACCTCCTTGATTGTCAGAGGGGCAGGTGCTCCTACACATGTTGATTTTTTATTTCAATTAATTGTTCATAACTTAAGTATCCATATATGAATGACATGAGATGTTTAGATATTGATGTATATTTTTTAAGTTTGCTTTATTCACTGAAAATAATTTTTTTTAATTCTAAAATGTTGTTGGCTCATTGCTTAGAATTACATGCCTATAATTCAGATCACTTGACACTTTAAATAGAAAGTGAATAGTGGTATATGTTATAAATATAAATTGAGGAAATTTTATGTTTATAAGCTGGCCCTTTCATTATGCTCTGGTCATTACTACATTTATATTAGTTAAACGGATTAATTAAATTCTGGAACAGAAAGCAAATGCTTGTAAAAATGTTTTGTGTAGGATAAAAAGCAAACAAAAAGAAGGAAGAAAAAGAAGAGCCATTGCCATAAGTCTCCGGAGACCTCCGTGTCGGATTCAGACTCAGACAGCAAGGTGAGACTCAGCCCTGGACTGCTGAGAGCAAAAACAGCCATTTTCCTGTCTGCTTTTCCTGTCTAGCGCTTCAGTTAGAAAGCACATTTGATTTCATTTTTGGATTTTTGAGACAGAGTTTTTCTCTGTATAGACCTAGATCAGGCTGGCCTCAAAGTCACTGAGATCCAACCTGCCTTCCTGTGCAGCCTGAGTGCTGGCACTAAAGGGGTGCACTAGCACCACCACTCCCAGCCACATTTGACTTTTGTACTTTGAGGTTCTGCACCAGTCGACAGGTGTATTTAATATTGTACATGTAGCATCTTTTTATCCTTTATTCTTCATATGCATGTTTGTATGATTCCATGATAGTGTTTCCTTTGTTTGTAAAATAATATTTGCAATTCTAGGTTAAAAAAAAAAAAGCTGATTACCTTTGATAACTAGCCCAGTATGTTTTCCTTTTTACCTAAATTTGTTCTGTACTAACTAGAAGTCAAGTACAGTTGACTCAACTCTCATTGAACAGTCTTTTAAAAAGTGTGAAGTGGTTTAGAAAAGTGTTGACTGTAGTTGCCAGACTGTCGTCAGTGGCATACAGTACCAGCACCTTACTTAGTTACACTTGTTTATTCCCTGGGAGAAATGTGCTAGAGAGCTTGCCTGGTAGTCACAAGAGAGGCTGTGGGTTCAATCTTCAATACCAATGAAAGAGAGAAAGGACACCATGGAACACTGGGGCTTCAGGAAACTAAGGATCCTATTCTGGTTTCTAAAAGAGCTCCACTCACCCTGGGAAGATTTCTTGTGTAGAAAGTACTCAGTGACTGTTGGTAATCTCTTGAGTCTTTAATCATTGCAGTCTGATGATTGTGATAGCTAGCGTAGTGTTCATGAGAAGCCTGCTGTGTGGTAGGATCTGTGTAGGCCCGTGATGGTTAATTCATTTAGTCCTTTCAGCACATGTACGAAGTTGTTTTTAATACAGATTTTAATCACTAGAACTAAGGGAATAACATAAAATTCTTGATAAGGATGGTAGGCTAGTCAGATTGGTGGATAGCAGAAAACCATGTGGATTATAGACCCCCCATGCACATGGCCACCAGAGACAAAGACAGTGGCATAAATCCCTATTTTAAAATAAACACATGGGTATTGTTTTTAGGAGAGCTTAGGTTGTTGTTGTTTTTGGTTCTTTTTTTTCGGAGCTGGGGACCGAACCCAGGGTCTTGCGCTTCCTAGGTAAGCGCTCTACCACTGAGCTAAATCCCCAGCCCCTCAGGAACTTAGGTTTTATTCAGTGAATAAAATGCTAATACTGAAGTAAATTAGTCATGAATCAAATAACTTTTGGGAGGGCTATACTTAACACTGTATTTTCTACATTTAAAAGTTATGCATATTTGTTTAGGATGGTTCAAAAAAGAAAAAGAAGTCAAAGGATATAACTGAAAGAGAAAAGGTAACTATTTTTACATTGCCTTAAGGTAGGCTGTCGTGCAGCACTTAATGACTTTAAGAGATGAACAGCGATGGGTCACTTTTCACAATAAGGGGTTTCTTTTCTTATGGCATGTCATAGTAATGTAATGAACTTATTTATTTATGAGACGGGGCTCACTGAGGTGTCCAGGCTAGCCTCATATTCCTGGGATCTTCCTCAGCAGTTGGGCTGTCTACATGATTCCCACTGTGACTTCTCTATTATTAATGCTGATTGATATATATTAACTGATAGAAGTAGAAATGTGGTTATTTCTGATAGTCAAAGTCATTATAAAATAATGGTTGCTTTCATGTTTGAGAAAAGTCTATGTGCAACTAAAACTTTTTAATACATAGTAAAAATCTGAAACAGCTGTGTTATGATTTTTTTTTAATAAACTGCACAGCAGTGACGAGCACTTTTTTTTTTTTTTTTTTGGAGCTGGGGACTGAACCCAGGGCCTTGCGCTTCCTAGGCAAGCGCTTTACCGCTGAGCTAAATCCCCAACCCCTTGTGTTATGATTTTTAAATATTTGAAAGTATGACATACAGAATCTCGTACATACACACAGACACACATCCTCAGAACAGCCATCCTCAGACTGGCTGGAATTAATAAATGGTTTACATTTGTTTCTGACTGTTTTCTGTTTTAAAATTGCTACTCCTTCCGAAGCAGCTCAAATTGACATGCATGCTTCTTAGTCACATTTAGCACCTAAATATATGTCTTCATAGTAACATTTGGTGTTGTGGTTTTTCAAAATAGTGGCAAGTTCTGGGACTAGCTTTTATTCAGGGTTACTATTGACATCCTTGATGTTTTCAAGTTTATTTCTTTTGCTTACAATAGTCCATTTACTTATTTCTTTAGATTATTCTCATTTTTCTTCTTTTGTTTTGTTTTTTGAGAGGGGGTTTCTCCATGTCACCCTAGCTGTCCTAGAACTCACTTTGTAGACCAGGCTGGCCTGGAACTCAAAGAGATTCGACTGCCTCTGCCTCCCAAGTGCTGGGATTAAAGGTGTGTGCCACCACTGCCCAGCATATTTTCCCTCTCTAAGATTTATAGATATATTTATCTGTATGTCTGCATGAGTTTGTGTGCACCGTGTATAGTCAGGTGTATGCCTGTGGAGGCCAGAAGAGGATACAGCATCTCCTGGAACTGGAGTGGAGTTGCTTGTTATGGGAGTGGAAACTGAGCGTGGTCCTCTGCGTGAGCAGTGAATGCTCTGAACCACTGAGCCATCTCTAGCCACCAGTTATTTATAGATCTCAGTGGTGCAGACTGTTGCAATGCATATTTCTTCCTTAACTTTAAAGATCTTATTTATTTTTATGTGTTTAAGTATATTGCTTATATGTGTGCATATGTACTATGTACATGCCTGGTGCCCAAGATGGCCAGAAGCGGGCATTAGATACTCATTACTGGAATTGCTGGCAGTTGTAAGCCACCATGTAGATGCAGCAAACTGAACCTGGGTCTTCACACTAGCAGCAACTTAATCACTGAGCTCTCTCTGGCTCTATTCAGTGCATGAGTCTTAACTATTTTTGCTCCTATGTGTTATTCTTAATTTTTTCATGCATATCTAAGACTATAATTTCTAGGTTCTCAGAAGGTAGATATATTTAATTTTCAATTTACATTTCTGAATTGTTGGCTGTACTAGTTGTTTGCATAATTTTTAGTTCTTAAAATGTCTACTTAAGTCTCTAAGTACATTATAAAAGAATTTTACTGTGTGTATATATGCACATGCATCTGTGCACATGGTATGGGGGAATGATGCTGTGTACTGTGCTGTATATGTAGATCAGAAAACAGCTTTGTGAAATGGGTTCTCTGCTTCTACCTTTATGTGAGTTCTGGTGGTCGTTATGTTCTGAGCCATTTTGCTGTCCCAGAATTAAGATGTTTTCAAAATGAGATATAGGATTTAGGGGTTGGGGATTTAGCTTAGTGGTAGAGCGCTTGCCTAGCAAGCACAAGGCCCTGGGTTCGGTCCCCAGCTCCGAAAAAAAAAAAAAAAAAAAAAAAAAAAAAAAGAAAAGAGATTGGAGATATAGGAGTTAGAGAGATGGCTTAGTGGTTAAGCGTATTTGCTTTTCTTCCATAGGACCTGAGGTTCACAGCACCCACATTGCGTGACTAACAAGTACCTACAACTCCAGCTACAGGGAATCTGACTCTTTTGACTTCCATGGATACCTTCCATGGGCATGCGCACACACATACACATACATATACATACACATGCGTAAAAATAAATCTTTTAAAAATATAATACTCTAAATATATCAAAGTTATTATACAGACATCCTTTTAAATCATAACAGGTTATTACCCACTGATTTTCTTTTCTGATGAACCTGAGTAGAAACAAAAGGATTAAAATACCTAAATCTCCCACCATCTTGATTTCTTATGACCTAAAAATTGCATCTGTTAATTTAAGGAAAGGCATTATTTTCTAAAGTAGTGGTTCTCAGTCTTCCTAATACTGTTACCCTTTAGTTCAGTTCCTCATGTTGTGGTGACCCCCAGCCATAAAATTATTTTCAATGCTACTTCATAACTGTAGTTTTGCTGTTAAAAATTATAATATAAATATTTGTGTTTTCTGAAGACCCCCCTCCCCAAAAGGGTTGCAACCCACAAGTTGAGAATACTGATCTGAGTGGATATGTAGTTGCTTCAATTTATTAAATAAAAGCATTGCTGTAGTAGAATTAAAAACAAATTCTGGGGTTGGGGATTTGGCTCGGTGGTAGAGCGCTTGCCTAGCAAGCACAAGGCCCTGGGTTCGATCCCCAGCTCCGAAAAAAAAAAATTCTGGTAAAGTCATCATTTGCAAAAAATTCTAAATTTAAAAAATGGGTGATTTGTAATAATTAGAAGAATTATTAAATGTACCTTAAAGCATAAGGTTTGGGGCTTGTGTCATGGTGCAGATTTGACAGTCTGAATTGAATCCTTGAGTCCCACCAAGTCGCAGGAGAGAGTAGACGTCCAGCGTTGGCTCTCTGACTGCTGCACATGCACATGTGCTGACAGGTAGACACACACAGGACATAAACTTTTCAGTGTGGAAACGAACCGTAAAGTTTACTTGGCATAGTATTATTTCATCAGGATACATCTATTTATTTTTGTAGGACACTAAAGGACTCAGCAAAAAGAGAAAGATGTATGAGGATAAACCTTTGTCATCTGAGTCATTGTCAGAGTCAGACTGTGGAGAGGTGAGTGAAAAAGAAAGGAGTAAGTGTTAAAGTTCCTCCAGAAGATATCACATGCTGTCAACTTGATAATTAACCAGGCTTTTGTATGCTTTTCCAATGTCATATGAGATCCAGTCATGGTTAAAGACAAAAGAAGGACTATGTGTGCTCTCTGTCTTTAGTCTTAAACGCACTGTTTGGCCATTGCCAAAGGAGATGCTTTCCTGAGTCTTGCCTCTCTGGTCTCCTGGCTTTTGGCATCTATCTTGCCCAGCTTTCTGTCTGTCTACTCTGTCCCTTAGCTCGCTTCTCTCTCATATTTGTACCTTCCTTGTTTGTTTGTGCCAGTCTCCTTGTTACTTCTTTGGTTTTTGCCTGTGACAGTGGCCCTGAGACCTGTCACACCTGCTACCTCATCTGCCTAGTCATTGTTGGTTTTACACTCTTTGAAATGCGACTCATAGCTAATGTAAACTAGATACACTAACTGTCCCCTAGTAGAAGAAACCAAAGTAAATAGCAGTGTATAATCTGACAAGACTGTGTTTGATGGTGTGAGAGAGAGCTTGAGTTTGATAAGCTCAGAAGATTAAAACCTCCAGTTCAGGCTGGATGGCACCTCACAGGTGGCCTTTGGAAATCTCTGCCATCAGTCATGTTCCAGAATGTACACAAAATCTAGACAAGCTCTCAGAGAGCTGCCACCCAATTGCAAGCAGTGTCTACTCTGTCTGTTCCTTCAATCCTTAGTCTCCCTTAGATCGACATGCCATGTTCATGTGTTTGTGTCATGTATTCAGCATGTAGGTATCTAACAGGCATGCCACACAACTGAATGCTTAGGCAGTTTTTATCTTTTAGGACTGCTATGTTTAACATTTATCCAGTATACAATAAGGAAAGCTTAACAAAATATCATATATTTGTACTTAACATTTAATATGCGTGGACTTTTGCCAACTTTGAATTTAATTTCAGTCTAGTGCACCAGGCTTTAATAGATCAGAAGATAATACAAATGATATAGTTGTTACAAAGATTTGACCCACTGCTCCATATGGAGTACAATGTACGTGTTTGGCAGTATAGAACACTGATAGTATTAAACTAAAGCTAAGATTCAGGTACTGTCTGCCTTATACTTTTCTCAGCTCCCACTGGTTGGTTTTGATGCTAAAAGGCAGTGAGTGCAAAGGAAATTCTTAGAGACATTTAAAATCTTAAGTTATAGTTGTTGCTTTTTTATTTTTGAAACTTTATTGATACATAACAGGAGTCATAAAAATGTGATTTTATAATCAAAATTTTCTACATATGACTTGGACATATAATATATATTAGGTATAAGATTAAAATGCACTAAGTACAAATTCCATGTTTGTCTTCTGTTCACAAAAGGTGCAAGCGAAAAAGAAGAAAAGCGGTGAAGAGCGAGAGAGAACAACAGCAAGTATCTTGTGTTTTTATAGACAACAGCAGGCCCACTTGCTCCAATGAAACATTGACTCAGTGACGGGGAGATATGGTGTCTATCACCCGTCTTACTGGATAGGAGTTGGCTTAGGAAGGGAAGCAAGCATCCCTAGGCCCCTTGCAGTATCTTACTGTAAAAAATAGTTCAGAGCTGGGCAGAGCCATGCACATCTTTATTCCTAAGACTTGGGAGGCAGAGGGAGAGGCAGGTGAATCTCTGTGAGTTCAAGACTAACCTGGTCTACAGAATAAGTTCTAGGACAGGCAAGAGCTACACAGTGAGACCCTATCTTGGGGGGTGGGGGGGAGAAATAGACGTTCAGGGGGCTGATGAATTGGCTCAGAGTGTATAGGAGCTTTCTGACAACCTAAGTTTGATCTCTAAGATACTAGTTGTCCTCTAACCTCCATGTGTACTATAGCACACATAGACACGCAAAATAAATAAAGATAGAATTAGAAAATGATATGATTTATAAATTTAAATACACCCTACATATACTCCAACTTTTATCTGACTTTAAGTTTTATTTTTCCCTGTCCGAGTGTTTGCCTGAGGATGGGTGTGTGTGTGTGTGTGTGTGTGTGTGTGTGTGTGTGTGTGTGTGTGTGTGTGTGTGTGTGTGTGTCAGTCGTGGGGTGCAGAAAAGCAAAGGATCCTCTGGGACTGGAGGTTTCCTATAGGTGCTAGGAGCTGAGTCTAAATCCTTTGCAGGAATAGCAAGTGCTCTTAACCACTGATCCAAATCTCCAGCCCCTATTTAACTTTCTTAAGCTAAAATAAAATAGGTGATTACCTCAGTCTTCTGAAAGAGATTTTTTACAGGTCAGCCAAACCTTGAATAATAAAAGGCTTCTAAAAATATTAGCTGCAATGAGAAATATACTAGAAGTGGCAACATGGAATGGGTAACTAATTACCAAATTACTTAAAAAAACAACCCTGCCATTATGCAAATTGATAGATAGGAAGGGAAAGAAGAGGGTTTAAAAAAGGGGGGATGTATATGAATGAGAAGCCAAAAAAAAAAAAAAAAGAAAGAAAATAGCTGATAACCTTCAGAGAGTAGTACAGACCATATCTGTGAAGTATTGTAAGGCTCCTCTGTCTACGTGTAGGAAGTGGCCTTTGAAGGCACTTTCCTAAGGAGAAGTAAAAGAAAAAATGAGCACATTTTCATTCGTAGATCCTGGTTAACCATTTCCTAGAACTTTATAGCTCTTAATGTAAGGGCTGCCTCTGGAACACCAGCTTCACCTGGGTATACATGATTCTGAATCACTTTTTATATTTTGTGAGTGGGAAAATAATTTTGGACTGTAGTTTTGATTGATTAATTAGAAAAACATTTGGCTAGGTCTAGCATAGACTTTAGCACTCATGTTCTTTATAGTGCTGTCTGTTACCAGCATCTCCACTAGGCACAGTCTAGTTCTTGAAGATACAGTACAGTATGAGATAGGTAGAAGTGTATATGTGGAGAATGGAGTAGCTAAAGACCCATGGTCCTGTGGATGAAACTCAGTGGGAGTGTGCGTGTGCTGGGTGCTTCCTGGGCCAGCACCACAGTAAGAAAGTGCTCCAAGTGAAGATCTTGGCTTTCTCTGTGTAATTATGTTTAAGTGCATGCTTTTAAATAGAAAGCCCTCGGGGGCTGGCTGTTCCCTGGTGATAGAGTATTCGCCATGCACGGAGCTGTGGCTCCATCTTCAACAGTACCTCCAAGCGGGCAAGCTTCAAGATTCTTCTGTAGCAGTGGCAGGCGGGAGGGAACTCTGCCTTCCTTACCTGGACTCTAGCCTCTTGAAATTTTGCCTTCTGCAACAGATGCATCCAGAGGACTTAGAGCTCAGCAAAATCCAGCACCCTTTAAGCCACTAACACTTGGAATACTTTTCCTAGGCAGCAATTTCCCTGTAAAAAGGAGGCATTTGGTTGGATGTTGTGATGTGTGCCTGTAATCCTAGCACTGGGTTCAAGGTCATCCTTGGTGACATCGTATTCAAGACCAGCCTAGACTGTATGAATCCCTATCTCCAAAAAGAAAAAACCCACTAATATAATGTTCCAACTTAAACCTATTGTGTCCTTAAAAACCTGCCATCTCAACAAAGCAGGTGTGTCCTGCTGCGTGTCTTTCCTTTATCAGAGCTAGAGCTGTAGTTAGTTCCTTTTCCTTGAAATGTGGTAATTGGTAGCATGATCCAGTAGTCTTTTCTGTAGAAGTTTCTGTTGGGAGCTGCTAATATGCCATTGACTCAAGAGTTATTTCCCTGTCTTTGAGACCCAGAGAGAACTCCTTGTCCCCATAGTTGTGGTTGTTGAGGCTTTTCTGGAAAGTGCTAGCCAGTGTGCTTGCTTGTGTGGTTTATAGTAAGGAGCTGAGATGTAGAAATGATGGATGGTGTTCTTAATCGGCATGGTTTTCAGTGGGCACAGTAATAACACCCGCTATGGTACTGTCTTTACAGGACAAAGCTAAAAAGAGAAGGAAGCATAAGAAACACAGCAAGAAGAAGAAAAAGAAGGCTGCCAGTTCAAGCTCAGACTCGCCGTAGCATCCAGAAGACCAGGGTCCTTACAGAGTGCAATGTCAAAGGAGCTCTCAACTGTGAAGATTATGACTTACTTAGTAACGTGCATGAATCCCCTTGTTTTTAGACTTGTCCTGGACTAGTCAGTAGTCACTTGGATTCCGCTGTGTGAAGGGCCATGAATGTTGCCTGCTGCTTGAACACCTTTTCCTCTTCCAGTGCTTGGTGACTCTGGGAGATAGTACTTTGCAGTCATACTAGTGGTTAAGATATTTGGAATAAAGCTAATATTTTTTACTAGAAGTACTTAAGAATAAATCAACAGGAACTGAATCTGGATCCATCTTTTAAGATGTAACCAGAAATAACGAGATGACTCTAGTAAAGATTTTCAAAGTAGGGATTTCATTAATATTTCAAAATCCTTACTCTGTAGATAAGTATATTTTAATTTTTCCCCACGTATGCTTTGATTTACTTGGGGAAGGAGCTTTTAAAGAGGGGGTGGTTTGCTATCTCTTTAGCTACCAGAACAGCGTGCCTTTGATCTCACACATCCTACTTTTGTGGACACAGTAGCCATGCTTCCTGGGAGGACAGAGCTGGGCACGGTCAGTCCTGCCCTGACTGAGGTTAATGACATCCTTAGACTTTGTCGTATGCTGCTTGGAATGAACCAGAGGTACCCGGCCCTTTGCAGCATGAGAAAGCCCCCAAAGCTCTGGAATTACCTCCACATCAATAATAACTGAATGTTTTTAGGGTTACGTTGTGTTGCGTCATTTGAATTCATTTTGACTACACTTTGGCTTTGGAGAGGGATGGTTTAGTAGACACTGGTACTTTCTGAGCTTGACAGCTGACAGTTGTAAAGCGCATGTGTTACACAAGTTTTAACCAGTCAGGAGATTTCTACGTAGCCAGTGATAGACACTTCATGTTTTGTATAAACTTTGTTTAGGCTGCAGTGTTTAGCTTTTAACTAACTCTTGCTGTCTTAAGTTCATAACTATGTTTAATGGCACACTTTCAAGATATTTAGCATGTAAAAAGCAGGACTTTTGGTTTTTGTTTTTAACGGCTTCATATTGAAGCTGAGACTTACCACAAACAAGTTGAGTGGCAGGCCTGGTATGCTGTATCTTGTTACATAAAGCTATTGCCAGAATCTTAGTAAACACTTGTTTTAAAAGTTTGTTGTCTTTGTACATCAATAACAGGTTATGACATGTTACTTATGTGAGAATTACATTAACTCCTCCTGTGTGGTGTTTCCTACGATTTTGTGCTTCGTGTCTGCTGAATGATTAGGAGTGTTAAAAGGACTTGATAAGTCACTTTCATTGTACACTTATACAATCAGGTTGTGAAATAGAACAGTGCACAGTTGTGCCAGTCCCAGAGGCTGTGCTGATTAAAGTGGGGGATGCACAGAACATTTTGGCAGGAGAAGAGGCAGAGTAAACAGCTCTTTCACTTAGAGTAGCTGTGCTCTTACCTCCCTTTGGGTTACAGGTAGTTACAAAAGTAACTGCACCCTTTTGTTTTGTTTCTGTTTTTTTTTTTTTTAAACAGGCTTTCTCTGTTTAGCCCAGGCTGTCCTGGAACTTGCTCTATAGACCAGGCTAGCCTTGAACTCAGAGGTCTGCCTGCCGCATCTGCCTCTTTAGTGCTGGCACTAAATGCATGCGCCACCACTGCCCAGCTACCCTCAGGCTTTTAGTGATAAAAACAGCATGTTTCTTAGGAGGTCCCTTACATTCTCCTGCTTAAAGATAATATAAGATATAAAAGGTTTGAGGGATATATTATATCACCCCTCCCCCCAATTTTTTTTTTCAAAATTGATGCTTATGCAAATGCTTAAAAAGCTTGTTGGGTCATTTGATTGTCACCTTTCCTGAATGTATAAGGGCAGGTTATGGGCTTTTCTAGAGTGTGACAGCCACAGCCTGTAGGAAGCAGCTGTTTGTTAGAACAGATGGAAAATGGGTGATTTGATGGGAGGTTGTGTCTTTTTCAGAGTCTGCTGATTGAAACACACCTTTCATGGTTGGTGTTTGGTGACCCTAGCAGTCTCCTGATAGACATAAAGGGGATATTTGTGGGGTGTTGCCCCTATGTTAATTCCATGGTTATGATGATACATAAGTTAATAACATACCTTCTCTCCTCCACCACACCTGCCCCTTTCCTTTTTTGGATGATTTTTATACGGATTTTACAAACCTGACACGCCTCTTAAAGGTGGCACTGTGATAACTGTTGGAAAGTAATGGAAATCTGTAGAAGTGTTGGCTCGACACCAGTGCTAGCCTTTTTGGTCACTTGGATTCCTTTGTTTGCTCATAGCTGTTTTAGTACCCTAAGAGTATCCAAACTTTATTTTATCCAAAATACAGGTTTGTGCCTTCAGTCAAGCTGTGCTAACCCCTGCTCTTCTTTCCTTTCATGTAAGCAGTGGTATAGCCTCAGGGACAGTCAATGTGAATTGCTGTCTGCAGACTTAGCTGGTAGCCTCACAT
Organism: Rattus norvegicus; assembly: GCF_021556685.1. NCBI lineage: Eukaryota > Metazoa > Chordata > Mammalia > Rodentia > Muridae > Rattus > Rattus norvegicus. The sequence goes on along the minus strand of NC_141537.1, from coordinate 31,400,883 downwards.
AAGAAATTTGCCATATTTCTATTTCAAGCCATTGGTATTTAGATTTCAGGTATATTTATAAGGAGGATTTTGAGATCTCCTCTTGCTTTGTCATAGAAGTTGTTTTCTATTTTATTGAAAACTTAGAGGGACTGGGGATATGTGTACCTGTACCTCAGGAGTAGATCATAAGGCTGGTAGGGCAGAACTACCACACTCAGAAAAGAATATTATGTCCTAAATTGTAACCATAGTTTTAGTGTTGCCTCATCTCTGTGAAGGCCGACACAGCCTAGAAGCTTAGCTGATCTTCCAAGGTCTCCCAACAAAGATAAAATGGGACAGTGGACATTTTAGCCAGCGTAGCAATCAGACCATGTTTTCCTACTGTTAGGTCCAAATCGGAAGCAATTAAGTGGGTTTTATGTTCGAAAAACTGTGTATGAGGTTGTGTGGCTCTCGTGAGAAGGTGCTTGGTGACATTAGGTGGCAGCCTTCAGAGGAGCTATTGACAGCTTGGGAAATTATGGCCATCTAAAGAAAGGTTTTGTGATTATATGTTCAAGTAGGAAGAAAAGTTTTAACTTGCACTGAAATAGTATGAAATACCATTTTACATGAGGCTTAGCCTCGGAGATAAGTTTGCTGCACGTGTACTGAGTAGCAGGGTCCATCCGTTCATCTTCAACCTGCTTGAGAACGTTCTGTCTGGTTGCTGGGAAGTTGCCATGGCCACATTCTGTTTTGGAGTTGTAGAGTTAGTACCAACTTGGGACTCAAGCTTGTAGGTGGACTGTTGAAACCCACGAGCTGAAGTGGCTGTGATGGAGCAGAGGGCTCTGAAGAAACTGGTGGAGTCCTTCAGAAAAACTGTCAAGTGCTGTAAGTACCCAGCAGAGCCCTAACACTGCCTCAGCACCGTGATTCAGGGAGAGGTTGGCTGATGGATTAGTTGAGATTTATTGGACATCAGTGAGTGCTCTGGAACCATACACGAAGAGTCCGTTTTTAATGTTATTGGTCATTTAAAAAAAAAAAATACAGCTACACATGGTGGCCGTGCCTTGAATCCCAGCACTCAGGAAGCAGAAGGAGGAGTTTGAGGACAGCCTGGTCTACATAGTTCAGGAAGGCTACATAGTGAGACACTGTCTCAAAAAAAGGGGGGGGGGTGTCGTTAAGAGGCCCAAGAGATGGCTTGGGTCATAAAGGACCTGCTATACAGCCTGGTAGACCTGAGTTCAGTCTCCAGGGCCCATGAGAGCTGAGTCCAAAAACCTGTCCTTGACCTGCTTACCACACACAAAGCAACAATGGCCTACTTTAAAAGTAAAGTACAAATACACAAGTGAACCATTACACTTGCACTTAGAAACATTCAAGCCATCAGATGCCCTGGCACATTAACCCATGTGGGGAGAATGTTTGTCATAAATGTAAAGAATCTGCCAACAGAGCATAGATTTCATTCTGTTGACAATAAGAATTTAAATTATAGGTGTTCACCTTGACCAGTTCTCTGGTTTCTAGCACAAAACTCAGTTTCAGATTGCTGTACTTCAAGGAATTAATGGAAAAAAATAAGATGGCTCAGCCAATAGGATGGCCCAGGAGATGAGAGGATTCACCATCTGAGCCTGATGGCCTTTGATTCCGGGAACCCTCGGTGGGAAGAGAGCCAATTCCCAAAGGTTCTCCAACCTCAATACATACATGCTTGTGCACATATCTAATAAGATTTAAAAAGACAAACCACAGATAACAATTGTTTAGGGCGGGGATGGCAAGATGTCTCAGTGGGTAAAGGAGCTTGAAGCGCGAGGATACACATCTGGCATCCTGAGTTTGATCTCCACTGTAAAATGGAGAGAACTTTGTCTACCTCCACTCTGACACGGCTTGTGTGCAACTCTCCTTCAGCACTCCAGAGGCAGGTTGGTCTCAGCTCAAAGCCCACCTTGTGTACAAGAGAATACAGGGGAGTGGAGCTATAGTGAGACCCTGTCTCAAAAAAACAACAAAAACAAAAAGTGCTAATAGTGTGGTGCTTTTCATGTGACAAGTATTTGCCTGTTAACTGAACTTGATACATCAATTTTGTTAATCCTTGCCTGGAAACTTTTGGTGTAGTCCTGAGAGTTTTATTCCTTAGATGGATCCTGAGTGGTAATTTTCAGTCTTCTAGGCAGTTGGCATTATTTAACTTCACCCGGTCTCAAACACTTACTCGCATCTCCCTTGGGACTTCAGGTGGATGGACACAACATTGACCTTCATAAGCTTCACTCGGCTTTGCTTTCTCAGGGGTTTGTAAAATAGCTTGAGTCCCCCAAGCACTGCTTATTGCTACCCTGCTACTACTTAATTCTTAAATAACCCTTCAGACTTTGTAAAGTTAGCCAGTATCAAAGAAATACAGTAAACACTGATGGTTGCTTGTATGTACATGGCACAGGCATGCATTCACATGCACATGAGGTATATGTCGTGACTGGGAGGGGCAGATTTGGTGAGTGTCTGCTGTTTTGCTCGATCGTGTGTTTTTTAAGGTAGCCTTAAACTGGAGCTCACTAGTTTTACTACAGGGATCCTCTTGTCTCTGCCTCTCCAGTGCTGGGATTCTTTACATCAGTCTGTGCTCAGCAAGTACTTTATCAACTGCACGCCTCCTTAGTCCAGTTTCTGTCATAGCAACACTGAAAAGGAAACTTTGTATACATTTAAAATCTAATTCCTCGCTCTAATCACAGTATTTTAGCTATATCTGACATACTTGTTTAATCCCATAATTTGTTACTTGGAAGCAATTACATACAAATTTGTAATGATTGATCAGTACCATATCTTGTACGTAGTCTTTTGCAAAGATACTGTTTGAAGAAAGGAGTGAACTGCAGCATTTCTTTTCCAGAGGTTTTGACATTAATTCTTCAATTGTGTTCACAATACCCAGCTGTGCCTCCCAGCTCCCTTTTGTGGTTTAGACAGAAATGAACACAGTACTGGTGCCCTGGTCTGGCAGCTGCCTGTTTTAGACTTGGATTACAGACAAACCTATTGAGGTAAGAGATTCTCACAGAGAAACAACCCTTAAAGTTAGCCATCTGAAGTCACACATTAGATTTTCTGCTGGTGACAGAGTCGGTACAGGTTGTCAGATGCAGATATTTTGCACAAAGGATTATTGTCCTAATTTGCAAGTCCTCCCTTTACATCGGTGGAGGCAGTGCTGGTGGCCTTCTGTACTGTGAGCCCTCACATAACAGGCTTGAAGCAATTTGGTTTTCCTTAGGCTACTCAGGAGAACTTGGACTTTTATTATTTCTCTTGGTGTTCTGCATTCTAGGCAAGAACTTTCCTGGGCTTTGGTTTAGAGCAATGGTTCTCAATTTCTAACGCTGTGGCTCTTTAATACAGTTCCTCATGTTGTGGTGACCCCAACCATAAAATTCTTTTTGTTGATACTTCATAACTAATTTTGCTTCTGCTATTAATAGTAATGTAAAGGTTTTCAGAGGTCAACAGCTGCTACTAAGTGACTCTTAGACCCTCAAAAAGCTAGTGACCTCACAAAGGAAATCTTTACAACACAACTGTTGCCATTTTTTTCCCTACCTATCTAGCATGCTTTGTTTTCTACAGGTAGTGTAAATTGTGTCTATTAATTTTGCACTACTTTCTCGAGTTGCCAGGTCCAGTTGGGTAGGCACTAGCTGTCTGTGACCATTTGTAAATGGTCAGCATTTAAAATGCCCTCTTTGTGGTCACACTAGCCACTTCTCAGGGGTCAGTGTCCACCTATGCACGATGGCTACCAAACCGAGCATCACGGATATGAACATGTCAGGAAGGTCTGTCGGGTGGTACAGTGCTGAAGGCATAGTTCTAATTCCTTTCCAATAACAGTTGTCTCTTAATCTAGGCATGGAGGCAGGAGATTACCTCTGAATACTGGCCCCCCCTGGCTGTGCAAGCTGCATTCTCACAGGACTTGTGTTTAGCATCCTGTTGTCACTAACTTAGTTCTTGCAGAGGTGACTGCAGGAGCCCTGGGCTCACAGCTCTGTAGTAGACTACCTGCACATCTCTTTCTTGAAAAGTGATAGATGATGGAGTGGAGACAAACCTCTGTAGGGTGCCTGCTAAGCACGAATGTGGCCCTGGGTTAGATCCCTACCACACAAACTGGGAGTGGTGGCTCACACCTGTATTCCCAGCACTTAAGAGAGTAGGCACAGAAGGAGCAGAAATTCAAGGACATCCTCAATTATATGGCATTCAAGGCAAACCTGAGTTACAAGAGATAAGCAGTCAAATTTGAGTATAATAGAAGGATCTATCTATACCCTATCAGTATAACCAAAAATCTCTGTAGAGGTACAGTCACCTAGATGAAGGGAGTCTTTAGAGGGCAAACTGAACATTGAACTTTTCACTGCAGTATTAAGGTACAGTGACTAGGGGTTGGGGATTTGGCTCAGTGGTAGAGCGCTTGGCTAGTAAGCGCAAGGCCCTGGGTTCGGTCCCCAGCTCCAAAAAATAGAAAAAAGAAAAAAAAGGGGGGCTGGAGAGATGTCTCAGCGGGAAAGAGCACTGACTGCTTTTCCAGAGGTCCTGAGTTCAATTCCCAGCAACCACATGGTGGCTCACAATCATCTGTAATGGGATCTGATGTCCTCTTCTGGTGTGTCTGAAGACAGCGACAGTGTACTCATATACATAAAATAAATAAATCTTTTAAAAAAAAAAAAGAAAAAGATACAGTGACTAGGTGTTGCAGCTCTGGAGTGAAAGGCTTCCCCACAGAAGCATTACAGCTCTCTCCAGCAGAGGGAGGGTTCCCAAGCAAGCAAAAGTGTCACAGCTCGGATAGGAGGTATCCTGGCATAGGGAGCCAATGAATACCAAAATCACACTGCACAACAAGCCTCACACAAGAGATTTCTTGGGAAGAGAAAACCCAGGAGGGTGGCTGCCTTTGCTTGGGCAGCAGGGAACTAAGCAGAAGGCAGAGTTTATCCAGGATTTCCTTGGCAATGGGGAGGAGAGATTACCAGAGTGGATTGGGATACCTTGCCAAAAGCTAGAGACACTATGGACTGCATCTCTGATCCACTTGTCATAAAGGGAGGGGAAAGTTTAATATTATTTGCCCTTGTACTAGATCCAAATCTTTGGTTCTTGGTGTTCATGAGTTTTTAATATATTTGAATCAAAACTTAACAGCAGGGCCACCTCTAGCATTTGTGAGACAAAATAACATGCCAGTGTATACATAGGAAATATTTCCTCCTTAACACTCTGTAGAAGACTTAGAAGCTGCACTACAATTGTAGCAATCTCAATGCTGCTTTCTGAAGTAAAAATAACCAGAACTCACTGGGCAGGAGCTAGTAAAGAGGTGAGCCTGAAATCTACTGTTCATGGTTCTAGAAGCTGCCAAATCAAAATCCAAGGAGATCAAATGGTGCTCTCTAGCTGGTAGGTTACTGGCAACTTGTTTTATAGGGGTACTAGACACAGTCACTTCAGAAGAGGCTCCCACTTCTTAAGACTGTCACATTGGAGAAGAGGATTTCAACATATAGCAGGGGAACCCACTCAAACCATACCACATACGTGACTTTATGTTGATTGATAGAAGCAGCACATCTCTGTGGCGTTACTCCCCAAGACACATGAGACCCAAACTGCTAAACAATGAAAGGCCAAGGAACAACTGAAACAACAGATTAGATGACATTGGGCAACTAGCTGTGCTGTCCTAGACTGGATCTTAACACTAAAAGGCCATTAGTGGGAAAATTACTAAGATAAAATTAGGCCTATCATTAGGAATAAATAGTACACAGTGATCAGCTTTGACCAAGTGCCATAGTGACATAAGCTTCAACTACATAAGGATTTGGATGAGAACTCTGCACTATCCTTGCACCTCTTACATAACTCTGAAACCTTGAAAACAGTGTCCAAGCTGACCAATTATTAATTCAGTTCAAGCTTACTCCAGCTGGGTGTAACAGTACACACCTACCACCCGTGCACTTGGGAGACTAAGGATCATGAGCTCGAGACCAAGAATAAATCATTTCAACCTATTCATGACCATAACATGCTCACAATAGAAGAAACCATCTATGCTTCTTCCCTTGGGGCAGCTGCATCCCCTATGTGGCCCAGCCTGTAAAGCCACTGTAGTGCCCTGTGGACAAATACCAAACAAAAGGGATGTATGAATGGAAGGGTCTATCTTGGTTCACAATCTAAGGGGACTTGGCTGCAAGCATGCGAGGCACCTGGTCACATTGCACCTACAGTTGGGAAACATGAATGCTGATGCTTAGCTCGCCCTTTGGAATGACACTGCCCACATTTAGGGTGAGTCTTCCCACCTCAGTTAACCTTTATCTCCTAGGTGGATCTAGATTCTGCCAAGTTGATGTGTGATTTTTCATGGGGAGACACCTATGTCTAAGGTATCTACAACATATTGAAGAACCAGTGAGTATTTAGGAATGCAGGTGAGGGATCTTACAGGAATGTAGATGACTCAAAGGTGGATGTCTCACCAAAATGCCTACCCTAGTATGGAAAGTGACTGAAGCTTACATCCCCTAGTGTTCCTCCCAAAAGCCTTATTCTTTAACAAAGATCCCAGTGCCAGGTATGGGATACTCGCCCATGATGGGTTGGTTATAGAAGCCCCAAAATAATGCATGCTACCGCCATTGCTCTTGGCTTACAGCAGAATGTGATGGTAAGACCTGTTGCTGAAGAGACTCCATGTTTTGGTCACAGGACTTAGAGAAATCAGGCTGGAATCACTGGCTGCTTCCTTCCTGCTGGCTAGAAGGTTCTATTGCAAACTTGAGGGGGAAGAAAGCTGTCACCACTCTCACCTAGCTGTGAATACTAACTTACATTAACAACTGCCCTGGAAGGATTTGTCCACTGCTGCGGTAATGACATGAATGCTTTGGGGGTAACCATTTTCTAATCGCAGTCAAGGCCTACTCGAGAGGCTGGGACATATTCCTGGTATTGTGCACTTGATCAGGAGCTGGTGGCAGGGAGATCATAGTACCTAAAGAGGAACCCACTGCTTTCATTTGGCTAAGTGGGACATGGTCAAATTGCTTTCTAAATACTAAATGTTTACAGAGATTTAGTACTGCTCTAGGTCTTCATAAAAAAAAAAAAAAAAAAAAAAAAAAAAAAAAAAAAAGCTATTGCAATAGCAGCAGTTATGTAGAGATTCCCAACTGGTCAAAGTTCTGAAATAATCGTATGGACTGCTCAGTCCAAAATGGGTCATCTACATCACCCCGTTCTAGGGTCAAGCAACATCGAATTGCAGGAGAGAGGAGACGGAAGAATAAAGAGTCAGAGGTTGGGGGAAGGTGCATTACAAATGATGCCTTTCCTGACGTGACATTGCTGAGGCACCAATGAACTCATGCAGCACTGGTTACCTACACCAGACAACAGTGAGGAGACCTATCAGCACTTCATCATGACAAAGGGAGAGGCTCACAAGCCCCGCCCCTGAGGGTCTACTGGCAGTTAATGGCTGGGGGAAGGGGTGTCACTTTCTTCCATGGTTTAGCCATTGGTAAGTTACCCATGTGCCTCTGGAGGTAAACAGTCTCCCAGGCATGGGCATACAAGCAACCCTAATTAAACTTAGTGGGGCAGGCACACAGAGGACATGAAAGTCGGAAAAGGTATCAGTGTGGGTCTGGGTGAGTAATGGCAGGTGAGAGAGACTACAATTTGTTACATACATGAAACTGTCAAGGAAGAAGAAAACAAACATTGGTGTGCCTGGTGGAGCACAACTTGCAGGCAGTGGGACAGTCCTTTTTCCAGTACCTGCTACCACCTACATAACCTTGGGAAAGGGTTTAAAAAAGTTTCAGGGGGCTGGGGATTTAGCTCAGTGGTAGAGCGCTTACCTAGGAAGCGCAAGGCCCTGGGTTCGGTCCCCAGCTCCGAAAAAAAGAACCACAAAATAAATAAATAAATAAATAAATAAATAAAAAATAAATAAAAAATAAATAAAAAATAAATAAAAAATAAATAAATAAATAAAAAAGTTTCAGGAGTTTCCTCAGACTTCTAAACCTCATCAGTTCCATGTCCTTCCTTGGTTTGAATGACCCTCCAAGAGGGAGTGGTTCAAGTCAGAGGAAACAGCAATGTGACAATTGCCAGTTGAAATCTGCCCCCCCCCCCCATTGTAGGGTCTCATTTTCACATTAGTGGAAACAGTCATAAAAAAAAAAAAATCTCAGGGTTGGGGATTTAGCTCAGTGGTAGAGCGCTTGCCTAGGAAGCGCAAGGCCCTGGGTTCGGTCCCCAGCTCCGAAAAAAAGAACCAAAAAAAAAAAAAAAAAAAAAAAAACTCACTATTTTATTTTTGCAAACTAGGGTATCGTGTAGCCATGGCTGGCCTGAAACTAACTCTGTAGACAAGGCTGGCCTTGAACTCAGAGATCCACTTGCCTCTCTCTCCTCTAAGTGCCGGGCTGAAAGGTGTGCCTCACCTCACCAGGCAAGTCTCAGTAGGTTTAAAGGAAGGCTTCTTAGACCTCATTTCTCTAGTGAAAAAGTCACATATGGAGGCAAATGCCCATGTCTGTACCACAAATACTTGGAAGATTGAGGCGGTAGATGAAGAATTTCAGGCCACCCTGGACTACATGGTGAGATTTTGTCTCAAAAAAAAGAAAAGAAAAAGTGTGTAAGTGTGTGTGTGTGTGTGTGTGTGTGTGTGTGTGTGTGTGTGTTAGAAAGGTTATTATGATCATGTAGCAGAATACAAATTGCTGATCTTCCATTCAAAAATCATTTCACGAATGTAGTATGAAAGTGGTTGTCCTTAAATCCAAGGCTGGTTATCAGCCAGGATTGTTTGGTAAGCTTGCATTGTCTGTAAGATCTGACAGCATGTCCCAGCATGGGCCCATCTGCCTCTGAACTCAGAAGCCCCACGCCTTCAAATTGCCTTCCAGGTAAGTGCCTGGTCCTTTAACGACTCCGTTCCAATGATACCTCTACTTTGGATAGTAGTCCCTCAGCACCGTCCCCACTTGAATATCCTTCTGTTCCTTTGGTTTTTGATTTACTAGACTTCATTTATCTAACTCTTCACACTTGTTTTTTTTTTTTTAAGATTTTATTCATTTATTATATATAAGTACACTGTAGCTGACTTCAGACACACCAGAAGAGGGCATCGGGTCTCTTTACAGATGGTTGTGAGCCACCATGTGGTTGCTGGGAATTGAACTCAGGACCTCTGGAAGAGTAGTCGGGTGCTCTTAACCGCTGAGCCATCTCTCCAGCCCTTTTTTTTTTTTTTTTGGTTCTTTTTTTCGGAGCTGGGGTCCGAACCCAGGGCCTTGCGCTTCCTAGGTAAGCGCTCTACCACTGAGCTAAATCCCCGATTGCATCCACACTTGTTTTAAGATTTAGAGAGTAAACATGCTGGGCAAGTGCTCTATCCCTGAGCCATACTACAGCTCCTTATGTATTTCTTGACAAGTCTGAAACCACCTTGAGGGCAGGAATCCAGTCTATCTGCTCACTGGCTCATGGGTGTCCTTCCAGACACTGAAGAAAAATTAGCCATTATACCCTATTTCAAGGCTGCACTAGTATAGTATGAAATTATATTGAGAAACATGTTTTAATTTAGTCTACAAAATAAATGTTATCAGGCAACTTTGAAGTTGCTTATACCCTCGATTATCAGTCACTATCGTAGGAACAATGTTCTTCAAACTACATAGAACCCCACCTATAAACTGAGTATTCCCTGTACTGCTTTCATTTGGGTAACTTAAAATCATCCCAAAGATAGTATTAAAACTGTTCTTCCTTTCTCCTCACCTTCCTCCACAAACAGGATCAAAAATAATGACAAGAAGCCCTCACCCCATATTTTAGTTCTCTCAAGTAGCTGTTGAGCCACTGTGGTAGTTTGAATTTGCTTGGCCCATGACAGTATTAGTAGGTATGGCCTTGAAGTAGGTGTGGCCTTGAAGTAGGTGTGGCCTTGTTGGAGGAAGTGTGTCACTGAGGGGTGGGCTTTGAGGTCTTATGGACAAGCTCCACCCAGTGCAGAAGATAGCCTCCTCCTGGCTACCTTCAGATCAAAATGTTGAAATCTTGGCCCCTCCAGCACTATGCCTGCCTGCAAGCTACCGTGCTTGCCACCATGATGATAATGGACTTCTGAAATTGTAAGCCAGCCCCAGTAAACTGTTTACTTAGTAATAGTTGTTTTGGTCACGATGTCGCTCCACAGCAATGGAACCTTAACTAAGACAATCACAGAATTAAACACTCTGAGACCGAAGAATCTGAGTTCACCCAGGACAATAGTCAGCCGTTCCTAGAGAATGCACTAGAGTCAAGTCTTACCAGTTTAGGATAAGAGATGGAAATGGGCTAAAGAGGTGTTTCTGTGCTTAAGAGCACTTGCTGCTCTTGCAGATACCCAGGCTCAGTTCACATGGTGGCTCTCAACTGTCTGCAACTACTTCCCAAGGATCTGATGACCTCTTCTAGCCTCCAATGGCAATGCACACATGTGGTGCAGATACACATGCTAGGAAGATACCTCTCTACATATACATAAAACCAAAATAAATCTTAATAAAAGACAGAAACAGTCAGATGCTTAAAGTCTAGTATCCCCAACCCCAGACCAAATGCCTGCTTTCTGTCCTGGTGGTACCACAGTCACCTGTGTCTAAACATTGATTTCCTTTTTTATTTTTTTTTTACGCTTTTTTTTTTTTTTTTTTTTGGAGCTGGGGACCGAACCCAGGGCCTTGCGCTTCCTAGGTAAGCGCTCTACCACTGAGCTAAATCCCCAGCCCCTCCTTTTTTATTTTTTAAACAAATTTATTTTATGTATATGAGTACACTGTAGCTATCTTCAGACACACCAGAAGAGGGCATCGGATCCCATTACAGGTGGTTGTGAGTCACCATGTGGTTGCTGGGAATTGAGCTCAGGACCTCCAGAAGAGCAGTCAGTGCTCTAAACCACTGAGCCATCTCTTCAGCCCTAAACATCACTTTCTAAGTCAATAAGGAGCCTCATGTGAATATTCCAAATTTCCAGTTTGAAGGGTGCAGATCTAGTAGAAACCATCACTACACTACCCAAAAACAAACTTACACCATGTATGACCATCTGGCATCAACAACAAACTCGCACCATGTATGACCATCTGGCACCAATAACAAACTCACACCATGTATGACCATCTGGCACCAATAACAAACTCACAACATGTATGACCATCTGGCACCAATAACAAACTCACACCATGTATGACCATCTGGCAACATGACAAACTCACACCATGTATGACCATCTGGCACCAATAACAAACTCACCATGTATGACCATCTGGCATCATGACTTAATAGCTGCAATGGCTAAATCTACATCTTAATTTTCTTCTCATTTTACAGTCAAGAAGTTTGAAGTTGAATGTCTCATACAGCTTTTCTATAGCTTGGCGGGATGCCCTATTGGGAAGGTTGATAACACCAAGCTGGACTGCAACGCATTCCGAGGGGTTCTACAGAACTTTTTTGGAATGACTAATGATGTGCTGATGAATAGGGGTAAGAAGTCACAGCAAACCGAAACACACAAACCCAAAACTGAATTGCTCTGCATGTCCTCTTCATGAGACTGGACTTTGAATGCCACACTAGAGAGGAATAACTGTGGTAGGAGAGCACTGGAAACAGAGCCCAGGACGGTTGTAAGGCCAGTTCCTAATACAAACCCACTCAGGACTCTGTAGCTCATAGCAGAGGAGTTTTGAAAAATTATTACCATTAGACTAAAGAATCTATTTTTTTTAAGATTTATTTATTTTATGTATGTGAGTACACTGTCACTCTCTTCAGACGCACCAGAAGAGGGTATCAGATTGCATTACAGATGGTTGTGAGCCGCCTGGGAATTGAACTCAGGATCTCTGGAAAAGCAGTCAGTGCTCTTAATGGTTGAGCCACCTCTCCAGCCCAAGAATCTATTTTTTAAGGATAAACAACTGGGGACTTTTAACCACAAAAGTACACAGCACAGATGTGAATCATGAAAGTATACACCACCAATGTAAATCATTAATTGGCTTTTTTTTTTTCATCATAGAAGTGTGTCAGGACAAAAAAATGATGACTTCTTATACTGGAAATATTAAAAAGTTAGATATCTAAAACAGGAAAGGATTGATGTACCAAGTTAAATTCTGTGGTAGATCATTGAAATGTACATTTTGATAAGATTCAACACATGCAGGCCCTGAAATCATCGCCATAATCCGAATATCAATACATCCCTCATCTCCAAAGGACAAATCACATTTGAATTTTCCTATAGGATGAAGTTTCATGGATAACTTTAAAAATTGCGCTGGCAAGATGGCTCAGCTGGTAAAATGGGAGAGAACCAGTTCCACAGTTCAACGGGCTGTCCTTTGACCTCCACCCAACATGTTTGTAAACACACACACACACACACACACACACACACACACACACACACACGTAATTTACTTTGTGATATTGCAAAAATTCTACAACATTTTTTTCACCACTTTTCACTTTTTATGTTTGAAAATTAAAATTATGCATTAATTACCTCCAAGGATTTTCTTGACCCTAGAAACTATGTAAAACATCACAAATGAAGACTGTTATTGCTCACTGTGTGGAATGACTCTTCTGATGTAAACATATAGGAGGAAAAGCACATTTCCAGTCATTCAGATTCTTTTAAAAGACAGCACCAGCAATCCCCCTTCCTCCAACCCTCTCCCCCCACCCTCCCCCTTCTTTAGTCTTCTATCTAAACTTTGGGCAGGCATTATAAAACAATTACAACTAAATACAGCTACAATGAACTTACAGATTCCTTTTCTTTTTCAGTTTTCTTTGTATTTGACAAAGACGGTGATAGCCATGTAAATTTGCAAGAGTGGATTAAAGGCTTGGCTGTGTTTCTCCGCGGGACTTTTGAAGAGAAGATGAGATGTAAGAAGGGGTTACTGACTGGGTGCTATGACCATCAATCCTGTGTTCAGTATGCTAAGGTGGTGACAGCCATCGCTATGAAAAGGACAGGAGAGAGTTTATTGTGAGATAACTAGGAGTAGCCATAGCCTGGGAACGTAGATTCAGGTTTACCCGAATGCCACATGTGTAATTTGTGAGGTTTCTGTAAAAACAAAACAACGCTTTTAAAAATCAGTTGGTGCAGGGTTGGGGATTTAGCTCAACCCACCCTAACAGCCCACACATTAATATCCTCCTGGTCTTTATGACTGGGGTGGGGGGTGAGGTGAGAGGAGGCAGAAGACAGTTTAGGCCCAGTAGGAGTGTTCTAAGTAGGAGGAACACTGGGCATAGTTCTGGTCCGTCCTCCTCCATCCCTCCTCCATTCCCTATACTTTACTCCTTCTGTAGCTTTGGTCCTCCCCACCCCCCACACCCTCGCTCTCCGCTCCCCCAGCTCCCACCCCACCAGGGTAATGTCCATTCCTTATGCTTTACTTCAGCTGTCAGGATTCCCTGTGTAGACTCTTGGAAATGGAATTAAAGATCATTTTAGACACCAGTTTCCAGGGGAACCAACTGCCCAGATTATCCATTTGCTTAAGAAAAGACTGCTGAGTTCTTTGTAGTTGGGCCAATGTGCATCCCTTTTGCGCTTTCACTTGAATTTTGATTTGGGACACTGAAAAAGAAAATGCCTGGAGAAGAGAGAATAGTGGTGCTTGCAGCTTTCCCAGAGGACCCAAGTTTGGTTCCTAGCACTCACATTGGGTGGCTCACAACTGCCTGTAGTGCATCTAGCTTTGGGGGATTGAATACCCTCTGTATTCTGGGTTCTGCAGGTTCCCTTGCAAACAAGGCATACACTCACATAGATGCATACACATGATATGCTAATAAAAATATGTCTAAGCTAAAGGAATTGTAACTTTTATATACAGCGTTTTGAAGCTGAACTTGTGACATTTAATAATTTCATGCTCTTTTGTAGTTCTCTTCCCATTTAATATTTCATGAGGTAATGCGGATAGTTCCCACTCTCCAGGGTTTGGGATTGCAGTGCTAGGGACTGAGTCTAGGGCCTCACACATTTTAAAGCAACCACTCTAACCCATCCCCCACTCCACTCCATCTCCTCCAACCTTGCAGAGTTCTCACATGAGTCTCACTGAGGATCAGATGGCTGTGTCAAGGTCGTCAGTCCCTGTGGGAACGCTCATTGCTGGGGACATACAGTTGCGGCACTGAGCAGAGTTACATGGGTCAATAGCAACACGCTGAGGAAGATGTCTTCTCCAATCCCGCTTCCTAAAAG